>NC_139344.1:197605008-197945008 GCF_055883805.1 Amblyomma maculatum | reverse complement strand
CCCGGCCAGCTGGGGGAAGGTGGGGGGGGTGGCGACAAACAAGGCGGGCGAACACCTGGAGCTTTGGCTACCGCGGCGGTCGCTCTCTTGCGAGATAACAACGAAGGAGATTGTGACATTCCTTGCCCAAAAAAACGGTGGGAGTAAAGTGCGGCGAAGAAAGAAGGGACAGGATGCGACGGGAGAGCCGAGGGCAGGACGACATGGCCCCGCTGTTCTTCCCGTGAAATCGGCCTGTTCGCGGCCGTCTTTGCAGCTCCTATCACTTTATCTCGGTAGCGTGTCGGATGAGGTGCCTCCTCTCGATGCAGTAACCGCCGTCGTGTCCTCCAGTGTCCCGTCTTTCTTCACCCAGTGTTGGTCTGTCCCAACTGGGTGGGCTTGTTTCGTGGCTCTCAGGTACAACTGTCCACTGCCCTGTATTGACCCCCATTGTTATTCGCCTTTAAGACAGTGATGCGCTAATTAGTATAGCCACTTGTGATCTGGAACCAGTCGGCTTGTTCCGCACTTTTACGGAAAGCAGAATGTGCGTCATCGAACTCTCCACAACGTGAGCATGATTCAGATGTTATTGGCAATCGTTTGCTCTGAAACAAGAACATTACTGGGTAAGCACACTCCGATTTTCTAGAGTATATGCTAGCATATTATTCAGCTCCACGCTTACAAAATAAAAAAACTGAAAACTAAAAAGAAAAAAAACGCAATCAACAGAACCGAAAGTACGGAGATGACACGAATGAGGCAAAACCGTGGTGAACAGCGTTCAACAGCTTTCGTACTGTTCCACCCCAGGGCGCGAAGAAGCCTGCGGGATCTTTCCGGATGCAGAAACGTCCGCTTTCTAATCCTATTCTTACTAATATATTTTTTAAGAGTGCATGTTTTCTGTAAATGCATCTCTGCCCCAAGATCCTTGGCGATGAGGCCATTCTATATATATATTCTCTTTCATATAGGTGCGTCCAAGTTCAGTTGAAAAACTTAAGTTGAGCTCCGCGTGCATCCCGATTTCGCAACACCCACGCCACGAGCAGCATCGCCCATTTCCTTCTGCCAGTGCGTGCCACCTTTTATGATATTCATACCGTGGATTGAAAAAAAAAAAAAAAACGCACTTTATCGCAACACACTTCGCACGGTGTCGCCTCAATCGTAAGAAAGTTCTCTCACACAAACATTGCAGGAGAGAGAAATAAATATTTAGACAAAGCAAAGCTCTACGGCAGCAATGCAGCCGGGTACGCGCGGACTTTTTTCTTTTTAAAGCGAATAGATTCTGCATAAATAAATGTTAAATAATGCCAACTTGAAGCAATCAAACGCGCTATATATATATATATATATATATACAAATAGTACCAAGTGTCTTTGTAAAAAAAAACGACATTAATTCCTTTTAATAGGCCTTCAGGTGTAGAAAGAATTGTTTTTTCGTGATGCGCCATAGTAATACCAGTGATGGCGGACGTTAAAAAATATTAATTACCCTAAGCAGTAAGGTGGCGTACTAAATCCTGATAGTTAAATGTGGAACTATTACAGAAAGCACCTAGCCACAATTAGAGATTTGTAGCTGAGCATTAGTAACAGACAGAAACAGTCTCTTTCTTATTTCAAAATGCAGTCACCCTCGGCGCCACGGATCAGGAAGTTTGGACCATTTCTCGTGATGTTCAAAAGTCGCGCGCCGCCTACCAGTATACATCACTCCACGGCGCACGTACCACCTGATGTTCACATACCACGATTACACCACACACTACAGACTCGGGAGAACATACCCACCACCACGCAGCTTACTATCCAGAGAGCAACAGGTGGTGTGGAGAAAACTTCCTACTAGTAACTAATACATTCCCTAATCCATGCACTGTTTCAGAATTCCCTAATGCAGAGATTAGCCCAACCTGTCGCTTCTGCGGAGAAATAGCATCATTAGATTATTTAATTTATCATTGCTGGACCCATCTACCTACCAGAGAACTCATGCCTGATCATTTAATTTCTTGATACGTGGAACAAAGTATAAAGACCAGTGACAAACTGGACATTCAATCCCGAGCCGTGGCATGTGTCGCCATGGTCTCGGAATGACGTGCTGACCATCTTCACAACCACCACTTTTCCTTTCCACAATAAAGTTGCACTTCATTTCTTCATATTCCCGCCTCATATATGCACCGCCGCAGTGGTGCAGCGGTTAGGGTGCTCGACTTTTGTGCCCGATGATGCGGGGTCGAGCCCCGGACGCAACGGCCGCTTTTCGATGCAGGCAAAAGACAAAAAAGCAAGGTGCCCGTGTGCTGTGCGATGTCAGAGCTCGTTACAGAACCCCAGGTGGCCGTTTCTCATAGTGTGAGTCGCGTTCACATGTTAAACCTCTCAAACCCAAACCATATTATATATATATATATAATCCATTTTTCTGGTCATTTAATGGTACAAAAAGAAAATGACTGAAGAACCAGAGAGGCCGTCCCGAGCACGCTAGTTATTTAACTGCAAGTTCTTGTTGTCCTACAGACACCTCGGCGGGCGATTACAGACAGAGCTAAAGACGATATAGCAGTGAGGTTCCGCTCATTTTTTCAAAGGGAACATTGAAAAAGGAGGTGGGCGGCATCTATACATGATATACATGATGCGCAATCGGGTGCATCAGCAAAATTAATGCTATGGAAGCTAGACCTCGGCCTTTCGAGAATACACCTAGCGGTATACGGAGAATTATGTCCTCAGGAACTCCTATAAGTGCGAAGAAGACAACAATCTAAAAATTTTGGCCGAGAGAGAATAAAAGTGCCCAATGCTAAGTTCGGTTAAGACTACGATTTTTGCGACTTCTTGAACCGATTTTCGAGGTTGGAATTCATAACCTAATTTCGTGAAAGGTGTACCGCTTTTGTATACAATCCGGTCCGTTCGCGTGCGTCTGGCAATGCAGACGGGGAAGGAGTTTACCGAAAAGCCTATCCCGTCGTTACCCGAAATTGCTAGAAGTGTTAGAAGCAGCGGCACTCATAAAAACCGTGCCTCTCTTCTACAGACCTGAGTTAAACCTTGTCCCTTAGGAGCGCTCTAGTAGCTGTTTGATGTTCCTTAATCTACTCTCTTCGGTGAAAATTATTGCGCTTTTCCACGTCGACTTCCCTGCATTGACCCCGTTTGCTTCGTTGCTCGAGATTTTTTGCTTCTCTTGTCACGCAGGCGGCGGTTAGGTTGTGTTTTGTGTTTGCATCATTATGACGCACGACAATTTGCTTCTCAAAAATATCCCCATGTCACTATCGTTCTCGTCAGCAGGCTGGCAAAAATATTTATGCTTCAGCTAAATGCAGCAGTGCGATAGCCCACAGCTCTGCGTAGGCAATGCACTTCTAAAGTATCACTCTGCTTCGCTTTTCGACAATTCGCCTGTGGCTTGTAGTGAAATATGAACGGAAGTCGCAAATTGCCGCTAACTGTATAACCACGCTCGAAACCTCCAGGGGTTACACGCAGCAGTGGTGGATGCGTAGCCCAACTCAAAGGCTTCCAGCGCGTATTTCTTGCCTCTCGCCTGTGTCCGACTTCGAGTTTGTTGCTTGAGCAGCTCTGCTTTGGGATCTGCTCGTTAATGTCTAAAGGCAGGTTACTCGGTGTTTCTTTTTTTTATTATTATTATTGCGTGTTTGCATGATTATTCATCCTGGTAAGAACTGCCGCCCCCTTTTTAAGAACGTCACATCGTCTATCCAGGAAGCAAGCGTTCAGGAAGAAGGCGTTGACCTTCTATGTGCTTGCTTACCTTCACTGTCGGATTGGATGAGCTGTTCTGCTTTCTCAAATGAATGACACTTAATCAAAAGACAAGAAATCAAACTGAGCTATATATCTACATCACGGCTGGTACAAAAGGTGACCACCTAAATTCTTGCAGGCATCCCAGTTTCACCTCAACAGTGCTCTAGACTGGGACACTTAGTGTGTAACACGCGCTTTTAAATGGCACTGCTGAGGAAAACAAAACGCGCAGACGAAGGCATCGCTGCATGCGTCGCTTTCTGCTTTTTGTTGGCAGCATTTGGACTTCTGAATGTGCCTCAGAGCTCTTTCGTTACGTGCTCTCTGATTCGTTTGCCTCGCAAAACGCCCTAGCCGATTCCAACAGGTGATACAGCGAAGGCAAAGCCATGCGGCGATGATGATGCTTTAGAACCTAACCTTAACGACGTTCAGACATTCTTTGGCAGACGTACCCCACGTATCTCGGCACTCTTAAGACGGTTTGCTTCAGGCACTGGTCTTTGATAGCACAGATAGAGTCGCGCAAGTTGGCGCGCGGCGTGGCGATTTGCAGATCGTCGCAAGCCCTGCGGCATCATAATTCAAATAGCTCAGCGCCATGTCAGGCACTCAGTTGCAACGAGGGAAAGAGCGGAAAGTAATGTCCCCCTTTCCTTTTCTTGCCTCGCGGCAGAACGAGGGGGCTGTGGTGGTGCAGCCACCGGGGACCGACTGAAAACCTTCGCATTCCTCTCTGTACTCCCGCGACTGGCTTCGCTTGGCTTCGTCCGGTGCCCCTCCTCGCTCTTTTCTTTAATCGCGAAGAAAACGAGGCAAACCGAGACGGCCGAATTTTGAAAGGGCCCCGTCTTTTCGGGCCTCGCATTCCACGGAGAGGAGAGGGGGGAGGGGGGCGATGAAGCCGACACACTTGCTCCCGCTGCTCCCCTGTAACTCCTTTGCGAGGCGGGACTTTTGTTTGTCCAACTCTCGGGCGAGCCGGGGCCACAAAAGGCCGACCGAGCAGGGAAGAAAACAGGGGCAGAAATCACCTGGTCGGCCGGCTCAGCAAGCAACCGCTCCCATCGACAGATGTGGGGCCTTGTCTCGCTTTTTGCGCCGGCCTGGGAATCGTACTCTTCGCGCTGACCTCAATACGCCCCCCTCCTCGGCGCGAAGAAGGCATCCGTGCGCGCTCCCGGCCGAGGAAGAAGAAAAGGAGCCTGGAGGTGTGGTTTCCGTACACCGACCTCTGGCGCCCCCTCCTCCTTGACCCTGCGATCCCCTCCTGATGAGGGGACGCGACCTGACCTGCCACTGAGCGAGTGTACCGACGCCGTCATAAGTCTCTTAGGAAATTTGCTTCATTCTTCGATTCCTGGACAGGTGACGCTCGCGCTGCTGGCCCGACAATGGGACTTCCCCCACGGCTCCTGCTGCACGGGATATGATCTGCAGGGCCCCTGTTTTGTGCCGAAAGCCCCGGGGAAGGGAACCGCGAGAACCCTACCGAAAGACGCCCGCAAGAAACAACCACCGAACCGCTCACGTGTGCATCGCCCTTCCCCCGACTTAAGGTGCGCCTCGTTTTCAGGACACGATAGCACGCCTCCGAGGGATGACTCTAAAGGAGCTGCTTTCATCCATGCTACCACGCTTCGAGTTCGTTTTCCTACCTCTGCCCTCTTCATTGGTGGTGGAACACCGCAGCAGGGCGATGTGCACTACCAAGCCGTTCAACTCTTGCAAACCGCTCAAAACTCCATAAACAGAACACAGTCTCCCCACTACCTGCGTGCGTTGGCGTGCGTCGTTGGTTCCGCAAGGTTATGGCTGTTCAAATCAGTGTAGATTCGGTTCTTGCAATCAACAGGTACGGTAATGAGCAATCCTTCACTGTATCATGCTTGGTTCCTCATGCGCCTAAAATCAGGCGCATTTTCTTTTACTTAGGCTTTAGACGGGCGGAGTACTGCCTTATGTGGACAATAAACCTGTTTGAACCTAAGATGCCGAGTTCGCCCGTACTGGTGCATGAGGTGAAAAGTATAAACAGATAAGCATTCATTAGGCAGTCGTCGCCAACGAAATAAAATTCTGCAAGTAGCTAAGCTACGTTTTCCATTTAGTGCAGCGCTGCATTTGAGATGTGCTGTGCGCTGTCTGTACATCAATTTCACATTTTGGCGGGATGAGACAGGAAAGAAGGAAAAGAAAGGAGGCAATCTTCAGAATTCTCTAAATGAGGTAGTACCTAGGCTCTTCAGTGTCTCTCGTTGGCTCTATTGCCATTTCGCCAGCGCAGTTTAGCTGGCCGCAGCATTGGTAGTTATTGTCCTCAGCATGTGTTGCTCCCCCGCATTTCTCCGGACGCTTTTACTAATAGCGAAAACGCGCTTGAGCCTTGCAGCAACTCTCAAGCCGCATTGTAGCTTAAACTACTTGTAGTCGATCAGCCATCAGACTGCTCGCACTGGCTCTAAAAGCATCTGTTCCAGTTCTAATGCGAAAGCATTTCTTGGCTCATGAGTGGTATGGACAGGATTTGTAGACAGGATCTGTGGAGAGGGTCTGTAGACAGTATTTGCGACAGAGCGTTTCCGCACGAACAGTCAATAAAAAAAATTGTCGCCACTGGGTTTCTAACCCGCACCAGGACGAACAGATCAGAGAGCACTGTACTATCGCTATAGTCGATCAGGTCTCGTGTAAAATTCCATATTACTCCGCGGTGTGCAGTGAACACCGTCGTCTTTATCAGGTTGCCACAGCAACACAGTCGTACTATGCAGTGAACATCGTCGTCTTTATCAAGTTGCCACAGCAACACACTGTCGTAATATGCAGTGAACATTGTCATCTTCAAGTTGCCACAGCAACACACTGTCGTACTATGCAGTGAACATCGTCGTCTTTATCAAGTTGCCACCGCAACACACTGTCGTACTATGCAGTGAACATCGTCGTCTTTATCAAGTTGCCACAGCAACACACTGTCGTACTATGCAGTGAACATCGTCGTCTTTATCAAGTTGCCACAGCAACACACTGTCGTACTATGCAGTGAACATCGTTGTCTTTATCAAGTTGCCACAGCAACACACTGTCGTACTATGCAGTGAACATCGTCGTCTTTATCAAGTTGCCACAGCAACACACTGTCGTACTATGCAGTGAACATCGTCGTCTTTATAAAGTTGCCGCAGCAACGCACTGTCGTACTATGCAGTGAACATCGTCGTATTTATCAAGTTGCCACAGCAACACACTGTCGTACTATGCAGTGAACATCGTCGTCTTTATCAAGTTGCCACAGCAACACACTGTCGTACTATGCAGTGAACATCGTCGTCTTTATCAAGTTGCCACAGCAACACACTGTCGTACTATGCAGTGAACATCGTCGTCTTTATCAAGTTGCCACAGCAACACACTGTCATACTATGCAGTGAACATCGTCGTCTTTATCAAGTTGCCACAGCAACACACTGTAGTACTATGTAGTGAACATCGTCGTCTTTATCAAGTTGCCACAGCAACACACTGTCGTACTATGCAGTGAACATCGTCGTCTTTATCAAGTTGCCACAGCAACACACTGTCGTACTATGCAGTGAACATCGTCGTCTTTATCAAGTTGCCACAGCAACACACTGTCGTACTATGCAGTAAACATCGTCGTCTTTATCAAGTTGCCACAGCAACACACTGTCGTACTATGCAGTGAACATCGTCGTCTTTATCAAGTTGCCACAGCAACACACTGTCGTACTATGCAGTGAACATCGTCGTCTTTATCAAGTTGCCACAGAAACACACTGTCGTACTATGCAGTGAACATCGTCGTCTTTATCAAGTTGCCACAGCAACACACTGTCGTACTATGCAGTGAACATCGTCGTCTTTATCAAGTTGCCACAACAACACACTGTCGTACTATGCAGTGAACATCGTCGTCTTTATCAAGTTGCCACAACAACACACTGTCGTACTATGCAGTGAACATCGTCGTCTTTATCAAGTTGCCACAGCAACACACTGTCGTACTATGCAGTGAACATCGTCGTCTTTATCAAGTTGCCACAGCAACACACTGTCATACTATGCAGTGAACACCGTCGTCTTTATCAAGTTGCCACAGCAACACACTGTCGTACTATGCAGTGAGCATCGTCGTCTTTATCAAGTTGCCACAGCAACACACTGTCGTACTATGCAGTGAACATCGTCGTCTTTATCAAGTTGCCACAGCAACACACTGTCGTACTACGTAGTGAACATCGTCGTCTTTATTAAGTTGCCACAGCAACACACTGTCGTACTACGTAGTGAACATCGTCGTCTTTATCAAGTTGCCACAGCAACACACTGTCGTACTATGCAGTGAACATCGTCGTCTTTATCAAGTTGCCACAGCAACACACTGTCGTACTGTGCAGTGAACATCGTCGTCTTTATCAAGTTGCCACAGCAACACACTGTCATACTATGCAGTGAACATCGTCGTCTTTATCAAGTTGCCACACCAACACACTGTAGTACTATGTAGTGAACATCGTCGTCTTTATCAAGTTGCCACAGCAACACACTGTCGTACTATGCAGTGAACATCGTCGTCTTTATCAAGTTGCCACAGCAACACACTGTCGTACTATGCAGTGAACATCGTCGTCTTTATCAAGTTGCCACAACACACTGTCGTACTATGCAGTGAACATCGTCGTCTTTATCAAGTTGCCACAGCAACACACTGTCGTACTATGCAGTGAACATCGTCGTCTTTATCAAGTTGCCACAGAAACACACTGTCGTACTATGCAGTGAACATCGTCGTCTTTATCAAGTTGCCACAGCAGCACACTGTCGTACTATGCAGTGAACATCGTCGTCTTTATCAAGTTGCCACAGCAACACACTGTCATACTATGCAGTGAACATCGTCGTTTTTATCAAGTTGCCACAGCAACACACTGTCGTACTATGCAGTGAACATCGTCGTCTTTATCAAGTTGCCACAGCTACACACTGTCGTACTATGCAGTGAACATCGTCGTCTTTATCAAGTTGCCACAGCAACACACTGTCGTACTATGCAGTGAACATCGTCGTCTTTATCAAGTTGCCACAGCAACACACTGTAGTACTATGTAGTGAACATCGTCGTCGTCGTGCAGTTCCATCAGCGCCGCTCCTTCATTTAACCTAGGTAAATAGGCCATACATATTCGCCACCTGGCCGATAGCGGCCGAGGACCGCCAGCGTAACGTCGGGCGAATCCACCAGGCGGCGTAAAAGAACTCGCAGTGCTTTCGCATTACTGCACCTGAGCAGACTTAAGGTGGATTCACACGGCGGACCAAATCGCGAATCGCTCTCACGATTCGCTGTGACGTGGCCCTACGTCAGTGATTTCCGCTGCTTCGCTTCAGTCCGCGAGCAGCAATTCGCGACAAGGTCGAGAGTCCTTTTCACAATTCGGATCCTTCACGGACAAGACATTTCTTTATTTATTTATTTCTCTCGCGGAACGCTTTCCAGCTATGCTCCCGGTGCCCAAGCATAGACAACGTAACATACATTGCACTAAAACGCTGGAGGAAAGCGAGAAGCGGCTTCTGACGACTGACGGCAGTCGTTTCTATTTTGGAGTCGAACTAGCCTGTTTTTGCCTTCATTCGCAGTACATGGTTTTCACAGAATTTACAGTGACAGGCTCTTGCACTGCGCGATACCGAATGCGTGAGTTTTGTGACTGCACAGAGCAGTCGCTTGAATGTATTCATCGCTTTCCTCAAGCGTTTTGGCGCGCTTACAGTTACGCTGCATAAGTTTTGGCATTTGGCACGTACCGGGAGCATAGGGGCAGCAGTCCGAATGGTCGTCTTCCAAGGGTTGAAAGCAGTATTTTCATGCAGCTCTCATAGAGTAAGCGCGATGCAGAGAACTGCCTGCGTAGTATACCACATCGAGCGAAACAGTCACCACAATACTTTGGCAAAACGGCGCAGCAGCAGTAGCTGTAGGCCGCCGCAACCCGCGCATTCACCCACCGTCCATGCATCGTCCATGGTAGGCTACCCTCGATAACAGCGCGCCAGAACAAGGCTCTCCTCTCGCGCAGTGCCTGGGAGAAAGAGTAAGTCCGCTCTGTCGTCTGCTATTCTCTCCCACCGTGTGAATGCTCGCCACGGACGGACGGACCTCGGATCAGAGGTCACGTGACCGATCGCTTCGCTATTCGGTCCGTCGTGTGAATCCACCTTTAAGTGCATTCTTTTTTTTTCGACCAGAATCGTAGCTTGAATAGCGGAGAAAAGATTTCTTCCTCGGTGGGCGTCATTTGACGGCGTTAGGGACACGAACCGCGTGCTCTATAGTCGATGAGGGGCGCAATGGTAGGCGTTGCAGCGCTCACCCGCAGGGTCGCCGGCAATAGGCGCCTGTCGGTCGTACGTTTGGTGTCCCTCGCGCGTGCATGTCGCGGTCAGTGCAGTGTGCATCTACGCCCGACTGCCGAGCGCGCGCGCAGAACTCGCGCCGAGCTGTGCGGGCGTCTGGCCTGTTCCCGAGATCAGTTAGCGGCGAGACGAGTGCGTTGCAACGACGTGCCACCTTTCACGCCCAAGCACGCGGCGGCTGCCAGTACAAATGAACACCGGCCGAAAATAACCGCCGTCGCTGGCGAGAATTCCCTCGCGCCGTCTGTTTTGAGCGAGAGCGGAGGCAAAGAAAAACCGAAAACGAGATGCCGCGGCGGCGGCGGCCGCTGCAAAGCAGCGGAAGCCACCGGACGAAGGCGGGCGAGGGGGAAAAGAAAATAGAAGGTCCCCGAAATAGAGCGACTTCTTCATTAGCGAATCAAAACAAATCGTACTTAACCCCGCGGTTCCTGTCGCCAGATGTCGAAATAACAAGAACAGCTCTATTCTCCTCCTCCACCTCCTGCGGCCGCGGCTCCGTTTGTTTTTGGTATTGAACGGCCTGCTTTTGCTTTCACTTACCTCTGACTCACCTTTTTTGTTTATTCTGGCGCCGAGCTCTGCCTGCCGTGGCGCTCGCTGGACTCGTTTGGGCGCGTGTTCAGTAAACGCGCGGCATCCTATCCGCGAAGTACTTCGAGCTCTATACTGAGCGCTTCAGGGAACGACCAAACTGACGCTGGAGGCGGTGGCTTCAGCTCATAAAGATGGTGGCTTCAACGCCGTGAAAACGACACGACCACAGGTCAAACGCTGGGCGGGATTCATTCGTCCATATAGGTGCGAAATGCGAGCGAGAAACACTTTGCTGCGCTTGGTGGACCTTACCCTCCATCCCTCCCTCCCTCCTCTCTCTTTCTCTCTCTCTCTCTCTTCGCATTCTCAGGGCGGTTGACCAACTTGTTGGAGTTCTTGAGCCGCAGCTTTTGTAAAGGACGCCGAGAAATAAACATATCATCGTGCTTGAGCATTTTCTCACTGTGGAAAACAATCAAATCAGCGTCCTTCTCCAGGTCAGGTGCAGAGCGCTGACAGCGCAGGCACCAAACATCGGTGCTCGAATCACCTCACACACCTTGTCCTGGCAAGAGCAGAGTTTCCCCCGTGTCGCCATCAGCCTGGCGGCAGCGCGAGCCACGGCTCTTTTGGCCTATTTTATTGTGTTAGTCTTACGGAAGGGGTTCTCTTCCTTTTTGGTCTCCTCCTGTATCGAGCGGCTTTATCACAACCTACCTTTTCTTTTGCCTCTGCGACACTGAAAGGTTTCTTTCCTTTTTTTTTTTTTTTTTCCTCTTAAGCGACGCGCGCTTATTGGAGCTTCCTGTCATCTTCCTTTCGATGTCGCCTGCGTTCCCCGGAATAATTTAAAATCCCCGGCAGCCCCTGATTGGATTAATTCCGCGCGACGCCTGTTTCCGCGTAGCGCGGCCGACGCTGCCCTCGTCGTCCTCCCGGCCGGCGCTGCAGCAGACTCGGCTTTTGCGCGGGGGCTCCCTGGGCGTTGATACTGTCACAAGCAGGCCGCGCATGGAAGGCAAGAGCGAGAAAAGAGCGGTCCCTCCAAGAAGAGCGCCCTTCGTGTACACCTCCTCCCGAAATTTGGCGCAAGGATCGTTTTCAAAGAAAACACGCTCTGAGGAAAAGAGATAAAGCAGCGGCCCAGTACGACGGAGGCAGATGTCTCCCGATTTCGATTACTACAAAAGCCACGAAAGGAGCTATTTTTCTTCCCTCTGGCCGAGAGGATGATGTCCGTGCAGTGACGCTGCTGCCTCCGCCAGAGGCGAGCTATGACGTGCCCTCGGAGCGTTCACCTCCACTGATGCGGCCATGTAATTACCACTCGGCGCTTTCTTTGCGGCCACAACGTGAAAGGGCCGTCGCTGTTAGCGTTCTCGGAACGCGGCGAAAGGCCCCGCGTCGCAGGTATTTCATCGATAAACCTGCGAAGGGCGTGAAGTGCGCGGGGCCGGCAGGGGCCGCCTTTCGGGATTGCTCGGGCGGCGCTCGGAGGAAACGACAGAACCGGCGGCCAATTTGATTAACGCTGGCTGGCCGCCAGACTCTTTGTGCGTGGCGATTACTCTGGATACAATAAACAATTCCTTGTGGGGTTCGGACGGCGGCAGACATGCCGAACCACTTGATTGCGATAGGAGCGCACATGCTGGTGTCCGAGCGACGGCAATTTTGAATTAGTCAGGGAAATGCTTTCGCCGCCTTCCCTCCGCGAGTTCCTCTCAGGAGACGTCAGCAGAGACGCTTGACATAACCATCATCAGCGGCGCCTCGCTTTGCCGGACGAGGCGCCGAAGGTCTCGGCTGGAATTATGCTTTCCGAGTGGCCACTGCGGCCATCGCGGTGTCGCCGGCATCTGCTTCCCTTCGTGGCTCCGCCAATGCTCCCGACTGCGCCTCGCGAGCAGCTGAGCAGTTGTGGGCTTCAGTGCTCGATACCCAGGGGGTTTCTTAGAGGACGCTGACTAAACAAGCAGAAGCGCTGCAGCGGGATCTCTTTTGAGACATGTCTCGAGGCGTGGCTGGCAGCTGTGCTCAGCATGATGGATGGCAGTTTTTAAAACATACATCATTTCTTCTCGCCTGCTGCCCGCCGCATGTGTCACGTGGGTGAAATCCTTGCGGCATTCGTAAAAACATTATATACTGCGATTCAGAAAGCCTGCCGGCTGCGGAACAATGCGTGAAATTCTACTTATTGTATTGGCTTCGAAATGGTCCCGTGGATGAACTCCTGTTTTCTGCGAATAGCGTACAAATACGCGTTAGTTGACGCACACGGTATGATGGCAGGATAGGCAATAAACCTTCTATCAACGCGACATTAACGCGATAGCGTTAAAGGTGCCGTTACGCAGGAAATACGCCGCCGGCGTCGTATTCGATGTCGGTGTCGGCGTTGCGGGCGAAAAATCGCGGGCATGGCGCTGGAAGGTGGATGGATAGATGGATAGGTGGATAGATGGAAGCTGGTATGTCCAGAAACTGTTGTTATGGTTTGTGCGGCTTAAATATCAGAAAGTTGGGAACAGCTGCCATCTAGAATCGCTCATTTGAGGTGGCAAGGCGGAATAAGAACCAACCTTCCAGGCCTTTTGGATGCCGAATCAGGCACACTGCTCCTATAGGCAAAGCAGGTACGTTCATACGGCTTTGTTAAAGTGGGGCTTCATATGTCGAGTGGTGGCCAACGCTATCGCGTCATATCATTAAATAAGGAACTTAAGTATCCTCCATTATTTTTCTTTATTTTTTTCTTGGGGGGGGGGGGGGGGCAGAGGGCGGGGGGGGGGGGGGGGATGGGACCTTCCGTATTTGGCTTGAGTGCGTAGCTTGCACGTTCGAAACAGCAAGAACAACAACAGCAGCAGCAGCAACAACAAAAAAGCTACATCGCTCATTAACAATGGGAGATGTACTCTAGCTATTTATCTAGTGTGTCGGTCTCTTTGCATTTATACTTCTTCTTAGCTACCTAAGGATGGATACCAGGTGACCCTGAATTACAGGGTCGCCATGACCACTTTTTCTCTTTGCAACCTCAGTCAATGCATCTTTCGTCGAGAACGCTACAGCGACATAAATAGAATATATATGTGTGTGTGTGTGTGTGTGTGTGTGTGTGGGGGGGGGGGGGGTGGGTTTGATTGTGAAATGTATAATAAAGTAACATGCATTATGTTCACAAAACCACTGAAAGAATACACCACTTATGCTACATGTATAATGTCTTTTACCACGCCAAAACAAATCAATGTCACTATTTACCGTTTCCGCAGCGTCTGCCACTTCTCCCCATTCAGTAGGGGGTGCTGTCAAGTTGCCCATAAGGCAGCTTTTTTCTCCACCCCCTCATGTCCTTTGACAACATGACATAATCGAAATGAAGTCATATGCTGACTGCAACTGTAAGGCTCTGCGCGCGCCATCTCACAACGCACCGTAACATACATGCTGGAACAATCTTGTTAGCGATATTTTGCTGATGTGTTAAAGAGAGCACAGGTAATAGGCGAATCGGGACGGTGTCTGCTTAATGAATTCGATGCTGGCCAAACCTTTGTGCTGTGTTTAATAGACGCTACAGTCAACCACTGTGTTATCTTCCTGACACGGGAATTCTTTGATGATTTCGACTCTTAAATTATGTGTGCAAAAGCTCTCCAGATGTTATCTTAGTATATGCTGCAAATGGGCTGCCAGCTTTGCTTTAGAGGTACAGCGCTCAGGTGGCACAAGGGATGCAGATTTGCACACCTCAAGGTAGCCTTGAAAATTTTGTCTACCCCAAGCGTGTGAAACATGAGCGACATGAACGTAACGGCGATATTGCGAGAAGTGTTTTTGGTGAAGACGCTGCTGCCAGCTTGTCAGTTGGGCATCTCTATGCTGCGCCTTGCGATGCCACAACCACTCGAAGCGGTTGTCGGTGTGCCGGAGCACTGCGCGGCCGATCAGAGAGTGATGAAGGATGGAGCGCGACGCTAGCTGCGGCGTCCCACTGACCTGCCGCCTCCGCGCGTACGGCACAAGTTCAGGGCCGCAGAGGGGCGCGCCGGGGCACTCTCACGGAGCAGCACAAGATGAGTCGCAGCTGCCGAAGCGGCCGCCGGGGGAACAATGCTGGCGCTGGCCGCCTCCGGCCATCCATCAATAGCGAGGCGTCCGCGGGAGAAAGGGCGCTCGCAGCGCGCCTCACAAATAGGCCGGTCAACGCCGGAAAGAGCTCCCTTGGCCACAGCGTGCTGGGCCTCCTCGTGTTCCTCCTCTCTCTCACACACACACACACACACACACACACACACACACACACACACACACACACACACACACACACACACACACACACACACACACACACACACACACACACACACACACACACACACACACACACACACACACACACACATATATATATATATATATATATATATATATATATATATATATACGTGGGTGTGTGTGTTTATGTCGGTGAAGTGCAGAAGTACGCATCGCGTCGAGAAGAAGAGGGGGTCCAAGAGCTCCCCACCACCAAGGAGGGAAATTCATTTGGCCTGCTGTGAGGCCGATCGATGAGAAGCCCCGCGGTTTCCTCAGCCGCCATAATTTCCACGCACGCCGGATAATTATGTAACCTTTTCGACGGCGGCCACGGCGCAGCTTCAGTCGGCTGCTCTCGACCGACGTGCTCCGCTCGTATCGTCATCGGCACCGCGCGCATGCGCCCTCCGACGAACGGCCAGAGCGCCGCCAGGACGCTTTCACGCGCGCTTCCCATCACGTCTCCTGCTCGGCGCTCTCGGACTCCTATTCGGATGCCATGCCGTTGTTATGTGTTGCCCAAGTCAGCGCGAAAATTCCCTCCTGCGATCCAGAGAATCGCCACATAGCCGGGCTTTCCGCTCTAACCGGGTCATTGTTCGAACGAACTGTATGTTTCCAAGTATACGTGGTGCTACTATGCTTGTGCAACATTCATGTGTCTCTTTTATGCTGTGCGTGAAATCGTTTTGGCTTCTACTGTGATACCTCGATATTTCCTTCTAAATGCAAAGGGGCAATCATGCCGCTTCTTGGTGCTCGGTGTAGGCTCATCTGAAGAACATGGTGACGAAGAAAGAGCCATACTATAAGACGTTTTCCTTAGCGTTTTATATTGCTTGCGTCGCACCGAGGCAGCTCGTCAACGCACTGCTCGAGAAACCTCTTCTGCTGCCCGACAACTTACACGCCAGTTGACAGCGACAGACAGGCACGGCAAGAATCAGGGGCGGTAACGCCGAACGCAGGAAAGAGGTGCCAAGACTATGGTTCAGTGCCCATGATTGCAGCGGCTTCGGCGCCAAAGACCCCGACGCACTGTCTCCTAGGTGCAATCAAAGCCTGCGTTTTACCATTGGCCCCGCGGTATCCCCAACGCGCAGTGCCACCCGTCACTACACCCAGTGAAAAAGGATTAGTGATCGACTACGTCATATGCTTCAGCATTCACAGTGCTTTTTGTGTATTGCAACTATAGAGGAGATGAGGAAACTGAAACTGAACTATGATAACGAGCAAAGTGTGTACAATATCATCTCAATACAGATAACGTTCAAAACAACACTTGTGGTGGTAGGAAAACTTTAATATCCGCCAGATACAGGATAAGCGTCAGCCTATCCGCCTAGACGGCGGCATGGAGTCCTTGGACCCGGGCGACTTGGTCGGCCAGTGGGATTAGACTTATAGCTAAGTCTCAAGGTGTGAGCTCAACCGTAGTCTCCCAAAACTCTGTATTTGTTTGATCTATAATTTGAATTTCTGCACACGTCCATATAATATGTACCAGATCCGCCCTATCCTGACATAGTTTGCCTCTATCAGAACTGTTCCAGATACCACTGGCTAAGGGTAGCCGGATTCGGAAAGGTCATTGTTTGTTAGCGCCTCTAGATGCCTTCTTAGCTCCTGTTGATTGGCTTATCTCCCGGTAAATATTCTACCCAGCACTATCGGCTAAACAGGATAGAAAACAACACTGGAATAAATATTTGGCGCACACTGAGGTCCTGCCCCGGTACGGTGGGTGCTCAGGGGTTACAGCACTCGACTGGCGAACCCAACTACGCGGAATCAGATCCTGGCCGCGGCGGCCGCTTTTCGACGGAGGCGGAAAGAAAGATGGTCTTGTACTGTGCGATATCAGTGCACGTTAAAGGACTCCGGGTCGTGTAAACTTCCGAAGCCCTCCACTACGGCGTCCCTAACCTGAGTCGCTCCGGGTCGTTAAACCCCATATACCAACCTAAACTTCATTTCTAAGCAATTATGCACTCCTGCCGCTATCCTTTCGGATCCTCGTTTGCTTACATGTACTTTGCTACTCGCGTAATCGCCACTCTCATAATCTGTTCCTCTGTTATCTCACGCATAGTCACTAGAATACAGTCGTAAGCAACCAAACTATGTAAACACTACCCGACATAGATATAGAGCTCTGCTTTAACCAGTCGTACAAACGCGCCTGCGTGACCTGGGATGCATACTGCAATCGCGCGAAGGAAAACGGACGTGGAAGTAAACAACAGGACGAGCGCGGGACTTCACCTATTGTTGAACTTTGTCCTGTGTTTTCTTCTTCGTCCGTTGTCATTCGTACGGTTGTAATGTGCATTCTAATACTAACTAACAATTAGGGCACCTATCCCTGTAATATCTGTGAGTCCGACCGAGGAGTAGCACGCCTGACACAGGATCCAAGGGTCCCAGTGGGTGCGAACCCCATCTCAAAAAATGAGAGGCCTGAGTTGACAGCTCCTGCCATTTCTGCTCGGTAATGCAGTGTCAGACGTCACACAAACCACCGATCAATCAGTTGTCGTCCATGTCATCTGCCAACTTCCAGGGGCATTCCCGTGATTTTTCTGTCACAACGCCGTCTCCGGTTTTTCTGGAAAATGCGGTCCTTAACGATGTCGCATTAATAGTGTCTTTGCATTGCTACGAACACTGGTCTTGTGCACATATTCCCCAACTTACAGTTGCTGATCTCGGATAGCGTGTAAATACCGATCACGCAAAACACCTTCGAGACGTGTCAAAGCGACAGCCACTTTTCTGTTCGCAATCCAGGAGAAACCATTTAGATTCCAAAGGAACTTTGAAAACAGTCTTGCTTTAGACTCTTTCCGTGCTTTCGCCCAACTGTCACTCGTTCCTGATTAGTATATCCCTACATTTCATTGCTTGCTGTTCACCGTGGGTGGTCCACTCTTCCAATTCGCAGCAGGTCATATATATATATATATATATATATATATATATATATATATATATATATATATATATATATATATATATATATATATATATATATATATTACGCTTGTCCATCACTCGCTCGCATCGAATAGTTTAACACGGGCTAATAAGGAAGAACGGTGATTTTATGACATGCGAGAAAATTACGTTCGTAAACAACCTGCAGTTTAAAAATGTGCTTTAAAAAGGCTGATGCACCGCCTGTACGTATGCTGATATCGCTCACATAATTTCCAACTTTCGGCTAATTGTAAGGCTGGATAATCACCGCATTCTATTTCATTCGGACAATATTTCACCACAAGCAGGTTTAGGTTCAAATCTATGTCCATTGGTTGATTTCTCGCCCGTGCCTTTCTGTGTGTGGGCGAAGTATTTAGTATGCGTGCTCTAATGACGTCTTAGCTATTAGTGTCGGGATGTTAGTTTTGTATGCAGTAGCTCAAAACTAATGATTTTTTACTGTGACACACCAATCAATTTTTTTTTCTTTTTTTTTTGGGGGGGGGGGGTGACCATGCAGGTTTAATAATTATTGGTTATCGGCTCTCTTGCATCCATGCTTGCGAAACGGGAAGGACGGAAAATGCCGCGCCTCATGTACTCACTAGTTTAAATATCGGGTAAATGCAGCGCTTTAATTGATCGCTGTGATCGAAAAAATTTAAATCGACACCTCGAAGTAATTAAAACAGCCGCGCAGTTGCTTTTTAATTCTTGAGCAGAATCGAAACGTACGCAAATCACAAAAAAGCATCGTCTCATAGACAATGCTTTTAAAATTTACTACAGTGTTACTTAAACTTAAGGCTGAGAAATTTTAAGTTTTAATAATCTGTACTCAATGAATGAAATGTGAAAGTAATTGCACTCAGCCGATCTCTACGAATGCGCCACTGAAAGTGAGAAAACGTGAAAGGACAATGCGTTGTTTCTGTTGCGTCCTGCGACGAATTCTGAAGTCTTTCGTTGCAGGCTTGGCAGCAATCCTAAACCTCAGCCTTCAGTTGGCCAAAATTCAAACAAGTGGGGCAAGTTTTTGCACGCTCAAAGCCACGGTAATGCAGTTTTAGACAATGCTAAGTCACTGCGGCATAGTCCATCAACAATGACAGAGGTGTTTGCGAGTGAAAGGCGTTGAACTAACATTTCGCACAAGCGACTGTGCAGTGCAGGCCCGACTTGGTTTGTAGTTGTGCACATACTGGCCAAGTGGCCATTGATACTTCCTATATAGGTCTAAGAGAGTCTCTCCGAGTCACATGAATCAACGTAACTCACGCCTTCTGATACCACGATCGTCAGCCGCGAGCCACGGCGGAGAAATCGGGATTCAAAAGACAGGCCGCCTACCAGAATAGAAAACAAATCGCTCCAAAATGCTCCCTTCTACGAAGTGCGCTTTGTGTGTGTGCGCGCGCGTGTGTTTCTCAGGCCGGAGCCTGGCTTTATTTCTCAAACTGTCCCCTTCCCTCCATCTTTCTGGCTATTTGCATACGGAAAGTGGAGCGTTATATATGCGCCTCTATTGCCGTGCTCTCTCAAGTTTCGCTTCCCCCCTCCTCCCGTATCGCCTTTTTCTTGTTTCTTTCAACCCGTTAAATATCTATTCACAGTATAGCGGCTCTTTATTTGCCGTTCCTTTCGGCCTCCGAGTTCCGGCGCTTGCACCTCGCGCCGCCGACGCCACCGACGAATCCAAGATCCTTGTTATAAGATTTGAAAATGCTGTCCTTTATGGTTTTTGCGCCTCTTTTCGCGCGCTCCTTGGGTTTCCCCGTCGCCCTCTCCTCCGCGGCGCTGACGCTGGCGGTCGCGCTTTGCGAGTCTTTTGCTTCGGCCACGGCGGCTTATTTTGCCGCGATTCCCGTCGGTTTCCCTCTCCCGCTGGCCTCCCGTTTTCCTCGCTTGGCCCCTCGCTCGTCTCGGGAGCTGTTTTGTGTGCGCTCTTTGAGTGTCTGGCGAGCGTCTTTCGTGTAAATGGAGCAGAATGGGTTATGAAAGCGAACTGTCGCTCTGGGGGAGCAGGCAGGGAGTTTATTCCCACTGACGTCTTCCCGCTTCCCCTGTGCCCCTCTTGTGTTGTGCGCGCCTGATATCATTTCTTTTTGGCCGTCGTGATTTCTGATGCTTTCTCCGCCCTCTTCTCCTTTGGCACTGAGGTTGCGTAAGAAGGCTCCTTGCAGTCGCGTGGACCTCCTCGGAGGAAGCAAGTGTCGCCCAGTATGTTTACTCTTCTGGCTTTGCTTCCCACTCTTCGTTTTTGCTTGCTTTATAGGCTTCGAATGGAGCGTTCTCTTTCGTAGGATTAATCGAATCTTCCATTAATTGAGCAGAACGTGAACTCTCGCAAGTGTCGTAGGGCTTGTGCGTTCTAATTATCTAAAACGCCAATGCACTTGTCTCCCTGCCGGTCTTCATCTATCCAGTTTCACCTCGCGTACCTGATGCCTCGGTTAGGCGGAGAATTTCAGCTGCCTTTCAAAGAAACGACACCGCAGCTTTCTAGAATTCGTCGAGCAGAACGGCAGTCAACTGCGTTTCCACAAGACTTCGTGCGGAATTCAATTCAACCTGCCCATCACGTGACCAGGTGATACCGCTGCGTGTGGCCCATTTATATAAAAAAAAAAGTGATTTGTTTTCTGTGGGGTTTAACTTTAGACGCTCATTTGGTGCCATACTTTCGTGTACTGTGCAACTTATGCTCGGTGTATGCGATGCTAAACAGCACAGAGATGCAATGCAACCCAGTAGAAGGTTACAGCGTCACTCAGTTGAGTTGAACTGTGGTTGACACTAATCTGTAATACCGCCAAGCTAACATTAAGTCAACAGCTGTTGAACTGATTTACCATGGAAACAGCACGCCTTTGTAACAGGTTTATTTACTTTTTTTTTTTTTTTTTTTTTTTGCATTCTAACGTTGCGAAATGAGAGCAAGTGAGAAGCCAAACAGCAATGTGACGTATTTTCCGTCCGTAGTCGATGTTCTTCATTGCCTTCCTCATTCCTCTTTCGTCGTTCCGTTTGGCTCGGTTTTCGTCCGTACCATTCACGATTTCAACAATGCGTCTCATATTTTACCGAAAGTTAGAAACCATTGCCAAGTACCTCCCGTGGTCATGGCCACGAATGAAATCCTCAATCAAATAACAGTGGCAGCACTATTTGTGCATTTCAAGACGATTGAAGCGTTCAGAGGAACGCGGTAATCGAAGGATCAAAATGGCATAACGGATACCGTCGAAACTGTGAAGGCGAGCGAAAAGGAATTTGTCCTGAAAAAGGCCCGTCTCTCCAGACCATCGCAGCAGGAAAGCTTACTGAGAAGAGGAAGAAAAATTAAGCCAATTGAAAGTCTCTTCCAAATACGAAACTTATAATTCCGCTAACGACGGCTTATTCTTTTGAGCAAAACAAACTCTTCTACTCGTAATTTGTCCTACGTTGAAATTCTCCGCGCTCATCACGTGGTGATGGTTGAATCTCTTTCCCGCTCCACCCGTTGTAACCTGAGGCTCATTTGTATCAGGAAATTCGGCACCAGCAGAGGCATACTCCTTCCTACCCCTAAAGTGGTCTCCAAATGGAAGAAAAATTTTCCCCACCTGTCTGACGGGTCCTAATCGTCGCGGAGACTTTACCGCGCTCCACACCCTGGAAGACTGAATGCCGCTATCAAGGCTTTTCAGAAAACAGAGAATCTCAAAGATATCAGATCCGTCTCGTATCAAATGTATGGACGGACGAAAATGGCTCCAACTGTGCTGTGCGAGACCAGAGACGTGGGCTTCAAATTGAGCATGAACAGTTTATAGAAGACGACATTTGCAGTGAAACAGCTTTTCTGTACTTTAAGGAAATGATTTTGCTAACTGAAGCAGGTACCGTGCGATGCATCACATAACGCGACACAGGGGACTTTTGTGTTGATAGTATCTTGTATGCAGGTGAGGATTACCTTGTGGGAATATTTCAGGAGGAGCAGTAAGCGCTGACAGGTGGTAGTTTTTGTATTATCTCACTTCCCTGTCTTAGCATCAGCTGACTTCGTGACATCGTGAAACTAAAAGGGCTCAGACTAATCGCAACCAAGAGAGTATCCGCATAAAGATTACAAATCATTAAATTTATACTCCATTAATGCAGTTGAACTTTCATGTGTCTACAGTACCACGGACTAGTACCTCATTAACCGCCAGAAAGTTATGAAAGTTGTTAACGAAGACAGACAAATGGTGGTAACCAAGCGAGACCGGAGTTTCGAATGAGAAAATTCTGGCCCCATTCTTTGTGTACAGTACATAACTGCCGTCAATATCACCCCGTTTAAAAATTGAGGTCGCCTTTTCTTTAATTCATAAAGGTAGCATTTATTCCACGTCATCTGCGGAGAAAACGAAACTATTCGCTTTACTCATTGTCATCCTTATGTCTCTGCCTAGTGCGTGTCTTGAGGTACATATGGCACATA
This sequence comes from Amblyomma maculatum, assembly GCF_055883805.1. NCBI lineage: Eukaryota > Metazoa > Arthropoda > Arachnida > Ixodida > Ixodidae > Amblyomma > Amblyomma maculatum. The sequence continues at coordinate 197,922,453 of NC_139344.1, read as the reverse complement.
TGGCACACGTATTATGAAAGAAAAACCGTTTAACGCACAACTGACTGCTTAACGGTCTGTGAGTCACATGACCGTGAAAATTTGAAGGTAAATTAAGCCAGTGTCACGCAACGTAAGCTGGCGTGCTACCTGTACATCTAGAGAAGAAGAATAATGTTTGATATGTAAAGGTGATCAAGCCGGTCAAAGGCTTCGTCCTAAATTACTTATTTCAAACCCATCGAATGCGCATGACAGTTGATGAGAAAAGGGCCAGCCGCGTTTGCTACCTAAAGAAAGTGAACAACGCCTACATGCACTCCTTCAGTCTCTTCGAAAAGGCGATCACCACGCGCGCGATCGTCGTCTCGGGGGAATGCCTGCATGAAGCTCTCTTGCATGTGTCTGAGTAATTACTTTCTCCACTGAAAGTATTCATCGTCTAGGGCAGCACTTTCAACGCGTCAGTTAGTGATGGATTGCGCCTCCCACATCGTGTTCACGTGTAAAAAACGCTCCATCCGCGCCGAGGAAAAGAAAGCGAGGGAAAACCTTAAATCAGGCGAATTGTTAGACGGTTGCGCAATGGCGTCGACAGCGGTGCCAAAACAAGCGCATCCCGCTTCAACCGCCTGATGTCACAATCGCGCTACGTGTCTGTGTTCCTTGCGCGGTAAATTTGTTCATGCAAGCCCCGCGCCCTATAACTTCGCTGATTGCCGCCTTGTGGAGGTCATTTCTAAAGTCAAAGAGAGGCATAGAATATCACAAAGTGATTTGGCTTCTACGCGGCTTCGCCACTTCGCCCAGAAGAGCCTTTTGTGCTTCTCCGACTCATAGCAACAGCGAATGAGGCACCACCGTTGAGTCCGGTCATTGTTGCGTGTTTCGCAAACCGCAATGCGAAGCAGTGATCGGGTACACGCCGTAATCCGCCGAGCGTGACGTGTATTCATTTTCATAAACAGGCTTTCCTCTCAAGCATTCGAGCGCGTTTTTTGTTTCGCCGTTCCTTGCACCCCCCTTTCTCGCTAGACCCCCCCCCCCCTCCCTCGCGAGCAGCGGCCCTCGACCACCCCTTCTCCTCGCCACCTGGCCGCCCCATTGTCCGCGAAAGCGTGACGAGTCACACCTCAGGCCCCGCCTCCTTCTCGGTTCGCGCTGAGCCAATCGCGAGCCTTGATGAGGAAACGCAATCAAGGCAAAAAGGTGATCAAGCCACTGCAGAAAGAGGCTGAGGGGCGCTGATGGCGAGGAGGCGTCGCCTTCTTTAAATTAAGAGCGCCCGAGAGAGCGGCGCCCTCGGCTCGGCCGCGCGCACCCCCCCCCCCCCCCCCCCCCCCCCCAACTCGCCGCTCTCCGACGCCGCCGACGCCTCTGCCGGCGCGCAGCGTCCTCGCGCTCCTGCGCCGACGCGGCCTCCTCTCTCGCTGCTCTCTCGCGCTCTTAATTTTCCCTCTCGCTTTCCTCCACATATGGTAATCGATGCTCGGGGCACGTTTTGCACATCCCGGAGCTTTTGATTTTGTCCGGCTGTGAGGAGGACGAAGAGGATAAGAGGTCCAGGACAGCGAGGGAGCAAGAGCAGCGGGCCAAGCGTCTGCGAGCAAAGGAGTGAGAGGACACCGACAAAGAAAAACGCCGTCGGTCCGAGCACGTTGTGGAAGCCGGCTGTGTCGAGGGCCACCGTACTGCGCGAAGATAATTCGCGAAAAAAAGAAAAGGAAAGCTGAGCGCGCGTCTGCTGGTGCACTAAAAGTGCCGCGTCCATATGCCCTAGACTAGAGCTGCGGACTAGGATTTGTCTCGCTTTGCCGGCCGATGGCATGGCTGCTGGATTCGGGTTACCGTCACACCACAAAGGGACGGCGCTCAAATGAATAAATAAGTGGAGTGAAAGGGAAACACACACACACACACACACACACACACACACACACACACACACACACACACACACACACACACACACACACACACACACACACACACACACACACACACACACACACACACACACACACACACTCACGCACGCACACTCCGTTGACCAATGGCGGAATAACAAACTTGTTAGCGTGTGTGTGTGTGTGTGTGTGTGTGTGTGTGTGTGTGTGTGTGTGTGTGTGTGTGTGTGTGTGTGTGTGTGTGTGTGTGTGTGTGTGTGTGTGTGTGTGTGTGTGTGTGTGTGTGTGTGTGTGTGTGTGTGTGTGTGTGTGTGTGTGTGTGTGTGGTGAGCAACTAGACTGGTCAATTTCCCGGGTTTTTGCATTTTGCGCAAAACCTGACTGCAGACGCTTCAGGAAAACGGCGCATTCAGTATGGTTATAATATGTGGAGGGACATTATTTCATAACCGCCACTGTTCCGGCGCCCCAGGCTGACTACATGCGCATACACTGTTGGGGTTGACGCGAGGAGGGCTTAACTTTTTACTTCGCATTCTGCAACCGGAGCCAATAGTTGAATAGGAGTGTATGTGCTGCTATCGCCTATCGGATAACCACAGCGGTGAGCACGATGCAGCCCCCCCCTCCCTCCTTCCAAACACATACACGCACGCACGCACACGCACGCGCGCGCGCACGCGCACACACACACACACACACACACACACACACACACACACACACACACACGCACGCACGCACGCACGCACGCACACACACACACACACACACACACACGCGCGCGCGCGCGCGCACGCACGCACGCACGCACGCACGCACGCACGCACGCACACTAGCTGCACACGACGGGAGCGACAGTCCATGTCAGACGCTTTCATGTTCAGCCTGCCGGGCGCGTATATTGCTAGGAACCCGGGGCCTTTTTGTGTGATGCACGTAGACCGGTAGCGAGTTTTCAGCCTGCTGAGATACCAGCCAAGCGAATGTTCCATTGTGTGTCGCTCCTGACCCCGTCGACGTTTGTCGCTGATGTTGATTGATTAGAACGCATAAAACAGGGCATTAATGACGCATGGCCCTATAGTCTTACTAGCAATGCTGTTTTATTTTCTGAGCGATAAAAGTCCATCAAGATTTCATATAGGTATTTGTTTTACTGCATAGACAAGGATACGACGATTTGAACTTATTGAAAACTGGCAACGCCACAATGCGTATACAGGCGAAGTATAGCGGTAGTCTGCACATGTAGGTTAGCGGCCGACACAGCGAACCTTTTACTGATAACAGTATCGTGCTATAACGAGTCTGTATAGTCGATTTAACCTCATTTTGGCCGATTGCAGTCACCCTTGAGTGTAGTGAGATTCAGCGCATATCACTACACGGGAATAATCGTTGCCCAACGTATTTCTGACGCTCAATGGGGCATAAATCATGTATGAGAGATGAGCGAGCGACATGCGCTGCTGTTCAGAACGATGACTACTGCATTAAGTGGCATATTCATAATACCGGGTTCTAGTGCCCTCTTCAGGCTCTATTCTGTCTTTATATTTGGACAGCACGTACTCGACGGGCAATATTTCATCACATGTTTGACCGAACCTTACTTTACTCAGCATTTGATATTCAGGTGTATATTCGCGCCAGCTGCAGCCTTTTCCCAATCTACTCGATAGATATATGCGTATTCGTCGATTACAGAGGTACTTTCTTAGCATAATGCTCGACATTTTAGTTGATATGCAAATGAGAAGGTAAAGCTAGAAAAAGATACGTGATGCTAATGCCCAGTCGTTATCTGTTCGGACTGCGCTGCCGATGCTATAGTTTCCCAGATAGAGCTAAGAGCGGCTAACGCTGTAGAATAACTGTAGCATTCGCTTTTTCTGAATGACATCGTTCATGTCCCGGTAGGCTACGCGCAAAAACTCCCGAAACCACATCCTGCTCGCCGCGGTTATCATTATGACTACTGGGTCCGCCTTTTTAAGTTGTGACAGGCTAATCTTCTGTATGGTCCTCAGCCCAGTTCAGACTTCTCATCTCTCATATTGGCAAACTTGAGCCGCACTAACACTGAAGCTGCCTTGTCACAAACCCCCGCCTTTATGGTCAAAAGAGGTGCGGGATCCCCTTTACGGTTACCCGTCGTCCCTCTATGAGGTTTGAGAACACATTTAAAAGTTAGGCCGGTCAACCCGTGAAGTACGTGTATCGGTGTGTGATTGAGAAATAAGTTTGAATAGGTCACTTTCTTTTATAAACGACTGAATGTTTATAATTAGTAGTCGAAATTACACTGCATAATAATAGAGTAAAATGAAAAAAATAAAACCCTACGACAAGATATTGATAAAATACTAGTTAAACGACAAGAGGAAAACCCGACAATGAACAAAACACTGCGACAAAAGATGACTATGAAGATAACAAAGCAAGTGTTCTAGATATAAGCATGGGCAAAAGTCACATAGAAAACACAGTGTAAAATATTACTGAGTCAGGTAAAGGTTAACAAAAGTGAAAATAATGTTCGATTGAACAACAGTCTGTGATGAAATGGAATTCTCACGGCTTTCTTGCGAGTTCAGGCGTCGAAGATTGGGTTGCCCGGTAGCGTCGGCCGTACAGGGGAGGAGAACGATGCGTCAATCGCGGGCCCGAGGAACACAATACGTTTTCTCGGAGCGACCGCGAGAGTGGCCCGGAAGTCTGAATCTTCCCGAAGCGCGCTGGCGCGGGCGTGCTGCTGTATGCGTTTTTATGCTCTCGGCTGTCTACGCAGCGCCCGCGTCAAGGACGCACGGTCGCTGCCCTATCGGCTTGTCGAATCCTGCTCAGAGGAGCAGCGAGGTCCCGTAAGTTTCGCTCTATATCTGAGGCAGAAGCTCCCGTAACGTCCGCTTGTGACAGCTTGTGACATACCTACTTCTATTATAACAGGTTACAACTTCTGTGTCAATATCAACGGAACTGCCTATACTGACTGCAGATGAAGTACTGCGTTTTGAAGCATCCCTCCAGGAGGTCTCATTTCATCATTATCATCATCATCATCACCACCACCACCCTGGCTACACCCACTGCTGGACAAATGCCTCTCCCATATTTCTCCGATTAACCCTGTGCTGTGCCAGCTGCACCCATTTGATCTCCGCGAACTTAATGATACCATCCGCCTATCTAACTTCCTGCCGCTCCATGCTACGCACGCTTGCTTTCCCTTGGAATCCACTCTGTCATCCTTAGAGGGCAACGGTTATCTTGCGTTCACACGACATGACCTGTCCATGTCCATTTTTTCTTCTTAATTTCTACTAGATTATCATTAACTCGCTTTTGTTCCCTGGCCCAATCATTGGCACGCTTCCTGTTTCTTAACGTTGTTGAACTCTTTTCTTTAGCTTCCGCGTTTCTGCCCCATAGATGAGTTCCGATGAAATACAGTTGTTATATATTTTCTTAAGAGATATTGGTAACCTGCCTTTCATGATCTGGTAAAAGCCGAAGGCGTTGCAGCCTAATCTGGCTCTTATAGTAATTTCTCTTCGTGATCCGGATCTGTGGATACTGGTTGTCATAAATGGACAGATTTCCTTTCCACTTCCATCGTCTCGTTGCTTATCGCAAACAACTGTTTCTGAATCCTTTCCGAGGTTGTTGAACATTAGTTAAGTCTTCTGTGCATTAATGTTTTGGCCTACGATTCTGCTGTCTTTCTTAGGCCATTAGTCATCATTTGCGATTCATCTCCTGTGCTGCTTTGTAAGCCAATTTCATCAGTGAATCTCAGATTACTAAGGCATTCTCTATTCACTCTTATCTCTTAGTGTAGAACTCCTCGGCTACTTTGACTACCTTATCTATAATGGTGATGGCATTGCCCCGCTTTGTCTCTCAGCTCATACATCTTATTTTTGCCAAGGCCTAATTTCCTTTTGACTCTACCGGCGTTCTTTCGAGCATGCTCGATTCTCCCCATAATATATTTTCTTATGTGGAACACTTTATGCTCGTTGATTAGTTTTGATAGATCTGCCATTTCTACCCTCTCTATTGGGTTGAAGGCTTTCGTGCTTTGGCGTTTCTTAATCAAATTTTACGTCAGCTTAGAAGTTTACCGGTGTACTGTCTAGTTATCTTGCCGCTTACTTCTACTGCGCACTCAGTAACGAAATCTCTAGAATTATCGCTTATTGCTTCTATGTTAAGGCCGTTTTCCTCGAATAAAGCTAAATGTCTGTTCTTTAGGGCAGCCCAGAATTCCTCTACTTTGCCTCTCAACGCTAATTTGTTCATTGGAGTCTTCCTTACTAGTTTGTTTCTTTCCCTGTTCAAAGATAGACTAATTCGAGGCCTGACCACCTTATGATGACTGCACCGCACCTTTCTGATTGCATCTGCATCCTGCACATTGCCAGGGTTATAGAGCGCAATATGAAGTCGATTACAATGTCTCATTAACCAAAGCTTGTCATTTTGCCCTTTGAGGAACCACCGAAACCTTTGCCTGTTCAAACTTTATCCCTATCTCACATCGCCATCGCAGGTGCCACGTCTCGTCTGGCTTGGAGAGATATATAGGAGTAATGTAACTAAGCAACAACTGCTTGTGTGGCCTCTCCGGGAATTATTCAACAAGCCAGCCTCTTTTCACTTATATGACCAGCCTCCTCTTTAAGACCACCCGTTCTGCAGAAAATGCGGCGTTGGCGGTGTGAGCGAAAAATCCCGACTATTCCTCTGGCATGTGGTAAGTGGCATGGCCGCACACTGATCGGTCGGCGCGTTGTGTAACGTCAAGCGACCACATGGCACTGCCTAGTTGGCAGAGCTGCCAACTGTGGTAGCTCCTTCGAGACGGGACGATGAGAGGGGGTTCGAACCTGGGTCCCTTGCACACCGCCACGCAGCACGTTCGTATCTATGTCGGGTGGTCTTTCACGTAATGCGATAGAATATACGAATGTACGCTAATGTATCGGTGTGAGATAATAATAATTGCGCAAAGCAAGGGATTACTGGTTAAGCGAGTAGCAGAGTGCATGCGCGCGAACGACGATCCGCTCGAGGTGCCACAGACGAGAACCATTAACGCTAACGTCGGAGCTTCGGTGTCTCCCATATTTGTTTCAGCCACATCACCATTTCCTTTCTATATTGTGAGGCAGTAACACAGAGTAAAAAAATAAAGATGCCTGTGCCCCAGTCGAAATACTACTTGACATGAAGGAAGACAATAAATGGATCTTACAGGGATTTATTAGTATTTAGTAAGGTAACCATTAATAGATTCAGGGTGCAACCTTATGTACTTCCGCCAACCAAAGAACCACACAGGCTTTCGTAAAAGCTACTACACAATGCATCATATCCGCACTGTCAACCAGGTGATAGAAAAATGCTCTGAATACAACCAACCCGTATACATAGCATTCATCGATTATGAGAAATCATTTAGCTCAATCGAAACTCAGGGAAAAGTTAAACATATGAGAAAGCACTGGAAGATGTCTACAGTGTCTATAGTGGCCGCACAGAAACCGTAGTCTTCCGTAAAGAAAGTAACGAAATTCCGATAAGGAAGAGCGTTAGGTAAGAAGGCACGATCTCTCCAGTACTATCCACCGCTTGCTTGGAGAAAAGTATTCAGAGCTGGATTAGGAACAGTTAGGGATGAGGTGTAGTTGTGAATATATCAATAATCTGAGATTCACTGATGACATTGGCTTGCTTAAAGCAGCTAAGGTGACGGATTTGCAAAGAATGAATAATGACATGGATAGACAACGGAGAATGGTAGGCTTAAAAATTAATATACAGAAGACTAAAGCAATGCTCAACAGCCTCGGGAAAGGAACAGCAGTTTCAGATAGGTAGCAAGGCGATTGAAGTGGTAAGGAAATACGTTTATGTAAGACAGGTAGCGGCCGCAAAATGCGGACCACGAAATGGAAATAACTATAAAAGTAAGATTGGGTTGAAGCGCATTCGGTAAGTACTTGCAGATTATCACTAGCAGCTTACAAGAATCCCTCAAAAGGAAAGTATATAACAGCTACATCTTACCGGTACTCACCTATGGGGCCAAAACGTGGAGGTTAACGAAAAGGTTCCATTTAAATTTAGGACCACGCTGAAAACTATGGAAGAAAAAATAATAGGTTTAAAGTTATGAAGCGTGCCGGTGGGTCAGATAACAAGCGCGAGTTAATGACATTCTATTAGAAATCAAGAAGAAGTGAGCATGGGCCATGCAATGAGGAGCAAGGCAAACAGCGGTCCATAAGGGTGTCAGAGTGTATTCCAAGGGAAAGCAAACATAGCAGGGCTCGGCAGAAGGTTAGATGGGCACATTTTTTTAGAAAGTTTGCGGCTACAAATGGATGCAGCTGGCACAGGACCGGGTGAAGCGGAGGGATATGAGGGTGGTTTTAGCCCTGCGGTAGGTGTAGTCAGTCTGGTAATGGTGGTGATTGTGATGATTATGACAGTGATGAGGCTGTCTTGTTGGCCTCGTTTTGGGTTCCATTTGGAGTTTCGTTTAGCGAGTGTAGCCAGATGTGAGGTTTCAGCTAACGCTTTTTTTTTCTTCTTTCACTTTGGCTGCCTTGCGAAACTGACCAGCTGCGAAGCTCCCCGCCCGGAGCGCCAGCACTGGCTGGCTCGCCGCGCTGTTACTGCAGCCACGGCCAACGGGACCTTGGACATAGGGTCCCTCCTCCCCCCCGCTGACTAAATAAATAAAGTTGTTTTGTCCTCATCCTCCTGTTTTTACCATCCAAGCATTCGTCTTTACAGATTTGTGTTCGCTGAGATTCCATTGTACAGGTGACTTCCTTACATCCACTCCATTCCGAAGTGTCCGAAAACGCATTGTTGGCCCTCCTGACTTGACATACTAAAGACGTCCTCCTGGAGACCAAGGAGAACAATATTTGTCGCCCGTGTAACACGGGACAAGATATGACCGTACGTTTGTTCTGTGTTCACCATGAGCAATGCGAAAAGATTTCCGGTCAGCTGTATTGAAATGAAGAGGCAGTGCTGCATCCGAATGGCGACTTGTCACGGAAACGCAGAGTTGCAAGAACTGTTCCTAATTATAGCGGCGAAGTAGGCGTGGGCGATGCTCTTACAATGGCTCACAGCACTCGTGCGTCTGTTCGCAAACCAAGGGAACCCCCCCACTGCTAGCCTCCGTGCGTGGCTGCTCAAAGGACTAGTACTTCCCTTTGGTCTTACGCGTGTTGTGCTGCTGTGCGGGCAAACAGGGAGGGAAAAGGAGGGGGGCAGTGATGAACAAAAACAGGAAAAAAAGAAGGAAGCGGGCCGCGGCGGCCGGGAAGCGCGGTCGGCTAGGCCAGTCGATCGTTTCAAGCCCAGGGTTAAGCGCTCGAGGGAAGCGGCGATCTTTGGCCCGCAGCTCGGTCGGATGCACTTGCAAGAGGCCGCGGGCGGCGAGCTGCGGTCGCGGGTACAGAAGCCGATCACTCAACGGGCGTCGTTCGCCGCTGAGCAGACGCGACAGCACGGCCGTGCTTGCGCATAAATTGACGCCCCGGCGCTCGCCGCGCCCCGCAGAGGCCGTCTCAGCTTGCGTGAAACGGCAATCTTGTTGCCGCTTTGGGGCCATGCATGGTCCGCAGTCGCGTGACTGCTGCTGTTGGGCGCCGTGGCCCAGATCGACGCCCATGTGGTCATGCCTTCTGCGCCGTTTCTCGTCTCTCTTTTAGAATATGGGTGAAGGGACACCAGGCAGATCGGGTCTTCCCAGAGCCGAAAAGCAACTACAAAGGCTTCGTCTCTTGTGATACAGTTGAAGAAAATCTGTTTTTTTTTGTTTTTTTTTAATTGTTTTTTTTCGTGTGGGTGTGCCAGGCCCTGCTGGCACTGTCCTCGTCATTCAACACCTATTGCAATCGTTCTTTTTTACCTACACCATAGTCTTTAGCTAAGAAGTTCACGAGAAACATGACATCTTTACATTCGTCGCGGAAAAAGAGCGTCCCTGAAAAAAGTGATTCTAGGATTTCGTCCTAAAGGTCTCAAGTTTCAAAGTCACTGCAAGTCCTGTAATCATAACGGACCGCATACGTATACATACACAAGCGCTTGTTCGTTCTTGGTCTTCCCGCAGTTTCGAACAATACGTTTTCCTCTGCTTTTTGGTCAGTGCAAACTGAATCATCCTACAGTGCAATCTGCGGCTATAGGTTATTTGTTCAGCAGATGGTGGAGAGAAATAATGCGCTTCTGGCGTTATGCTGGGCGCTGTCTGTAACTTACCGGCCACTTTTTAGCGACATCCGAATCGCGATTCCAGCGGCGGGTGTAAAAGCAATAATGCTCGCACGTGGCTCATTTAATAGTTTTCGCTCGTTGGTGAGTCCGGTATGTGTCCGTAGCTGTCGACACCCTTCTTCTCCGGCGAGTCGAAGCGCTCCTCGAAGTTCGTTCCACCACGCGACGCCCACGCCCATGCAAGCTGCGTCGCTTCTGCGGCCATGCTCGTCGCAAGGGCGGCGAGCGATGGTTGGTCGAAGAGAAAATGACCGGCGGACGAAGCCTCCTAATGAGCGAGTGGAGTCCGCTAGCGCTGCGTGGTGAGATGAGTCGCCGTTCGACACTTTCATTATCCCGACGATCAACACTGGCGCCTCGGGCACCGGGGAACAAATTGCGAGCTGTGCGGAACTGGCGCCGCTATAATGGAGAAAAAGGAGCGAGGACCGAAACCGGCGCTTGGGGCGCCCGGTAGAGTTCGACGGAGAAATTAGTCGAGAACGCAGCGATTAATGGTATGGAACGGCCGCGCGAAAGCTGCGCACACAAGAGACAGAATTGGACGCCGCCCGCCGCGGGGGCTGCCGCATGTCGCCCCGGTCTCCCAGCCCCAGTCGCTCGTACCGTTGCGCTTATGAAAACCTTTTCTTGCTGCTTCCCGTTTCGTTATTAGTGCAACGGAGAGAATGTAGAGGAAAAATCCTCCTTTCGAGAGCCAAGTGTTTGCAGGGGTTTTCTTAGCGTCCCTAATGAGATGTGCAGCTCCGAGCGGGCGCGGAACGGGCTGCGCGCGTACACTCCAGCAAGAAAACGGCTTGAGACAATGAGCGCGCGCGCGCGGTACCGTTTCCTTTGAGATATTTACCCTCTTTTGTTTCGCCTGGCTTTTCCCGCAGGGCGCCACCGCCTTTGTACGTGCGTCTGCGCCCGGCGAGTGTTTCTCCTTCGGCTCGTTCTAAAAAGGAGGCCCTTCTTTTCTCCGCGCGCTTTAGTTTTTGTACGCCGCCGCTCGGAGCTGGCGCAAATTTTCCGGCGCGCGGGAACTCCGCCCGTGTCGCCTAATGTCTCCGGCTATTATCGCCTCATTAATTCGACAAAGCCGTCGTCCTTTTCCTTGCGGAGATTTTTCTCCGGCCCAGGAGGAGCGCGCAGCGACCCCTAACTACGCAGCTGAGGATGGTTGTCGGGATCGGCGTTGGGGATTACGGGAGTCGCGGGATTAGTGCTGCGAACACGGGAACCGGCTAAGATGGCGGCGGCAGCCACCAAGGCCCTCCTCTCGGCTGCCGCGGACGAGCTCCGCATGTATGCACGCGCCGATGGGCTCGCGCTCCGGCGCGCGGTCAGCGCGAAGCTCGCTTTTCAGGCTTCGTTGGAAGACCCGTCCGCGGCGAGCTCGGGCATTAGCCCCGCGGGCAGGCTGAAACGCCGCTCTCTCGCTTGACTCGGCTCATCTAAGGGTCTAACGAAATGAGTACCGCACGTGGTCCGACATGGCTATTAAAAATGGGGATATACGCGCCGATATTGAAGACATAGTGAATGGTGCTCAGTTACCCATCTTTGAAGCGTACTCATTACACTAAGAATACGGGACAGCTCTCGAAATATATGCCGTGACAACACAACTTTCTGTAGTAATGTCAAAATTTTCTGTACCTACAAGAAAGAAGCGCTACACAACTACAGACAACAGAAAGCTACTACAGAAGAAATTACACAGCGACAGAAAAATGACGTTTATGACAAAACCATAGACTATTTGGTCGCATTTTTACACGGTTGCGTAGTTTTTTTTTTTTTTTTTTGTGCTACAGTAGGTAATTTGCATCACAAACGCATTTTGTTTTTGTTTTCTAATTACGCTTCCTCTTGACTTAAGTTATCTGTCATTTAAACTTTAGTATAGAGGTAACTGAAAAACAAAAAAACAAAAAAAAAAACGGAAACCTTGTTTGTATGCGCGCTAACTTTAATACTAGAAGGGATCTGCATCGAGCTGGGATGCGTAAGTGTTGCCTATAATCAAGCGGCTGTACTTGCACTTGCTGCGTAATTAGGCAGCAGTCCATTTGTTACTGAGCCGTGACATCATGTTAGGGGATTTTTTCCTTTTTTTTTTTAGGTAATGTGATGAGCAGAATGTGGCGCAAAGTAAATTTTGCGGCGCTTCAGGAAGTTTTTGAAATTCAAAATGTATCATTTTTCAACAAAAAAAAAAGCAGATTTTGTTTTTTAATTTACAGGGAAAAGAGGCCTGGAATAAGAAATTTTCATTTTAACTAAGGAAATTTGCGCACACTGGCAGATGCCAATACCTTAATCTGCCGCGCACAGCCCCGTGGGAAGAGCTAAGAGGAGAGACTACTAACGGCGCTAGCCTAGCGCTATGAATATACTTTTGTCGGACAATCTATTACAAATCCAAAGATTAGTAGTAAGATTTATTATAGCCGGTACAAGCTAAGGGACTCCCCGACAGCCATGCAACAGCAAGCAGCCCTCGAGCCATTGGCTGAAAGAAGGCTGCTCGGCTTCGTTTTTTTTTTTTTTTTGTTTCTTTTTTCACTCTGTATTTACAAAATCTAGGCATTTATCCACATGACTACTTTGAAAGAGACACAGCCAAACCTTCCAGATATAAACATAGTCATAGAGTCAAGCCAATGCTTGCCCGTTCTAAATCGTTCAAATTTTCGTTATTCCCCAAAACAATCTCTGATTGGAATTCCTTGCCTCAAGATTCACCTCTCGTTAATTCACTGTTGTGACCTCCTGTACATGTGTCTTTACGGTTAAAAACGAATATTATGATCAGTATTAATGAGTGCTTCCTCGTATTTGTGGCTATGATCGCGGGATGTTCTTCCTTACAATGTATTTTCTCTGTAACTGACTACTTGTGTTAATGCAATCTATTTTATTAATATTTTGTTCTCAAGGAATAATGTTTATTAGCAAATGTATGTGCCCTCTCCTGCTTGGACCGTTTCGGTCCGCAGTATTGTGTAAATAAATAAATAAATAAATAAATAAATAAATAAATAAATAAATAAATAAATAAATAAATAAATAAATAAATAAATAAATAAATAAATAAATAAATAAAATAGTGTTGTTTACTAATTCTACGAATATGTTCCTGCTTCGGTTACAGGTCCTTGGCTCACCTATGCGCTCTTGTGGCCATGCCACCAATTCGCGGCATTATTTTTCCGTCTCGTTTGCTTTAGTCCGCTAGAGCGTTACGAAAGCCACGTTATATGCGGCAGTGATAATGGGCAGTATGGTGAAGGAAGTCGTATGAAATCGCAGTAGCCTAATGCCACATACAATTAGTTCGTCATGGTAATCCTCGTCAGTGCAGTATCAGTTTCCTCTTGGCATAGGCTACTCGAGGACGTAGTAAACTCGACTTCCCTGAAGTGGTTGTTCAGCGCATTATAAATAAATTATTGCCGAAGAATAGCTGGCGGGCATCACATCATGGTATACTTTCCATTTTGGTTGTTTTAATTTTGTTGTATCTTATCCTGCCCTTTCTCCCTGCCGCTCTCATCTTCTATTTCATCTCCCTGCCCACTTACTGTCCCTTTATTTCCGTCGCCGCAGTTCAGGGGCCTCAGTGCTCGATGGAGACGGGTAAAAATCATTTCCTTCTTGTTTGTATTATTTATAAATAACCAAATGCGCTACTAAAATATTGGTAAACTTCTACTGTGCAGTTATGTCGTTACCCGTTGCCCCAACATATTGCCTTTCAGGAGCAATAAATAAAAATTAGTTTTTTTTTTTTTTTTTTTCAGAGGCGTGAGCGCATTTTCTTATCTATTTTCGTAGATTGTGGGGTAACGTGTAGCCTTTCGTTTCCACTTCTTCTAGAGGCGTGCCTGTCGCATAATTAATGGGCCAGTTATAAAATACGTAACTGCTTTCACAATCATTCCCTTCCTGTGGTCCGGCAAGCAATTGGCCCTTCAGTACTCGTTCGTGGTGGTGCGCGGCAAATGAGTAAGGAAACAGCGCAGGGCCAGCGAGGAAGCGTCGCCAATGCATCTCCTCTCCGCCGCCCGAAGACATGTCCTCGACGGCTCGTCTTCGTCCGACCGCAGCGTCGTGTGTGAGGGGCTCCCCGAGCGAACTGGCGCTCTGCCATATCGGCGCTCTTCGAATAGAAATGTTCAGTCAATGCACCTGTTCCCTCCGAGAAGCGGCACGACAGATATTTATACACAGGGGGTCAAAGCGAGCGCGTGCCTCCAGGAAATGGGAATATGCGCCACGCTCCCTCAGGGCTCTCGTCGACAGTTCCCGACAACGATCCATAGTGAGCGCCACCGGGAGGTGCGCGCAAGATTTAGGACCCTCCACACACGGGAGCGACCTTCACAAACGTCCGTTCATTCGACGTTGATCGCATCTGTTGCACGCGTTAAGAATAGCTTCTGCAACTTTTCCTTCGTGACCGTCATTAACAACGTCACTCTAGTTTTGCTCGAGGCATGGTCAGCGAGCTGCGTCCGTGTCTTGGCTGAGAAAAGCGAACAATGTGCGAGACGTTCTGGCCTCGGCAGGGGTGCGAAAAAGGAGGGACGCCGCGGTCTGGTGGGCGCGCCAAGCCTCGTGCAGCTGGCGTGAAGCTGTTTGTGCACCCTGGACCCTGGGTGCGCGCGTGCGAGAGAGATATCCTCCCTCTCGGAGCCTGGAGTCGCGGGAGGCGCTGCGAGCGTTCCCCAAAGTGTTCCTCCACCCGGGGCTGCCGCCGGCTTCATAATGCCGCTGCTCTGCTCTTAATTATAGCTTCGATCGGGCGCCTTGTTTTGCGAGGGCCGCCCGATTCCGTGACGCTGAGAGGGGCGGACGTCATGGCCGCCAGCTTCCTCGCCGCTCTTCGCTCGGCGCGCTGCTCTGGTGCGCGCGTGTGTATTTATCCGAGTCTGCTCCCCATTTTCATCCACATAAATTAATGCCGCTGAGCGGCGCGTGGCGATTCGCCCGCGGACCTGGTCGCCCTCGCTCTCGGCCCCGATTTAAGCTAGGTGAGGAGGACCGTGCGCGCTCCCGTTTAATTAATTTTAATTTCGATTCTCGCCGTTTGGAGGCGCCCGGCGCGCCAGGGAGGGAGGCTACGCGGGTGCTTCGGTCCGAGTACCATGTGACCGGCGACCGTCCAATGGCGCCGTGGAGACTGAGTTTGCAGTCCTGATTTAGGGGCGGCTCCGAATATTAGCGGGGCCCATGCCCCGACAGGTGCTTTAATTAACGCTGCGAACAAGTTATTGGACCTGGGCGCTGACCGGTCGGGCCGAGCGCACCCTGTCGCCCCGGCGGGGCCACGATACGCCGCCTTTTTCGCGCGCCCTCCTTTCTTGTTTTTTTTTTTTTTTACTTCCTTTTTACTGTTTCTTTGTCTATCTGGAGGCCGTTTCCTGCACCCCAATCTCCTCACTCGCGCCGCCTGCAGCCTCTTGTCTTTCCCGCGTCGGCAGCTAAAGAGCTTCCGACAACGTCGCCAAGTGTCCGTTAGCTTGCGGCGTTAAATTCCCCCGGGTCATGGGCCTCGCGACGTTTACTTTACAGCAGCCTCGCCATTGATGAACGCTAGACGCGGGATTACATAGGCGCTGATTTCAAGAACACGGAAATCTGAGCTTGCAATTAGTGTTTCGGCAAAAGTCCAAACTCTCCCTTTCAATGAAACGTTGAACAGCGTTTCTGTTCGGACTGAGTGCACATGATTTTATGTCTAAAACACAACGCACACATACAATCTACGTATACCGCCCATTGTCGCACTAATGATGCAAGATTCACAGAAAAATTCTAGCGAGAGCCCAAGCTTGGGAGCATTTCTTGATCTCAGACTGCTCACGAATTAACACGTACTGCGTGCTTTATACGCACGAGGCACATACATTCAGGTCATCCTGTTTACCGAGGACCAATCGTTCTGAATGAAAAATAAAATGTATTTCAAGCCAGTAGACTTGTGCGAACCCCAGGTTCATGGCACTTTTATATTTTTGCAAATACAAATCTGTGTTGAACAATTGCTGAAGACTCCATAATGGTCCTATGTTCAAAGAGAAAAGCGTGGATTGTCGAAAGGAACAGCCCTCTTCGAGATTGTTCGATTCTCGCGCACATTTTGCCATCAGAGCTGCGAATGAAACACACATTACTGAGGCCAGCCTTCCCAACGAGCCTCTAGTTTAGATGTCATCCCTGGTTAGCTGCCACCTTGCATGATTAAATTGGATGCACCCTGATACAGTGACCGAATGTGCAGTTGCGTACGTAAGCGATTTTAATTTTGTATTTCACACTTGTGTGGTATCCGCCTCGCAAGTTTAATTATAGAAAAAATACTAAAAGAAGCAACTCTTCTTCAACTCTTGCTCGAAGCATCGCTTCGTGCTCTAAGCGGCTGTGTAAAGTAAACTAGGCTGCTGTATTTCCCAGTTTGAAGCTTGCTGACTTGTTTGTACACCCTGTAGTTTATTAGCCGAGACTTAAAATCATTGACGAGCACGCTACATCATTGCGAACCAAAAGCGTGATCGCTTAATCATTCGTTGGCCATTGTCACGCAGGGATAGGGCACTTTCATTTGTAGTTATTCATGTGTGCTTTCTTTGCGGAATTCCACATCAAGTTCTTTTGTTGAGTGTGCGTGTAAGTTTTGGTTAAAGGATTTTCATGCTACTGTTATTGCCACGACTGAGGTTAAAGATGTACGTATACTTTACACTGAATCTCGGGCAGTAAATGAGAATTACAGTGTTTTTTTTTTTTTTTTGCTGCCCCCCCCCCCCTTCCATTTTATATAAAGCAACAACGAAATCTGTAAATTGCATCACTGCCACTGAGACAACAATGCAATACGATACCGACGTGTGTTGTCTATCGTCCGGCTGCGTAAATGTGCCAAGGCTGAGGGAAAAGAGGGAGGCTTAAGCCATACGCGTCTATGGCGGGAAAGGAAGTAGGATGTTTTCCTCTTTGTTGCGTATTTCTAGCGAATCAGCCCCTTTCCGTTCACTGCTGCACTGGTAACGTATATATTTGCTGTTGTCTACGCGACGGGAAGCTTCGTATACACCGTGTGGAGCAGGGGTTGCGGAAGTAGGAACCCGCAAACCTGTCCGTGCATGGCCTCTCCTTTTGGCCTTCGCTACTTGCCCCACTTACTCTCTCCGAGAAATTCGGGTAGAAGCGCCACTGTTGTTCCCTTCGTTTACTTGCGTTTATGACATCTAGGGTGTGTTACTCGCCGTTCCCCCCCTCCAAGAATATGTCTAGCCGCACATATCTTTGCGTTTATTGGTTCCGGTGCGGAGCAAGGCAGCGCGCTCCGGCGCGATGCCGCCGTGTATTCAGGTGAAGTCCGATCCTCACTCACTGCTTCGGTCGAAACGCGTTGCCTGCGGGGCTACGGGGAAGCTTGCCATACTTGGATGGAAAATGGAGTTACTCTGCTAGTGCAGGCTGCCTCTGCAACAAATGGCAGCTCAGCCTGGCGGATTAAATAAGGTGGGGCGAGAGCAGGGGACGACTCGGTGAAAAGGGACATGCGAGCACAGCTCATTCGGGACGCATACACGCAAAAAGTTTGTCGCCGTTGTTCGCGTTTCTTTGTGCGCGCGGGGCTGGTTTTTTTTTTTTTTTTTTTTTTGGGGGGGGGGGGGGGGAGAGCTCCCCTCCCTGCGTCTGTGAGTACGGGAGTGCGCGTGCTGCCGCGGGGGGACGGAGTCTCGTGACCCAATTTTTTCGAGGGGTGCGCAGAGGGCCTCCTCCGGGGAAGCAGCGCGCGTCGAGGGCGTCGCGGCGGGGGTCTGAACCCCTTGAGGCACAACTCCACCCCTTGCTTTCCGGCCTGCATGTCGAATCCGGGACTTTTGGCTACGCTTCGTTTGTTGCTTTCTTCTACTTTTTTGTGTGGATGAGGGGAGTGCGCGGGACTCGGCCAAGGCCGCGCGTGTGCGACGCGCGTGCTGCTCGCGTTCCCTGCACGAGCTCTGTCGGCAAGGTTATCCTCGGCGTCCCCTTTCCCCGCCCGTAACCCCTTTTTGGCCCCGAGAGATGCGGTCTGCCTGGAAATGCGGAAGCAGATGAAACGTAGCATACGCGCTTCCGGCCTGATCCATCGCGTGCGCGGCAGCCATGTCGGGGTTGAGGCGGTGCACCGGCGTTACAATGGCGCCCACAATTCGGTTCCCTCGCTCCTATCCCAATTGCTATCCGTTCGTGGCTCTTCGAGCGCGCACTCCCACGTCCACTCTTTGCCGCCAAATTTCTCTTCTTGCCGTTTTATTTTATTTCTGATGATTTTCGTTCAGGCATTCTTTTCATTTTTTTTTTTTTTTTTTTTTTTAGTGCAACTTCACTGCTCCGTCTTCATCGCCAGTGATTTTCCTCCGCTTCTTCCAGTTCTTCCTTTATTTTATTTTTTTTCCTTTCTGCCTGTCTCTTTCCAACTTTCCAGCGCTGACAACAGCACTTACTCTTCTTTTCATTGTCGCCTCTCTTGCGACTGTGTCGAATGTAGCGTTTCGCGAATCGCCAGAGAATCAAGCCGCGAGGAGCTGGACGCTCTCGCCGCTGCACTGTATTGACGTTTCGTTTATATCCGCCGCTCATTGTGCAAGTCGGAAGGCGGGCGGCGGGAGGAAGGTTGTCGCGAGAAGTGTGTCACTTCACTCGGCGAAAAATTGAGCGTGGAGGGAAACGGCGGCGCCCCTTCGGCTCGCCGCGCTCCGCTGGCGCTCGCTGCAGCCTCGGCGTGCTTTGTGTGGCGCACGCTCATCGTCGGCCCATTCCAAAGTAATGAGCGAGCAGGAATGAGCAAAAAAAGTAAGAATGTGCCTGCGGCTGGAGACACTTTTATGAGCTCCGGCGTTTTTTGGCGTGCTTTGCCCGTCGGCGTAGTACTTGTGCTCGCGAAACAACCGTGCCGGCCGTGTCGCTTGGAGGAGAGTGATTTTGTCCCGGCGGTCTGCCTTTGACGGCGAAGGCTGTCAGTTTGAATGACAGGCCCGGATGAAGGGAGCTCCCAGGACTGAAACCGCTACCTGGAAACAACGAACGGTATATTCCCTGTAAGCTTCGACATCGTCATTCGCAGACGCTTTAAACTGCCCCTGACGCCATATTTTACAAGCTTGGGAAGGGGGGGGGGGGGGGGGGATGTTCTTCCGTGGGGCCTCGCAGCATTTCCGTCCCCCGTTGCAGCGAAAGTCCATTCGGCGAAGCGGCGCCCGCTGATGCGCGTGTCGGCTCGTTAGCCGCCGTGACGGAGACTTGACAGCGCCGGAGAACCTTCGGAAGCGCCGACGTGACCTCCTCAGCGTCCGTCGACGGGTCTGGACCACGGGCGCCATTTGCGCCGGAATTAAGCGACGCAGGCACAAGTGCGGCGCCGTCCGCCGATGGAAGGAGCCGGCAATGAGGCGCGCACAAACATGAGCCGCGTCCAGTCGCACCCCTGGGAGCCCGGGTACAAATCCAGCGCTGGAAGAACTAAGTCCATAATCTGAAGGCTTCGGCGAGCGGTCACAGGGGGCCAATATGAAGCCCCGCGCCTGCGCCCAGCGGGGAAAGGGCCGGCCGGGGAAAGCGGCGCCGTTAATTCCGGCAGGCCGCTTAATTGGCGGCGCGCGGGCGCGGTGGTCTTAGGCTGTCGGTCTTCGCGCCGATGACATAATTAAACACGCCAGCCGGCACTTCGCCGGTTGCCCTTTGCCGGTCCTTTCTTTCCTCTTCTTCTTGTCTCTGGGCAAAGAGGACCAAATGGACGCTCGGACAGCCTTGGAGATACTGACGCTCTCGGGCTCAGAAGAGCCGGGTTGCAGTGTGCTGAGTACGCTGAGAAAGCTGGCAGTTTTCTTTTGAAAGTAAAGCTGAAAATTAAAAGTCGTTTTCAGCGCGTGCTACATATCACAGTATTATCTGGAAAGAGAAGGTTTTAGTTGATGTGAAACTCAAGCTTACCGGCGTGTGACAAAATCTTTAAAAAAAGAAAAAAAGGGAGCTGCCGTTCGGGGATCTCTACTCTTCACTTGGGTATGTGCATTTGGAAGCACGGTCATGAGTTTGGTCGATTAGATTGAACCAATGAACAGTTTTCGGGGTGAGTTATATATTGAGAATGTGCCATTTTAAACCTCAGGGCTACTTGACTGATACGTATGAATCGGCGTACCCCGAAATTGTTAACTTTACGGTTATCACAGCGCACATGGAGGAAATTAATATGTGGCAGCGCTGATGTTTTTTCATCGTGCTCGTCAGGCTGATGAGTAATCACCTAAGACAATAAGCTTGTTATTTTTCTGCATTTGTAGAACGCAGGAAGCTTAGTATTCAACAAGGTCCGCGCCAATTTAACCATGTGCGTTTCCTTGCGCCACTTCTATGTCCTCAAGTCTAGTGAACACACATAAATCGAAAGATTAGTAAGTACTCCTACCAACGTTTCACCGGGGCAGAACATTGGCTGCCTGACGTTTCATCGTAGCCTTTTGCAAACAAGCTGCAAACCATGTAAAATGTTGGATTGGAACAAATTTAGAGGATTGTTAATCGCACCGGCCTGCGTCATAGGCCGGCTGGCGCGTGTTTGTGTATGTTCTGTAAAGCCAAGCACAAGGAAGAAGACAAAACTGCTAGTTTTAGAATAGGGTTACTCTACCGATTAGGGGGATAGGGAAGTAACGGGAAGTGAGTGCGCATGCTCAGAATGCTACTCTGAAAGGGCGATTGGTGTCGCTAGGTGTTGTTAGCTCCTCCCTACAACCATTTTGACCCCACTGTATACCTACCTAATATAACATATATACGGAAAAGGGGTCAATCGATAATCATACATTTGGATACAAGTCGAAGCACGTCCTTTTTACTTTAAGGGTCGACGATTGGCCAGCGTCACGATGCTTTAACCCGTCGTTTGCCGGCTTCTTAATAAAGTTATAATACATACATAAGGAAGGAGGGTAGAGGAAGATCAGAGTCATTAAGACGAGCAAGCATTACGCATCTATATGGTACTCCGGAAACTCCAGTTACCACTTTACGCGAAAAACTTACCTTACGTGAAGGATATCTTGTTGTCGATTGTGCGCTGGAATGCACCACGAAACTGTATGAAGAGGGCGGCAAAGCTGCTTCTCGTGGTTACCAAGACACTCGGCCGTATCGTGCCGGCAAGGACGCGTGGACATCACATGCGTTTCCAAAGTTGCACTGTCGAGGAGGACGCCGCAACACGCCTTGGTCACTCAGTCACTCATTATCGCAGTCCGACAAGCCAAAGTGATTGCATAGCCGGGTGCGCTGTTTGAACCTTTCGCTGCAACTGCAACCGCCTATCCGGATTACACCGACGCGAGGCATCTCTTCTATCGACTCGTTTGGAGCGGGTTTTACAAAAGCTTAGTTTTTTTTTCGTCGGTTCATGGCCCTGAGATTTCGGAAAGGCCGTAGACTGCATTTTATAGCGTTAGCTGCTCTGAGCTATCTCGTGTGTTTTGCGCCGATGCTGACAAGCTAACTGTCGGATATTCTTCGGTGAAAATGGCCCTCCCACTTACGCCTGCCACCTCACATACACAAGCCATCGGCTTTAATATGTCCACTCTGATATGTCTAGATTTGTGTACGATAAAAATTAAGCCTGCTAACGCTGGATCATTCGCACTATGGACTCGTTACCAGCTGGTAGTCTTTTTACCTCTTTGGTATTTACATGTTTATTTATTTATTTATTTATTTATTTATTTATTTATTTATTTATTTATTTATTTATTTATTTATTTATTTATTTATTTATTTATTTATTTATTTATTTATTTATTTATTTATTTATTTATTTATTTATTTATTTATTTATTTATTTATTTATTTATTAGTAATACCCTCACGGCCAGTTTCAGGTGCTACAGAGGGGAGTGGGATAAATAATAAAATACGGGAATAAGCGAAAAACATGAATATTCATATGCGGGTGCAAATCTAGAAATAATAAACAGTGCAAAACTGATTAATTGGGAGCACAAAATGAGCTGTTAGAGCGTTTCTCAACAAGTTGATATCCGTCATAGACACTAGCAATTAGGGAAGGTGGGTCCAGTGGTTAATTAAACGTGGGAGGAACTAATTGTAAAAGTCATTTGTGCGGCATGTAAAAAATGCAGTTTTATGAATATGACGTACGCGACGTGACGTGTAAGAAGGCAGCTGAAGCGATTGGTCGTGAAGCGTAATGTGACATAAAATTTTATTTAGAAAACGTAATCGAAGTATCTAATATCTCAGTAGCTGCGCTGGTTAGTGTAGGGTGTTTTTCAAGTTCGTTGTGCTGGCAGTCCTATGATAATTACTGAGTATGTAATTACTGCAGATGATAATTACTGCAGACCGATTTTGAATAGCTTCGATTGAGGCTATACGAAAATCAAGGTCGGGTCCAATACAGAGGCCACATACTCAAGTTTTGGACGGATGAGTGTTTTGTAAAGTTCTAGTTTCAGGGATAATGAAATCTTAGAGAAGTTACATTCAAAATAACGTAGTGAGTGACAAGCATTGCTAGTTTTATAGCTCCTGTGCTTCTCCTACAAGAGTTTAGATGAGATGAGGATGCCCAAGTTTTTGTAGGATGTTACTTGCTCCAGATTTCAGTCTTAGTTCGTGACACAAGCATTACCCTACAATTGCCAGAGTAAGGAGTGATTATACAATCTTGACATTGATGTGAGTTCGGGTTCCGGAGTAAAGGCTTCCCCGCAGCGCGTGGCCTGCAGGAGGGATAAAGTTTCTATATTCAACTTTTTATTTAGTGACATATGTACAAATCGTCACAAGAAAATTGGTGCAGACGATTGTCACTGCTTAAATACGACCGGTTATCCTCAGTTGCCTAGCTGGGGAAATGTAGTTCATTTCTTACAGTCCAAACAGTGGGACACACGCTATCACTCGATGAACCGCCTATTGCCAGAGGCGGTGCTTGAACGTCCTCGTACATCTTCGCATGGCGAGGGTGCACGACTCTGGTAGCGCACGCAGCGACAGAGTTCCGATACCAACTGGACAACAGTTTGGGGAGCCTGTCGCAAGCTGAAGTCAATCCCACAGCGACACCTCCCGGAAAGTCATGCACCTGCCCGGAGCAGTTCGCGAGCGGGGAATCGCGGCCTTAATTCCTTACTCAGTTCAGTGAAAGATTTTTATTTCGCCTCACCCCCTTGCCCGCCTTTAAGGCCGCCCGTCCACAGACAAAAATGAAGAGGTTTCTCGTTATCACCGCTGTGTCTACCAGACGGGATTGGCGGTTCGGTTCCTTTGTGTCCCGTCAGGGCTGATGACCGTCGTACCTGCCTCCTGTTATTGCATGGTTTAGAAGTTTTCATACTAATCGCTCCCAAAATGTAACGACAAACGAAAACGACTCAAATCTTGCCTTTGTAAATCCTGCAGGCCACAAGATTCCGTTCTAGTCGGCGCCTTTGCTGCCGGCGGCCGCTTGCTGTCTCGTGTCCTGTTGGGTCTCTGATCATAAAAACATATTGCAGTCACTGAGAACACCTTCGTCGTCATGATTGGCTATTTCACGATAAATTATACAGTCGTCTGCAAAAAAGGCCAATGCGCGGTTGAATTTATATAAATTAGAAATAGTAAATGAGCGGTGACGAGCCGTTTTTTTTGTTTAGCCCTTTTGCAAGAAAACCCGACCATGCAATAACACTAGGATCTAGGTTAAGTTTGCTTAATTTAAAGAGCAGTAGACTGTGAGATATCTTGCCAAAGGCCTTAGAAAAACGAGAAATATACTGTCTACAATACCGCCCCGCTCTATAGATCTCTGTGAAGAAAAGAAAATGGATGAATGATGCAACCTGCAGTAATGCTTTCTGAAGCTAAGTTTGGGACTATGAAAGAAGGAATGACAAGTCGCGACGGCCAGCGATTTGGGCTCATACGATATGCTCAAGAATTCAGCACGGAATGCTGGCCAAAAAAATGGAGCTAAAGTTGTTAACAACATGTTTGTCATAATTTTATTGTGCGTGGGAGCCACCTTCCCCACTGTCATAAGATCTGTGAATAGTTTTTTTTTTCTTTTTAGTGACAGATGAGTAACATTTGGTGACTTTTAAGAAATTTTAATGGATGTTGCCGAAACCAGACACGGAAGAGTTTCAGGTAATCAACAAGTTTTTGCACACGAGATACAGTAATACGAGGCATTGGTAAATACAAATAAGTGTCAAAATGTGGCATTGGGCCGTCTTATGACTGGAGAAAGAGGCTGCCAAAAGAAAATAATAATTGAGTGCAGCGGCACAAACGCATGAGTTAACGATACACCATCATTGGAGTTAATAATCATACCATCGCTGTCAGGGCCTTTTACAGTTCGTAAGAAGTGTCGACAGTTAGGATGTAGCAGTTTGGGAAGGGAGTTTTTATAGAATAGCCGCTTGGTTTTGCGCAAAGAGCTAGTGTAGGGAGTATTTCGAGATGACAGGCATCATGTCTATCGCTCTGACAAGTGAGATGTATTAGGTACGCGATACAAAGGCATCTTTTTATTCGCGAGTCTACCATTGCTAGACCAAACTGAGGTCTTTGCTGTGCCCTTGGTACAGTTCATAGAAATGGCCGCTATTCAGCCATCGCTCGTTGGCTCACAAGGCCTTCAAAACACTGCTGTGGTTTGAAGGCGCATATGACGGTGCATCGTGTTTCTTAGCGACATCTTTCCCATCCGCATGCAGAGCAGGAACCGGATGCTGTTCTAATTGTTCCTCCTATATTGTTCTCCCTTTTTCCTTCTTGCACTAGAAAAGATGATATCTCAATACAACGAAGAGGTTGCAATGAAACAAAACTTTTCTTGCAGCAAAACTCAAAGGTTATTATGTGAGCGTCCAACGGAGCGAATTTCAAGCCTTGAGCATGTTTATAACTGAGCTGTGTGTGGTGCAAACTTTTATGCATTGTGGAGCGGTATGAAGGAGGACTTTAACCACACCTCACTGGCGCACGCAATGAAAGATGCTCTTGCGTGTCGTGTCGCCTTCCCGACCTGTTATATAAAACAATGTTTTGTTGTTGTTTTTTCTTTGAAGATACTGCTTATATCTCCGGCCACGCGATTGTATAGATTTCTACACGCCGCATCAAACCTGCAGCCATTCCTGTTTTTGGTTGACGTCCTGGATTCTTTTTCTTTTTTTTTTTTGTTTTTGTTTCCTTTTCGCCGTCGTCAAACGGCCGGCTTCTCACCGCGCTTTTCTTGTGCCCTGCAGTCTTCGTTTACTTTTCAGTGTTTTTATATAGCGCCATTCGTTTGCAGCAGACTTGACTCGCTGCTAAACGATGGGTAATAACGGCCTCTCGGCTTGACAGGCAGCGTTTTTCGAGGGCGTTAGGAAGTTGCCCAGAAGTGACGAGTATCCACAGGGAGCCCAGCGGCAGTCGTGCCGTTCGCAAGCCTCGAGCGCTCGAGCGAAGCGCTGACGACACGGGCGCCAAGGTGGTCTGTTCAGGCCAGTCCAGACAGATACGCCCTTGGGTGGCCGCTGCGCCCCACGATCGCCTGCATTGTTTGTATGTTCGGACGCAGAAAGGATGCGCTGTTAGCTGGCGCTCTTGAGAGCGATGTTCTTTTTCGGCCCTCTCGCGCCCGTTTTCTCTCAACTGCGACGTTTGTTCCCGTCCCTCCGTCGTAGCGACGATGCGCTCCTATATTAGAGAGGCGGTCACTTTTGGAGGGAAGCCCGTGGAATGTTTCGCTGCCAACTGTTGAGGCATCTGGCAACACAGGGAAAAAGCGGCGTTTTTGAACACAGCCCTTAACTGTTGGAGTGAACGTGTTGTGCGTCTCCGGCCAGTTTTGCATGCGTGAGCGTCGTTCTCGCGGCTGCCGCGTGTGACGCGCTGTTGCAGTAATCACGACCGCGCTTTGTTTGCAGCCGCGGCGACAAGCTCGTTGGCACGACCACGGCCGGCCGTGGCACGAGAGCCTCGGGGCGGTGTGCGCGCGTAAGGCGGAAGTCTGCTGGCAGAGGGCGCCCTCGAAGGCGCCGGCTGGCGGCGCGAGCCCCCAAACAAAGCGGCTATTGATAAAAAGAGAGCGCAGCAGGAGCTCGGACTGGCGCCTGCAGCAGCTCCGCCGTCTCGCGGCTCCGGAGGGGAATCGTGGCGCGGGCCTCCGTGATTAGAGAGGCATATTGCGCTTAGCGCAGAAGAGGAAGTTAAAGATGGCGGAGGCGACGCTCGCTCGAACCCAGCCGAAAGAGGGGATCCCGCCCTTTTTGAAGTAATAATGAACAACATCGAGATTGGCGGCGCAGGCGCTGTGGCGCGCCTGGGTCTCGTCCGCTCCTTTCCCTGGCGCGTCCGAAATCGTTTCCCTCTCGGCGATAAAAAAGAAAACACGGGAGCAGAAAGGTGAGCCGCTAATGCGGGACGAGAAATCTGCGATGACTGGGCACGTCCGCTCGCGCAACGCAAACTGCTGCCGGCGGCGAACGCGCCACCTACAGCGGTTTCCGAGGCGCCAATGTCTTGTACTTCATGAGTGCGGGACAGAAAACAAGAGGGAGCGCAAGGCGAACGCATGCACCTTGCGAAACTGTCTTTGAAGGATGGCAGCAATCCTTATCTTCACTGACGCGAAGCCGCCAGTTGAGTGCTGGTTTATTTTAAGCCATGCACCGAACCGCGAAAATCCTGTGCAAAGGATGGGAGCACGCCTAGCAGTGGACTAACCGCTTACACAATGACATAGCTTCCACTAGAAACGCCGATAATACAGCCGTTCCTACTTGCACAAAGCTTCAACATGCTACGAAAGATGTGATGACTAAGGCCTCAGTCCGGCATATGCCGTAAATGGAATATTTCATACCTTTAGCAGTTGCATTTCCTCGACATCGTGGCGCAGCTCTTAGTGTTGAGCAATAGAACTTGCAGCCTCGGAATATGTAGGGAAAAGGGCATACATCTCCGTGTAAGTGCCTGCTGTAGAAAGGCTACAGAAGAAAAAAAAAAAATCGGACTCTGCGTCGAGCCATCCTTGTCCCCTTCTTTCCTTCCTTCCACTTTTTAATTTGCCATAAATACAAGTTATCCTGGCTCAAACCGTTATCGTGACGGTGGCCACAATAGCCTTTGTTACCATCATATTTCAGGTTCCTCCCAGCCTGCAGTACATCCTTTCATTTTTTTTATTTTTTTGCTACCTACCTTTAGCTCAATCAAGCCTAGTTCAGATTAAAAAAAAAAAAAAAAACGTGTGTGCCGGTTTCCACCGGACCAAGAAAGAAAGTTACCATTACCGCGTTGTCCGACGTCATAGTTGGCGGAACATTTCAAATGCTACTTTATTCGCAATATATATAAAGAAAGAAAGCATGCACTGACATATCCCTCATATCCAGTACTGCGACTCGCCTTGCATTTTAGTTTCCCTTCTCGCCGCTCCGGGCACCCAGAAGGCTGTAATTTCTATATTGTCCGAGTCGTTTCCGTACGACGCCACTGCCGGTTTCCTTCCCGCGAGGGGTGCCCTCGCAGGCGCATACCATTCGCATCCAGCGCGGTGATTTGGCGGGCCGTTTCTTGCGACTCATCTCGAAGAGGGCGCCGAAATAATGTGGACATTCGCGGACCATAATGCGCCCTGCCGACTGCGCATGGGCCGCGTGCGAGCCCTAATGGGGGGCAGCACACTCGGCGAGGGCGTTTCAGAGAGGACCAGCTGCGCGAGATGTGACAAGCCGGGCCGCGTGGTAGAGCTCCATGATGCAAGGCGTACACCTCTGGATCCATTAGCTGCTCTTTTGTGACAAGGAGGGAAACTCGTTTCGGCCAGTGCGTGCCGTCTTGGCGCCCAGTTGTAGTCGAAACGGAACCGCGCGTTCGTTCTCACCGCGCGCTTGTTCACCTACCTAGGCTTTGAAGAAGAAAGAACGAACAAAAGTCGTGAGAGGCTGAGGGGAGGGTCTCGTGGCAGTAAGGGTTCAAAGAACAGCGGTGCCTGCCGGTTACGTCGGGGCAAAATGGTACCTACCTGGCGCTCGATCATGACAGGTCGCTGCTGTAGGATCAAAAACGGGAATGGCTGAACAAGATGAAGCCGAAACAATGACTTCGCTGTCACTGGCCAACGCTCGGCTCCGCTTGGCCGGTGCCCCCTCTCTTGCTGCTGCTGTCCCCTTCGCTCGGCCGCAGCGTCGCCTATCGCTTTTCTCACGGATCTGGGCGGCCATTTGTGTGCTCTGCTCGCCTCCCCAGCGGCACGAATCGCGCGCGTTTTCCTTTTCGGCCTTATGGTGGAACTGCAGTAATTTCTGGCTGGGCTCTTTGTCCTTGCTTCACCCCCGGTGCGTCGCCCCTTCTTGTTCTTTGCATCTTCTTTCTCGCCGCTGGTGACCTCCCCTCCCTCTGTTTTCTTCGTGCTTGCCGCAGGAGTCTGGCCACTGCTCGGGGCTGCGGCCTCTTCCTTCATTTTTTTTTTTTTTTTTTGCTTGCACACTAGCGGTATTACAGAGCTGGTCCTATCATACGCTTCCTTTCCCCCGCGTTTCAAACAATGCGCGCGCTGAAAGCGGAGCAGCATTCCGTGGACACCTGTCTATGCAAGCTCCCGGCTGCGCACTTTTCTTTTTCACACTCCTTTTCACTACCTATAGGATGCTGGCATGGGTACACTTTGCTGCTTGCGTAAATGTCTCACTCCGTCTTACTAACAACCAACGATCCTAGTTCGACATTATTTAAAGTAGTAGCATGCGCCTTCAAGCGAAAGGCACCGAAAGGTAACCGAGATGGTGAAGGGTAGCTGAGGCAAGTGTTTCTTTTTTTTTTTGTTTTGTTTTTCAGGCTGCTGCAGCCGAATACACGAAAAAGTTCTTATTAGTTGACAACGGTTTACTATTCTTCTGTTAGCTCTTACTCGTTTTGTTTTCTGCGTAGTGAACATAGAAATGCCGGTTAGATGGATGGTCCCGATGGAACGAGGGAGCCATAGGTAAATGATGCTTCATCAAGCGTACTTGTACAGCTTTTCTTGAGCCTTGGCCAGCTTCAGCTTATTTCATCAGTGGATATGTTTCAATTGCCATTCTATCATTCTCTCGATCCAGAGCTGCGGCGGCATTTTCCGCGGTCTTTGTACTCGCATGCAGCAGTAAGGCCGCTGACACGACTTGTGAGAAACAGCCGACAGCGCAGCGGCTCCCTGAGTGTGCGGCATTGAGATTGGCCGACCAACCAGCCTTTTGTGCCACTTGACTCAAGTCCACCTCACTGGTTATCTTACAAGACGAGCTTTGTTTATTCAGCGTGCGAATGGTATCTCTCCTGCTTTCCTGACGGATTCGGTGTTTCGACAGCGGCGCTCCTTACAGCGTCGCCGTCTCGCGTTTGCACCGCGGCTTCAAAAACTGCCCCACTCATGCGTTTTTTTTTTCCCTTCCACTCTTGATTCTCGAAGTGGCTCTTTGCCTTATCACGAGAAGAAAGATAGCCCCGTCGCACTAATCACTCTAATTAGATACGCATCCTGCTGCGCCTTCGGGGATCGTGACCCCATAGCTCGGGACTTTTCGCGTAGGCTGCTGTTCACCGTCTACCACGGTTTCTTCTTTTTTTTCTTTTCCTTTACTTCTTCGAACTCTCCTTCTCGGCTTCCTGAGTGCTTCTTAGGTCTCGCCATTTCCTTTGTGATAATGAGCCCGATAAATTGACGGGCAGACGAAAGCACCTCGAAATCCCTTATCGATGCGTTCTCTTTTTTTTTCTTTTTCCTGTCCTAATACGGGGCTTTGCCACTCGGACGCTTATCGCGCCGTTCCGCTCTTGTTGCTTGTTTCAGACGAAGCCGGTCTTCTGCATGTTCTCGGATGCCCGGGATGCGCAGTTGCCGTTCGTCTAATTAAGGCAGCACTGCTCTCCTGTTTTGTCGCCTACTTCTTCGGGCGGCGTCAAGTTTCCCGGGACGGCCACGTTGCCGGCCGCAGTCGGCCGCCTGCCTGCGCAAACGGTGAGCCCAACTCTGCTGCTGCCCGCGGACTCTAGCTGCTCGCAGTGTGTGTCCGTGGAGAGTGCCCGTATATCGTGTCACTCACCAGTTGCCCATGGAAGCGTCACGGACGATGCGACCAAGTGTTCTATGCTATATTTCAGCGGGAAGTTCTTGCAGATAGGCTGCGGGACTGAATGACAAACGCACTGCCTTGCTTATGGCGTGTGCCGTTCGTGTTTTCTGCGCCTCGTGACGCCACTCCAGCCAAACGCGCTTAGGCTCGCGTTGCTTCGAGGTTTATGGAGATGCTTCTAAGCCGCAATCACATGACCTGACGTAGCTTCAAGAGCCTCGTCATTCTCGACATGGGCCCGTGTGATGTACTGGACGCTATGCTTTTATTTTCGTTGTTCGTATCATCCATGACCTAATATACTGCAAATGTTCTGCTTTTCACACCGCTGGGCACTCCTGAAGAGGCCCTTTTTTTTTTTCGGCGTTTCAACAACCGTGTAAGCAGCCACGCGCGAACGCGATCTAAGCGGAAAATTTTATTTTTTTATTTTTTTTTTTACAATCAGTCAAGATGATTACCCCTATTCAAAGCGGTGAATGCATTGAGAAGTAGTTTCTTTTCCTTTTTTTTTTTTTTTTTTTCATCGACCAACATTTCTGGACGCACCTTGCACCTTTTCGCGCGCTTGCCAGGCTCTCAATTTAGTGTTGCCGCTGTTACGACCAAGCATCCGCATTTGCGCGCTCTATTGTTCGCCTGTGGGCATGGAAAAGTTTTGTGAATATGTGGTGATGGTCCATTGGCTCTAAGTGAGCCTGTTTCCAGGAATCCTGTTTTGTAAGCATGTTTTGCTTTGTGGACAACCTGCAAATGCCAAATTGGCCCTGTCAAGAGAACGTCTGGAAAAACACAAAGAAACGTCCCCCTGCGGGAAATAGCAGGAAGTGCTTTCTTTTGTTCACCCTTCCAGTCGAGAAGTGCTATCCTCCAGTGATGAATGCCTCCTATCCAAAGGAGACGACAGAGTGACATGTCCGCTGACGTGCAGGACAAGAGAAGAGCATGACTCATACGGCCATTAAGTGATTTCCCGGGAATGCAGGAAAGATTTGCAATTGTCGAAAAGGGACCATGTTGGGAGCCCTATGCGGCGCCACGTGCACTCGGGTTTCTGAGAAGTAAAACCCCCAGAACCAGCCTGTGGTTTCTTTGCTGAAGAATAGAAATGTACCTCCTCTCCTCGCCGTTCCCAAGCTTTTCCCGCCAACAAGTGATCACGCCCAACGAATGAATGCCGGACCAGTCAGTGCTTCAGACCATCAGTGCAGTGATGTGTTCGATTGGATGCCGATACCTGAGGGGCGTGCCCTGGATTTGGTTGGTCAGCATCTTCAGAGAGGGGCTGGACATAGGGGGTTTTTAAGGACGCTGCAGAGCACGAAATGTCGCTCTGGGCCCTGGGTAAACGGCTCATCCAGTCGCTTCTCGCTATGAACTCTTAACGCTTGTCATTTTGCTGATGTACCCTTCTTCTTCATGTAAATATTCTTGTAAATACGTTTTCTCAAAGTGCCAGTAAACCTGCTTGTACATATTTTACCAACTTCGAAGATTCAGTCCTTCTTCAACCCGGAGTCTCTGCACGCTACCAAGTGAAGGCCGGGTCGCCATAGCCCCAGCGTCACGACAACTGGTGACCAGCGGTGGGATCTGAATCTACAAGCCACAACATCTGGTGATTGGAGGTGGATCTGAAGCTACAAGCCACAACACCTTGTGATCGGAGGTGGCATCTCAAGCAACAAGCAGGAGCAACAATCGGCCAACAAGAGGGCAGCTCGGAACATCGATCGCATGTGTGGGTGAGTGCTTGGCTTTTCTTCTGATGTGGACCAGGTTCTAGAACAGGGTTAGATTTTAGAACTGGTAAAGAGAGTGTGGAAACGCCTTTAGGTTTGGTAGTTTGCACTGTTGTTTTGGAAGTAGCCGACACTCGGAGCGATCATGGACCTACAAAAGCTGCAGAAACCGGAACTGTTGCAATTGTGTGAGGAATTGGGAATTGATACAAGTGGTTTGGCACGAAAACCTTTGATTATAAAGGCAATCACAGATTTGGGAGCCGATGATGAGGAGCTCAGTGAAGCATGGAACCTCATCGGTCAAAAAAAGGAACAGCTCAGACAGCAGAAGGAGCGGGAAAAAGAGCAGAAAGAGCGGGAAAAAGAGGAAAAGAGGCGTGAGCGTGAACTTGAGAGGGAAAAAGAGGAAAGGGAGCGCGAACGTGAGTGGGAAAAAGAGGAAAAGAAGCGTGAAAGAGAAGCAAAAAAGCTGGACCAAGAAATTGAGCTCCGGAAATTAGAACTAGAGTTGAGCAAGAGGTCGGGCAATTGTCCCCAGCTAGCGGTACCTCTTCTCAACAAGGAGGCAGATTTCAAGATGTCAAAGTACATGCAGCCATATGTGATATCAGGGGATATCGGTCTGTATCTGGCTAACTTTGAGCGAACCTGCGAAAAACTGTCCTTCCAGCGAGACACTTGGTCTCAGAGATTATTGACGGTTCTGCCCTGCGAGGCAGCGGAGGTTGTCGCGCGGCTAAGCAAGGAGGACGCGGACAACTACGAGAAGGTCAAAGCTTGCCTTCTGAGAAAGTATAGGCTTAGCGCCGAGGCGTTCAGACAACGTTTTCGGAAAGCTACTAAGTCCAGGGACGAGAGTTACCCTGAATTCCTGTACAATTTAAGAGTTAATTTGGGCGAGTGGCTAAAGAGCACAGATTCCTACAGTGATAGGGACGCTGTAGTCGAGCAAATTCTTTTGGAGCAGTTTTATAACTGCCTCCCAGAAAAAGAAAGAAATTGGTTACAGGACCGAGGCGAAATTAAGTCGGCAACTGAAGCTGCCGAACTTATTGAGGAGTATGCTTCGCGCCGACAATTCAGCAACCCAGCAGTGGATAGGCCCCGCAATCCCAAGTTCAGTATGAAAAACCGTCAGGAAAGGCACTTTGCTAGAGTTGGAAACGAAGAAATGAAGGTTTCTTCAGGCAAATTCCCTAGAAAGGACGGCAGTGAGAAAAGTGGGGAAGTGACCAACGTGCAGAACACAAAGAATAAGCTTGAGGCTAGGAAGCCGCTCACATGCTTTAGGTGTAATGAGCAGGGTCACATTGCCGTCAACTGCCGGAAAGAAAAGATTGCTTTCTCGTATGTCAGGGACTGCGATGAAAATATGCAGCTTTTAGAACCCTACCTGCATGACCTAGTAGTCAACGGGAAGCCTTGCAAGGTACTGCGCGATTCGGCCGCAACGATGGATGTTGTCCATCCGGCGTATGTATCGCCTTCCGACTATACAGGACAGTGTGCATGGATCCGACAGGTAGTTGAGGAACAGAGTGTGTGCTTGCCGATCGCGAACGTGGTCATCGAGGGCCCTTTCGGCGAATTAACAACCGAGGCTGCCGTTTCAGGAAAGCTTCCTAAGTGCTATCCGTATTTGTTCTCCAACAAATCGGACATGCTGCTGCGAAAGAGGGGCATCCTTTTCGGAGACAGAGTTGTGCAAGCCTTAACACGTTCAAAGGCGCGAGAACTAGCTACACTGCTCATTCCAGAAAAATCCACAGCGGAGGAAACGGCAGTTAAAACAATGGTAAATGCGGAAGATAGCAGGTCAGAAAACTTTGAGAGCGAGGCATCTCAGATAAGTCAACTTGAAAGTGAGCTTGATGAGACGCGGAATGAGGACGTTCTTGAGAGTAACCTCTTGCCGCCAGTGTCTAGTAATCTCACGAGACTTTTAAGTGGAACCCGAGAGGACTTAGCTATAGAGCAAGCCAATGATCCCAAGATACAGGAGATAAGGGAGCGCCACCGCGCCACTAAGACAGCAAACAATATTTCTTTCGAGATGAGAAAGGGAGTGCTGTATCGCTTATTCAAGGATAAGCGCGGAGTAGAGCGGGACCAATTAGTTGTTCCCCAAAAGTACCGCGGAGACTTACTGCGACTTTCCCATGGCAGCTCGTGGTCATGTCACCTTGGAATAAAGAAAACAAAGCAGAGGCTGTTGCAAGAATACTATTGGCCTGGATGTTTTAAGGACACGGAAAATTTTGTACGGTCATGCGACACGTGCCAGCGGGTTGGAAAGGCGCAAGATAAGTGGAAAGCGCCGATGGTGTTAGTACCAATCATTACCGAGCCGTTTCACCGGTTAGTAATAGATGTAGTTGGGCCACTTCCTGTGACAGAGTCAGGGTACCGTTATATCCTCACTATGTTATGCCCAGCCACAAAGTTTCCAGAGGCTGTTCCGCTGCGCGAGGTGACGTCCGAGAGTGTAGTGGATTCGCTGCTGTCAGTGTTTGCACGAGTTGGATTCCCTTCCGAGGTCCAAAGTGATCAGGGTAGCGTTTTCACGAGTGTCCTCACCACCTCATTTCTCGAGCGATGCGGCATTAAGGTAGTGCATAGCTCGATCCATCATCCGCAGAGCAACAGCGTAGAAAGATGGCACTCTGTTCTCAAACGAGTCCTGAGGGGACTGTGCTATGAAAACAAGCGCGAATGGGATACCTGCCTGCCTGCAGCGCTTTTCGCTTTGCGGTCAGTGCCGCACGAATCCACTGGATTTAGCCCAGCCGAGTTGGTGTACGGAAGGTCATTGCGCTCACCTTTGCGAATGGTGCGCGAAGCCTGGGAGGGGCGCGGAGAAGACCCAACAGTAGTAGAATTCATTCTGAACCTCTTGAATCGCTTACATAACACTAAGGAACTCGTTGAGGCCAGCATGAAGTCAGCCCAGGCTCGTTCCAAGGTGTACTATGATAAGTCAGCCCGTCAAAGGACGTTTTGTATCGGGGACCAGGTGATGTTGCTGAGAAGTTCAAGGCAGAATAAGCTCGAAGTACAGTGGGAAGGACCGGCTGAAGTCGTTGCAAAGCTTTCTAACACTAACTACGCAGTGAAAATTCCCGGTAGGCGTAAAGAAGTGCGCATTTATCATTGCAATCTTATGAAGCCTTATGTGCAGAGGGAAGCCGTGGTAAATCTAACGTTAAACCTTCCCGAGGAGATGGGGGACAACTTGATTTGCCTCAGCGGAAAAGGAAGCAACGCTCAGGAGCTTCTCAAAAAGACGGAGCAGAGAGGAGAACTAAAGAAATCCCAGCTGTCCGATCTGGGCGAGATAATAACAGAGTTTGAGGCCTGCTTCGTGGACAGGCCAGGCAGAACTGATTTGACTGAGCACGATATTGAGCTGACTTCAGACGTGCCAGTGCGATCAAGGTGCTACCGATTTTCTCCAAGGCAAAGAGAAATTCTGGATAGGGAAGTAACTCGCATGCTGGAATTGGGAGTAATAAAACCCTCGGAAAGCGATTATGCTTCGCCTATGATCTTAGTAGAAGCTCCAGGTAAAGACCCTAGGCCTGTGGTAGACTACCGAAAGCTAAATTCTCTCACCAGGGATCAAGTGTATCCTATTCCGAATATTGAGGAGAGAGTAGAACAGGTCAGTAGAGCGGCATATGTGACTACGCTGGACCTTACTCGAGGATACTGGCAAGTACCGCTCACTGAACGCGCCAGCAGATACGCGGCTTTCGTCACTCCGACGGGCAGCTACCAGCCAACAATGATGAGTTTCGGGCTCAAAAATGCTCCATTTTGTTTTTCCCGACTCATGGATAGGGTTTTAAAGGGGTGTGAAACATTCGCGGTGCCTTATTTAGACGACATTGCGGTTTTTTCCGACTCATGGGCGGACCATATGGTACATCTAAGAGCTGTACTGAGCCTTTTGCGTCAAGCTGGACTAACCGTAAAGGCCGAGAAATGTTGCCTGGCAAGGGCGACCGTGGACTACTTGGGTCACAATGTAGGTCAAGGTTTCAGGAAACCCAGCGAGATTAAGATTTCTGCGGTAGCAGACTACCCGCGGCCGAGCACGAAGACGGAAATTCGAGCATTCCTGGGTCTGACTGGGTACTACAATCACTACATCCCTAACTATTCAGCTTTGGCTAGCCCTCTGACCGACGCTCTCCGCAAGACAGAACCGACAAATGTAGTCTGGGACGAACAAAAGGAAGCCTCCTTCGTAAACCTGAAGGCTGTGCTGATTAGCCGTCCGGTATTGCGAGCTCCAGACTATGGCCGAGAATTCACGGTCCAGTGTGATGCCAGTGATCGAGGGTTAGGTGCTGTTCTCTGCCAGAGAGATGACGACGGTAATGAGCACCCCGTGCTCTACTTGAGCAGAAAACTGAGTTCTAGAGAGAGGGCTTATTGCGCGTCAGAGAAAGAATGCGCTTGCATTGTATGGGCCATTCAAAAATTGCAGTGCTATCTTGGAGGGGCCAAATTCACCGTAGAGACGGACCATTGTCCCCTGGCTTGGCTGCAAACTGCGACATCGAAGAACAGTCGCCTTCTTAGGTGGAGCTTGATTTTACAGCAGTACAATTTTGAAATAAGATACAAAAAGGGGAAGTTAAATGGGAATGCGGACGCGCTTAGCCGCTCTTTCTAAGCGGTCCGAGATGTTCCTCACCATGTATCCAAATTGATAATCAGGTTTTTTTTTTTTTTTCGTGCGCTTGAATATAGATGACTATGTAAAGCAGCACGTTTGGTTTTCGAGGCATACGTGGGTCCTGAACGTCTTGAGAGTGGGCTTTTCTCGAACAACAATGGCAGTTTTCTTTTGACCTGGTCTCTTCAGACGGGAGCCGAGTGCTTGCTTCGACATGTGGTTGAGTTTCAGATAGCTCAAGCAATTTGGCCTACAACAATCAAGACAACGCGACATGCAACAGCGAGCTTCAAGCGTTCACGTGCAGGCCATTAAGTCGTCTCTTCATGCAGCAGCTGCGGCTGCTGCCCTCCGAGTCTCTTCTGGCGGGGGAGGAGGCTGTTACGACCAAGCATCCGCATTTGCGCGCTCTATTGTTCGCCTGTGGGCATGGAAAAGTTTTGTGAATATGTGGTGATGGTCCATTGGCTCTAAGTGAGCCTGTTTCCAGGAATCCTGTTTTGTAAGCATGTTTTGCTTTGTGGACAACCTGCAAATGCCAAATTGGCCCTGTCAAGAGAACGTCTGGAAAAACACAAAGAAACGTCCCCCTGCGGGAAATAGCAGGAAGTGCTTTCTTTTGTTCACCCTTCCAGTCGAGAAGTGCTATCCTCCAGTGATGAATGCCTCCTATCCAAAGGAGACGACAGAGTGACATGTCCGCTGACGTGCAGGACAAGAGAAGAGCATGACTCATACGGCCATTAAGTGATTTCCCGGGAATGCAGGAAAGATTTGCAATTGTCGAAAAGGGACCATGTTGGGAGCCCTATGCGGCGCCACGTGCACTCGGGTTTCTGAGAAGTAAAACCCCCAGAACCAGCCTGTGGTTTCTTTGCTGAAGAATAGAAATGTACCTCCTCTCCTCGCCGTTCCCAAGCTTTTCCCGCCAACAAGTGATCACGCCCAACGAATGAATGCCGGACCAGTCAGTGCTTCAGACCATCAGTGCAGTGATGTGTTCGATTGGATGCCGATACCTGAGGGGCGTGCCCTGGATTTGGTTGGTCAGCATCTTCAGAGAGGGGCTGGACATAGGGGGTTTTTAAGGACGCTGCAGAGCACGAAATGTCGCTCTGGGCCCTGGGTAAACGGCTCATCCAGTCGCTTCTCGCTATGAACTCTTAACGCTTGTCATTTTGCTGATGTACCCTTCTTCTTCATGTAAATATTCTTGTAAATACGTTTTCTCAAAGTGCCAGTAAACCTGCTTGTACATATTTTACCAACTTCGAAGATTCAGTCCTTCTTCAACCCGGAGTCTCTGCACGCTACCAAGTGAAGGCCGGGTCGCCATAGCCCCAGCGTCACGACACCGCGTCGTTCACAACCCCTTCAGGCTGAGCTGATAAAGGAGCCGCCATCAAAAGGCGCCGACTTTGCTTGCAGACGTTTGAGTGTGAGTAATATTCCGCCCAGTTCGTAGCGACTGTCTTTATGCAATAGCAAGGCACACTTGATGGACTTGATCAAATTACGACTACCTCGCGTCCCTGTGGTATTGATTTCGCCCATACAAGAGCGGAAGTGACCGGATTATTATCGTGAGCTTCGTTTTGATACGCTACAAAAGTGGATTTACATGAGGCATCGCATGATAGGCAGGCTGAAGCTTCTACGAGCGACCAGTTACATAAACTTAAAGGCATCCGCTTTGCGCATTAGTCCATCACGTGTTCCGCACCTACGCGGCGAGGCAACCATATCAAAATCCGCACCGTCCGAGTGAACAGATTACACAAGTAAAAGAGGGATCTTATAACTAAAAGGGGTAAAACTCCACTTTATATCAACAGACATCGATGGAGTTACGAGGTAGCACGAGTGTCTCCTTGCCGAAACAGCGTAAACTTTTTGCAACAAGGTCCACTTTTACGTTCCTCGAAAGGGGCAGGAATTCCTGCGTAAATTCAGCATGTTGTTTCATCCCTCCAGAGTTCTCAACCGTTCGTATTGAGTTTCCCTCTGGATTTTTTTTTTCTTTTTCATACTCTCTATCTCCATGCAGCCGAGCGGCAACGGCCTCCCCTCCGGCGTCTTTCATAGACTTCGTCTTTTCTCTTGGCCAGAAAAGCGTGAAGTGATCCATATCAATGGCCCCTTCACGAGCGTTGCACAAACAGTTGTGAAGACGCCGAGATATTTTTTTTTTTTTTTTTTTCTAGTGTAGCTTCCTGCATGGGTTCTTTTTGGGCGACGCTTTGTCTCTGGTTTTATGTACCAGTCGCACACTGCGAGCATGCATATATTTTATTGCATGTTTTTTTTTTTTTTTTTTTTTTTGCTTTTGCAGACTGCCTATACTATTGTAAATCCCGAAGCTTATGCTTCATATCTCCACACTTAATAAGATTTTCCTGATAGTAATGGAGCCTACCCCCAGTTACACGTGTTGTTCCGTAGTTCACTAACTTAGCTCTTCTTTATTCATTCGGACTTAATGTTTGGAAACATTTGCAGAAAAGATGGCGCAAAGACTGGGGAATACATTTTTTGCAGCCGCATTCTTATCAATTGCGAGAAACAGAGTTCTCACTGATAAATTCAAATGAAGCAGATTTGCTGGCATTCTTTCGTGCTGACGTCAGCACCTTTGCTTCATGTCTTGCGCAATGAAGGTAGTATGCAGTTCGGACCATTTAGAGTAGAAGAATGCATCATGTGCACCACTGAATGTAGAATGAGCCACTAATCGCCAAAGGCGTTGTTGCACCGTTATTTTCATCATGCTTTGACCGCGTTCCTGGACTTTCTTGCACCTCCCTTTTCATCCGCTGCAACTGTATTTCGTTTTCGAGGGGAGGCTGCTTAGGCGGAGGCAAGCGATCAGTTCGGCACGTGGTTGGACGTACGCGATGTGCTTTGCGGGAGTCAGCATTTGACGTCCTCCGAAGCGCGGAGAAAGCGCTCTGTGCCATTGGCGCGGCTCGCGCCGGTAGTGCGAAGTAACAAGTTTATCAGGCACTGCAGGTTTTCCTCTTGACTTTCTTGTTTCGGCTGTCTCGACTTCCTTCGTCCGTTATGGCGCTGACTGCGCACGCTATCTGCGCTTCGCTGCCGTCATCTTTTATGCGCCTTTTATCTGCGTCTGTATTATTTTCTCCATTCGTTGCCTCCTTTTGGCTTTTGATCTCGCGGACGCTGCGAGCTCAAGAGAGGCCATTAAGAGCGCCACGAATCTGATTTCCAAATTATAGGTAGTCTGGGGGAGCGCTCTCTGCGGCTAATGAAAGCGCCTGAAAACCTCGCGCAAGGACAGAAAGGAAACGGCGGAGCCGGCGTTGCAAGATTCGGCGCCTGATTGTATTCTTCCCGTGTTGCTTTGGATGTGTCGTCTCGATTCTCGCTCTTTCTTCGCGGATCTCACGTGGGCAGATGCTTAAACGACGCCGCGTTCCGGGCTCCGATGCGAATCTCTCGGCTCGCGTGAAAGGCCTCTTTTGTTTAGCTAGCGCACCGGCCCGCAGGACACGGGCCTCGCCGTCATTGGATCTGGAGGCGTTCTGCGGTTTCGTCAGCCTCTCCTAATGGTTTTGTTCGTGGCCGTACTGCCTGTTGAGAACGGGGGAAATTAGCGGCCGAGGAAAGCGCACGCGTGCGGGAGTCTGTCAACTGAGCGAGTGAAGCGCCTTTTGTGTGAGGTGCGCAGGCTACAGCATTTCCTGCGCGCCAGCGAAAGCAGCGACAGAATGGCGGCGGTTGAAAAGTCGCGCTGAATGAAACTGCACAGCCGCGAACACCGTCAAGTGGCGAGAGGCTTTAAGAAAGCCAAGTGTTAAGTTTTTACGGGCAAAAGTGTTCACTCTGACTGTACGACGCTCACGTTGGCGCGCGCAGACAGGCACCCGCCGCTTATCGGCGAGCGCAGAGCGCTTTACGCGGGCAACTATAAGGGACGGCTCTCCAGACGTTGTGCCGTCGGTAAAGCCAGGCCTGTCGCGAGGTGGCGTGACAAGTACCTCGAGCGCATATGCCCCGTTGCCGGAATTCGCATCCCGGACACAGTGCTGTGCCCTCCCCTTCTCTCGCATCGGGCGCTTTCCACTTCTCTTTTTTTCGCCGTCTTTTCGCGCATTGCCGCTATTCTTGCCGCCGAATTGATTCTCATTCTCGGCTGTATTACACGGGTTGTGCAGCGCCGTTCCTTCAGCCCTGCTCTGTCCCTCGGGGAAGGAAGACAGCAGTCAGCTTGTTGTTTCACTAGTTCCTGGTGCACGTGCAGCAGCGAGTAACCCCGCCGCCAGCGATGCAGTCTACTAAATGCTGCGAGCTGCCGTCTCGGCGTCGCCTGGCCGCTGTGTTTTTGCTTCGCTTGCCGCACTGGCCCGATTGCTGCTGAGGCTCGGGTGCCGCCGCCTAGTATTTGCGATGCGACAATCTGCGACGCTATGAGTTCGCCGACCGCCGCGGTTCGGTCTCGATCGTTTCCCCGCCTGGGAATCTCCTTCCCGGGTGTGCGGCCTCTGCGCGGCCGGCCACGATGGCCGCCCCAGGAACTGTTATTGCCGCTGCCCGGTGCCCCTTTCCCGGCCGCGCTGGCAATGGGCGTAAACGCAGCTGTTTCGCGGCTCCAAATTGGCTGTTTGACCGCGACATGTCGCCCACGGGGCTGGCTGCCCCGGCGCCGCCTTTGCCCGCCCAGCGTTGCAACTGCTGCACTGGCGAAGTCCGTGACTTTCGCTCGGCCTCGTGTTCCGAACACGGGATGCATGCCCGCGTGGAAGGGCCTTTTAGGTTCATTGGTCGCTCCCATGGGGCGCAGTTTGAACTCTGGCTTTTCATTCCGAGTGGAGCTTATCGTGGCGTCACACACCAAGAAGATCGAGAGCACCATTGCCTGTTTTGCAGGAAAAGGTGAAAGGTAGTCAGAGCTGGGTTTGTGGCAAACATAACGGTGATTAAAAACGGTTTCAGAGCTGGTTGCAGTGACTCAGTTATGGTTGGTAGTAACGTGCGTTAGCGACGTGTCAGTCAGTAAGGAGATGGAAAAAAGGCGTACGAGGGTTGAAGCCGACTGTTTCCTTCGGTACGTACTTGTCGTTTTTGCGTTTTTCTTCTTCGTTGCTTTCTGCCGCTCTCCAAGCACGGATTTCTGCGCAGCTCGCTAACACAGCCTAGTTAACGGAATTACGCGCTGCTCCCCCTCTTCCACGTGACAGTCTGTGTTTACAAAAACACGTGGCGTGGCGGCTTTTCCTCGATGTTCGAACCCGGCAGACGGGTCGGCGGAGCCCGTTTCCTCCAGGGCTGCGAGGAGAGCCGCGTGTTCTCCCTTTTCTCTTTTTTTTTGCCTCGGCTGGGCAGGAAGAAAACATTTATACTTCTTTTTGCTGTTTTTGCCTGTCGGGAGGAGAAATATTGGGAAGATGCGGCGGGGGCCGAATGACGT
This sequence comes from Amblyomma maculatum, assembly GCF_055883805.1. NCBI lineage: Eukaryota > Metazoa > Arthropoda > Arachnida > Ixodida > Ixodidae > Amblyomma > Amblyomma maculatum. The sequence continues at coordinate 197,880,244 of NC_139344.1, read as the reverse complement.
CACCGGCGGTGAAGAAAGAGGAAGGCGCATGAGGGAAAGCGGCTGTCTGCTCGGTAGCCGGAGGAGAGACTGGCGCGCTCCCCGGCCATCGAAAAACGAGCAAGAAGCAAAAAAAAAAAAAAAAGGAGGGGGGGGGGGCGCATAAAGAAGAGCGCAGAGAGAGGAGGCTTCTCCATTTTCCACATTTTTCGCCCCAAAAAGAAGAAAACACGGGCCGGCAGGGGTGGAGACGAAATAAACATACGAAGAATAAATCTAACGCGGGAACGACAGGCGACTTACTCGAGGGAGGAAAAAGAAAATATATATGGGCTCGAGTAGAAGAAGAGGTGGGGGAGGCTCTGTAGGGACCGTATATTAGAACGGAGACGCTGCGGGCGCTCTTTTTATGCACGTGCCCTCGGTTTTTCTGTCTCTGCGCATTGGCCTTTTTTGTGCGTGGGCTTCGCATTGAGTACATCTATGCGTGTAGGCCCCCGTGCGTGCGTCGCATATGTACGTTTATGTGGGCGATAGCTGTATGGTTTTTGTGAAGGGAGACGCGTTCGGCTGCATTGCCTGCTGCGGCGTGCGTTACGACTCAGGGGAGGAGGGGGCAGCAGCGAGGAGTGGGCGCAAAATCAAGCAGAACAGAAATGGGAGCGCAAGGAGACTACGAGAAGCGTCCGTAAAGCACCCAGGGCGAACGAGAGCGGAATGTGAAGGACAGGAGAGGGAAGGCAAAGAAAGAAGGCATGGGGCGGCGGCATGAGAAAAATTAAAAGATCGATGACTAATTTTTCCCGCTAGCCAGCAGCACTAAGCGGTATCCCAAAGAGGATCGGAAGATGGGGAAGCTGAAAGGAGCCAAAGATGTACGCCATTGGCACTCTAGAATGCAGGATTGGTCGGACTCTCTCAAGTGAACAGGGGAGAACCGGCGACGGCACATGCACTCGCCGCGCTCTGCTCCGCCTACCGTCAAAATTTGAGCGCTTCCTACCCCGCTTTAGCCTCTGTCTCGTTGTTCTGCGTTTCGTTTTTCGTCTTCTTTATCGCCTTGTCGTATTCTGCCGTTTCTTTTGTTTTCAAGAAAATGTGGGAACTGTGGAAAGAGCTCTGCACTTCTGGCGGATTTTTATTTTCAGCCGTGCTCTCGCGGGAACGAAAAACGGAAGGGTCCAGTGGTTCAAACATCGGAGCCTAGAAGAGGAAAGCATGCTTTCACTGTGTGAACCAGGAGAAGGATCGAGTAGGCGACGTCTTGCGATGAACGAAAGAGAAAAGAAAAAAAATCAAGAGCCCATGGAACGAGCGAAATCAATATATCTGGCTGCTGAGGCGGCTTTTCAACGTTTTGGCACTGTTGAGTTGTCAGAGTGGGCTACCTCCTCTTATTGTCGCCATTGGTGTTTCTGACTTTTTTTTTTTTTTTTTTCTCGTCGAGCTCCAAGATCACGATTCCGCTGGAGGAGAAAGTGCAAATAGCTTAACCTCTCCAGCTGCACGCGCCAGAGCAAGGATCTTTCAACCTTGAGGCGCGTTCGCGCTTTGGTAGCCCGCACATTTTCAGTCTGCTTCGCTTTTATGGGAGGTATAAAAGAAAATTTGACAAAGGAGAATTAATTCGAGCGCCTCTGATTTGGCCCTTCATCTGAGCTGGCGCGCAAGATAAACAAGTTCTGCTTCTGTGCATCAGATTTTGGCTCTTGTTTTGCTTCGCCCCTGCCTGCGGCGCACATGCGGCTCCTTTCGTCCGGGGTCGCCTTCTGTGGGCGCATAATGTGTCGCCACTTGAGAAGCCGGACGGCGCGCGCCCGCTCTGAGGAAGCGCGTCATAAAGGAGCGCTCGGGTGCTGGAGGGATTTCTCGACGCGGCCAGGGGCCCGAAATGAAAGCGAAGCCTGCTTTGCGCCCCTAATTGGCCCCAAGGCCAGAGGCGCACGATATCGCTAAGGAAATCGTCTCTTGAGCTGCTCATTGCCAGCAATCAGAGCAATTCGCAATTTCTTGGCGTCTCCGAGCCGGCCCCACGGCGGCTCTTTCATTTCCTCCCACTTCCGTTGTCTGCGTGGCAGCTGCCGCCCTGGGGCCTGCGTCACTCTCAATCGCCGATGATGCTGGAGACGAACGATGGCTCCTTCCGCCCCCCTTTCGCGCGCTCGTTTGGGGCGCCCACGTGCCTGGCGCGCGCCCTTTCTGCGCGCTCTGCGAGTCGCCAGCACACGCAGGTGCGCCACTCTTGTCGCCGTCCGAGGTGATGATAATCACTCTGCGCAAGTGCCAGGCGACAGTGCGGTCTCTCTGGCGGGCCTTGCTCCGCCTCTCTGCGTGACTGAGACCGCTTTCGATTGCGCTGTCAGGAGTAAGCTCGATTGTCGCCTCATTAACAGGCAAACTGTAGGCACACATCACAAGACGTATTGCCAATTCAAAAGCAAGTCGCGGTTGTATGATTAACTAAGGTCCATCCAGATCAACCAGCATGCTTGGTCCAACACCTTTATTTTCCCAAGCATTTCGCCCCATAAGACCATCCGGGGGAAGGGTTGTACCCATTGTGTAACCGGTGGGTACCCGGCGGCACCGGGGGTCGAGCCCAGTGCCACAAGGCCACCGCTACGGTTTTGTTTATCACATCACCGTTTCTCCAACGAAGCTGCAATCAGTGAGCCATGTCTGCTAAGGGATATAGAAGAAGTTGGCAACAGAAAAGGGGGAGGGAATCGGTCATTTTTAGGTTTATCGCTTGCTCCCTGGTGCAAATGACAAGTCTGCGGCTTTGTTAAGGCTATTTCAGCTCCATGCTTGTGCCTTATATTTGCTTCTGTATTTAGCGTTTGCATTAAGCGAGAGATTCATCAACACTGGAAAGCTTTTGGGTTTATCCTGTTTGCTAAGATGCTCTGAAACTAATGTCACAAGCCGCATCGTCACAATCCTTTTGAGTGCCCAAAATATTTTAGCTGGGTTTCTTGGGCCGGCTCCAATCATCTCGCGCAGCACAAATACAAGACATAGTCCGAATTAGCATGTTTTTTTTTTTTTTTGTATGTCTTTCGTCATCTACGGAACCTGTAGACGTTATTAGACATGTCTGAGTCCTCTCCGTTTAAACGGAAGAAAACGATAATACTTCATAATATCTAAATTTTAGAATTCCGTATTAACAAACAAAAGGCCAGTATTCTTGACATTCGCGAAGCAGCAAGCTACCTATAGAGTATACGTGGCACCCATTCAAAAGAAAAAAACAATAAACTTCGAAGGCTAGGGGATTGGTGAGAGAGTTGTACGAGTGCAACAAGTAGCGCCGCGAGACGCTGTCATGGAATGCACATATTTCGAAACTTATTTTCAGCTTGAGCAGAATTTTTCATTACCTTTACAACCTGAATAACATCATACCCACAAGGCTGAATATGCCGATATGTTGTGCACTTTTTACTCTGAATTAAGTTGCTATATGTTCGTACGGGGAAGTACGAATTCCGGTTATTACCAAAAAACTAATTGCGATACGAAAGAAAGTACTCCGAGCAAATGAAGTATATCATATGACCTGCCAACAGTGCTTCTGTTCATTAAAGATAGTAGTCGCTAGGCATGCCCTAATTTCGTGCAATTATTTCCCAACGTACTACTTCAGTACACAAAGAAAAATAGCATGTTAATATCCAGTGTAATTACGGTAAGCTGAAATTACGTTGCCAAGTGCGTAGTGGATTTAATGTTCTCGTTTATATCTTCAATTAAATTCCTCCTTAAAGCATCGAAGTTACACTACTTGAAAACATGAAGCTGTTATTGTGTGCGTGTTCCATGCAGTTTACTTTTTTCTATGATTACGTATTATTACATCGTTATTTATTGTGATTATCCGGTCAGTCTGGTAGGAGCTTTATGTAGAAAAGCTAATGTTGCATAGATATATAGTATTACTGCTTTAGTCGGTTATTACGTAATAATCTAGCCATACTCTATCCTCGTTCTAGTTTGTATTCGGCTGAATTCATTGCTAAAAGCGATCTTTTGCCACTGTTTTACCGGCTCTAAAGGGTTCTCTGAGGGGTTCATCAGGAAAGCCGGCCTTTTACTTCGGCTGTAGGAAGGGAGGTTCCAACTCCGCAGCGTGTGCTTACGAAGCGCGGTTTTTTCACTGTCATCACCATCTTACGGCATAGATTTACTTGGTTAAGTAGGTTTCTCCACACACTTAATGACACTAGTTTGAAACCATGCATAAGTAACATAAAAAAAGTGTCATGTGTTGGCTACTGCGAATGTTAAACGACAATTGCACAGCTTTCATAGACACGCAACATTTCAACGGTAACACAACTTATAATGTCCATGCCTTTTTCTTTGCCTTTTTCTATCAGAAACCCAATCGCCCAGGCTCTGGGGTATAGTGTTTTAAGATACGGTATGTGTTGTTTTTTCAGCTGGTATTTCACATGGAAATGTCGAGTTAGTAGGATTTTGAAAAACATCGCTACAAGCGTCCTCTACATGCCACAGGAGAATCTGCCCAGCAGCGTCTTTAGAACAGCCGATTTGCCTTCTTTTGACAATCTTTTTAAACAAATTGTAGTACTGAAATATTTTTGGAGCAGTGCATACAGGCACATAAACACGAAACCGGTACCGTTGAGACATGTTCCTCGTTATCTTAAACCGAGAGTGCGCACTCACTAAGGTAAAGCAACGAGACGCTATTATGTTTCAGCTATCTTTAATAAACTACCGGACGATTTATTTTCTTTCACCACCCGCGAAACACTGAGAGTTGCTGTTCAAGCGTTAGAGAACCTTTAATATGTACTGATGTTATCAGTGCAGTTTTGATATGTTGTGCCAAATGTTTTTTTTTTTTTTTTTTCCTTGTTTCTTTTTCTTTTTTTGCCTCTGATGGAGTCCGGATGCAGCGCGTACATTGCCGCGGCTGCCGGTTGTCGCCGCACAAGCCCACTTGTGGCTTCGGCGCTTCCGTTTGTGTATGCTGTTTTCAATATACCGAATAAAGATTATTATTATTATTATTATTAATCGCAATTTTGCGAGATGGTTCCTTCATTTAACTCGTGATACACTACTCAATGCCGATTGCAGTTCTACTGGCATAGCTGAAAGCACAATCATTTGTGCGTCAATTATTTGAAAACAGAGTACTCGTGCAGTCTAAAAAGAAATTTGCGCTGTTTCGAGGATTTTAACAGCACAGGAATGCCGTATTACAGTAAGAAAATAAAATAAAAATAAGAAGTGAAATGGGCATAAAAGATAATATTCGCAATTTTTGTTTTCTTAAGTAAATACTGAACAACATCCGCCGGAGTTTTCTTTTTTTTTTCAAGTAAGAGTTTTGAGTCCAACCATGAAATAAAGACTCGAACGTGACACATATTCCTATGTCCATGACATACGAAGGGAGCCAACCTCCATTGACACAAAGGAAAGCTTAAGGAAAAGCCCCGCCGGGGTGGCGCAGAGATTACGGTGCTCGAATACGGTTCCCAAGGACGCGGGATCGAATCCTTGCCTCGGCGGCCGCTTTTCGATGGAGGCGAAAAGCAAGGCGCCCGTGTGCTGTGCGATGTCAGTGCACGTTAAATAACTCCAGGTGGTCGAAATTTCCAGAGTTCTCCACTACGGCGTCTCTCATAGCCTGAGTCTCTTTCGGACTCCCACAAACCACAAAGCATAAGGGAAAGAACAAGTGTGACAGATACTGTGCCTCTCCTGTGAACCAATAATAATAATAATTATAATAATAATAATAAATTATTATTATTATTATTATTATTATTATTATTATTACTACTACTACTACTACTACTACTACTACTACTACTACTACTACTACTACTACTACTACTACTACTACTACTACTATTATTATTATTATTATTATTATTATTATTATTATTATTATTATTATTATTATTATTATATACGAGTGCAATCCGATTCTGCAGTAACCACTACAGGCAGTTCTTCCGTGACTGAAAGTAGTCCGCTGTTAAAGCTTAAATAAAGAGCTAACCAGCAGACCGAATTATAAGTTCAAGATTTTCAGTAGGCCAGGTTTGTTTGGTATGGTCAAATATCAAAAGCTGATTTCTTATTTCTGTTCCTCTGACTAACACACGCTTCGTACCATCGCCCATACTTCCATTTCGCTTGGGTACTCGTCTCAGTCACTTCTTAAGCATGGTTTTGCGTCCTCATTAGAGAATCTGTAAGTATAAAAATCATTCATCTAACAAAAATGGGGGAAATTACCTGGGTGTGACTGGTCCGAAAAACAGGCCTTTCTGGAGAGCATCAATACTCTACAAACGTTCGACTTCATCGAGCCTGTCGCAGCTGTGGAATCAGCATCATTGATTGTCGGTGAAAGAAAGTGTGACAGTCATTTGATTTTTTTTTTCTTTTTTTCTGGTCAACTTGTGCGAACCGAACAACGCGGTCGCAGTGATTTTTTTTTTTTTTTTCTCCATTCTATTGAAGAACTTATGCGCGATTTTCACTAGCGGTAGCAGTGGACAGGGCTTTGTTTTGCTTGATTTTACTGTAATCTGATGCACGAAAGCACGCAGCGGCTAATACCCCTCGCAGACTGTGCAGCAAACGACGTGGACAGGTTTTTGCGACGTCCTGCTGCGGTAGTTAGGGCTCTCGACTGGTGAGCCGGAGAACACACGGGTTCGATCCCAACCGGAGCCGCGTTTCGATAGAATCCCTGGTTGGTAGAAATTATTCCGGAGACCGCCACTACGGCGTGTCACATAGCGCACGTCGCTTTGGAACATTAAGCCCCATATACCACTGCCATACCGATTGCCACGACTTCGCGGCTTATCGCATTTCACGGAGGCAATTGCCGATCTCCTCTGATGTCCCGCTGTAAGAAATTAACAGTGCCGTTAGGACAAACAGACGGCCCAATGCATTAAGGACCTCCTTTGAAGACCTCTGCATCTCTCTCTCTCTCTCTCTGATTCTGCATCGCCTCTGCATCCTTGAATTGTTTCGAACTATACCAGGCTTCTCCGCATTAGGATAGCCGGCACTTGATGGCATTTACACGTTTTGGAATGACATTCCTCTTTAATGTACCATGTTCTGAAGATGCCTCATCAACTCGATCTAGTGTCCTCGAGTATCATGACTGAACTTTTGTAGTGTTTCATAAGTGCGTAGCTGAGTAGTAGCCTTACTTTTGGAAAAACACCGAAAGCCGAACATTCGTGCTTACATATCTGCAGCAGCAAATAATCTTGGCAAGAGTGAATGTGCGTTGAATCGTTTTCATCGGGAAATGTATTCTGTGCTCATAATGGTGTCGCTACTTTGAAGAAACTTTCTTCATAAAAGACACAACTACCTTGCATACCGACGTTGTTTCATGGTTGCATTAGTGCGAGTATGCAGATTTCGATAATGTATGCGGCAACCAGTTTTGTAGCGCACAGGATTGCGTACTTGACAAATTCTATTTCTTTACACAAAAATAATGTGCTCTGCGGGGCAAAATATTTTGCTGTCCTTCTTTGGGGGGGGGGGGGGGGGGGGGGAGGCGCTGATGACATTAAGAAATAGGAAGAAACGCTCAGTACGCGTGACTGAGTACTGCTCCAACGCAGCGTATCTGCCATCGCCAACAGGTGCGCTATCAACAAGCGAATCGTAAACTTCACGAAGACCAAAGTGGTACCTTACACGCGCAAAGCAGGCGACATGCATTTCGCACATCACATATATACAGTGACCTCGTGCTTTGCGACTGCCACTTTGTGACCTCGGTGTTGCCTTCGACTCCACGCTCTGTTTCTCCGCGTAGCTAAAGCGCGCCGCCAGATGCGCCCTGCCCGCCTTCCGCACTGCGAACTGCGTTATAACATATAGTTTAAAAGCTTTCAACGAAATGCATAATTGTGCATTTTGTTGCGTTGTACACTTTTGGCGTATCTCTTAGCCACATGGAAAAACTTGCCTGTCCAACGAAGATTGAAAAGAATTAGTTTCCCTTATTTATGAAGCCTTTGTGTTTCAGGAATAATGTGAATCTGGTGTCAATCACTTTTTCTACCTTCCTGCGTTAGAAAACTCCACTAGTGTAATAATTTGTTATTGTTTATTTCCAGCATTTTTGGTTCACAGTGTACTCAGCTTTGTGTTTAATTTGAGATCTTCTCGTGTTTCAGGTGTCGAGATTGGTTCAGAAACGTCAGCTTTATGACTCATATTTCGTATACAGAAATTTCTGCTCCATAGTGTGCGTCTCTTCGTGAGTACCGTTATATGTAGTACTTCCGTCAGCTGCGCATTTACCTTAATCATTGCGACGTCTTTCGTTTTGGAAGTGTGCTGATATACCAAGACCAAGTAGTGACTGACTATACCCAATTACCTTTTCGTGGCCGAAATCGAATAGGCTGCCCAATATGAACAATAACAGGGGTTCATCTGCAGGTAGTAATTGCAGTAGCATTCAATATGTTTGTCTAGTCTGGTATCGCAAGTTTGCTTTCGCGGCTCGTTCCTCTTCATTTGGTATGTACCAACTGCATGGCTACGGTTTATATTCGGCACTATACAACGTTTGCATCAATGTCCTCAAAACGCTGCCTGAGTATACACTCCTGATACGCACCTTACGAGCTTGAATACGAAGCCTTTTACGCGTCTCTATGCGTGCCTGTATGCGTGCCTGTATGCGTGCCTGTATGCGTGCCTGTATGCGTGTCTGTATGCGTGCCTGTACCCATGTCTGTATGCGAGATGGTATACGTTCTGATGTACGTGCCTGTATACATGCAAATAGAAGGCAGGGAAGCAGTTGAACTGATTACTATCCGTTTTCTAACGCTTTGAGAAAATCGCGAAGCTAGGAGAAGTTATAGAGGCATCGCACACATTAACAATTTGTTGTATGCGTTGCATTGACTCCATAAGGTGAAGAACCGGGTAAGAGCAGAGGGAAAAAACCAACTCCCAGTTGTTTCACTGTGTTTTCCCATGACAACGAGAGCCGAAGTCCGAAACTGCAATCTTTAAGTCTTCAGTTACGATTGTTATCTCCTGTGCACGTTACTATTTACATGGAAGGATGGCACTTTTAGTCCCAGGTCACTTACAGCACGAAATTCCGAACCCTGGTTAAGGTTTTAGTCAGTTTTGATACACAGAATTCACCGTGGCTTGACATTAGTCCATAGACAAGTTGTGGGCACCACGTTTTTTTTAACTGACCGCACAGATGGAATGAAAAGTAAGACTGAACAAGCGTGATTAGCACTAGATGCACAGTGAAGGAAATTTTTACGGCACGCTGACCTATGGCATGAAATAAAATATCAACAAACACGAAAGCACTCCTAGAATTTTGAGTAATTGTAAGTTATCCAGTTCCACCAGAATAACTTACAATTACTCAATACTATTTGACTATAAGCGGTGAAATTCTTCTAGTAGCCTTTCAAGAGTACTGGCTCTAAATAAGGGGTTAAGAACTCTACATTCTTTGCTCCGGCATATCTGTTTATATATAATTTTAATTTCTATAGTTTGGTTGGCTTGGTCTTATGGAAGAGATAGACATTTTCGGTTAGTGTGGGGTCACGACCGTACAGGGATGATGCCAGCGGCTTCTCTCGAGTACATTTGTGAACCCTATAGGCTATACAGCCGAGTAGATAAGAGCGAGTAAATTCTTCACTAGTCAGGGCATTTCGCTCGGTGTTTTAGCGTGAACGGTTCAGTGGAGAACCCGGCAGCGCCAGCGCGCCGATAACATTTAGATTGATCGAAAAGATTTGACGTCATACGTAGATCGACTGGTTTGAAAAGTGATTTAAAGACATCATGTATATTGTGAATACATTATTCAAACACCCCGCTGCGGTGGAACAGTTGTTACGGTGCTCGACTACTGTGCCCAAGGACGCGGGAACGAATTCCGGCTGCGGCGGCCGCTTTTCTGTGAAGTTGAAAAGCTAGGCGCTGATGTGCTGTGCGATGTCGGTGCACGTAAAAAACCCCAGGTGGTCGTAATTTCCGGAGCCTTCCACTACGGCGTCTTTCATAATCTAAGTCGCTTTGGGACGTTAAACCCGATAAACAATAAAAAAAAAACCATGATATTAACATCATCAGGACATGTAAGCATGTGAAGTGAATAGCGTTGAAAAGAAAGTTGGAATATTGGGTGAGTTGGGAATCGAACACGGTACACTTGATCTCGACTCAGGCGCGCAAATTTGTGCCTGTATAAACGCCGCAGCGTTAAACGCCCCATTCTGCGGAAAATACGTCGTCGGTTCTGTTCTTGTCGGCGTTGTGAACGAAAAGTAATGGACATGCCTCGATAGGGGGTAAATGACAGGCGACATGGCGGGGCAGTGATCGGTCGGCGGGTTATGTGACGTCACAAGACCACGTGACATGGACGAGTTAAAAGCACTACGAACTCAGGCTTCCCATTTGAGATCGGAGGCTGAGATGGGAATCGAACCATCTGGTTAGTTGAATCCTGGGCCAGGCACACTGCTCTTGGGCCGCACTACTTCTCGTAGTCACGTTCGTATGGCTTCATTAAAGCGGGGCTTTATATATATATATATATATATATATATATATATATATATATATATATATATTGTGTGTGTGTGTGTGTGTGTGTGTGTGTGTGTGTGTGTGTGTGTGTGTGTGTGTGTGTGTGTGTGTGTGTGTGTGTGTGTGTGTGTGTGTGTGTGTGTGTGTGTGTGTGTGTGTGTGTGTGTGTGTGTGTGTGTGTGTGTGTGTGTGTGTGTGTGTGTGTGTGTGTGTGTGTGTGTGTGTGTGTGTGTGTGTGTCGGGTGGTCTTCCACGTAATATCGTAGCTTAAATTTCTATGGTAATTAGTATGCGTAAGACAGTAAAGACACACATTAAGGGATTTGGGATTAAGCGAAAAGCATGCAGTCTAACGAGGATTTGCATGGGGAGGCGCGCCATTGAACGCTGTCACGTCTTACAATTAAAGGCGAAACTCGGGTCCCCCAAATTTTCTGGCTTATTATATTATGTTCAACCATCATGTAGACATCTTGCATCCAAGCAACCTTGAGAACCTATGTGCGTTTTAATGACGAGTCTTTTTCTTCGCTGCCCTCTAGCGAGAAAAAAAAAACAAAGATGGAGCGATGTTGGAGCTCTATATATATGAAATATACCGTACAGGGTGAAGACGACATCATTTGCTATTTATAGTATGAGCGCACGCATATTAATCGTCCATGTCGGAGTTTCAAGATTTAATTTTATTTCTTATTTTTTAGCCTTCCTTAGTTGCATGCACGTTGAGACACATATCATGGTAGTATCACGTGCGTTCGAAGCGAAAAATGCTGCGCTTTTTATTTCTTGTTCGGCGTTAGTTTTAAAAATGTCAGTGCTTCAGAAACAATCATCGAGTGCTTATGTTCGCAGGGACGCTTAAGCTTCTTGAACTCGACCGGAATTTGCGCAAATTAATGGCGCCCGAACAGAAACAAGTTGCAGGCGATCAATGCGACTGACGGGGATGCATTGCGCGTCCAGCTGTGTGACTGATTTGTGCTGTCGAATCGATTTCGCTCACGGCTCTTGTGACCAGGCCTGCTGGAGACGCCGGAGTAAAGCCGTCAAGCGGTGGCACCGCCGCGCCAAACTAGTGACGGTGTTGCCTGAAGCTCACGACAGTGCGGGCTGTATCGAATGCGCATCGGTAAAGGCTATGTGAGGAGGACAACGTGCCGGAGGCGTAGCGTCCAACTCGCGACACGAGGCCGCGTCATCCTCTTCACCTGCGAGCTTTCCACCTTTTCCACAGGGCTGTGATTATTCGCTGTGATTTCCTCCTCCACGTGGCGGCGTTCCTCCCGCTACACCTTATTTACATACTTGTCACAACTCTCCTCCCGGCTCACTACGATGGTTACTTTGAGAATATATATCAGCACAAATGCTAACGCAATAATCAATAGGGTACGAGCAGCAAGATGGTTTGAAATAAAAATGTACAAGACTGCACTACTTCCTCTTCAAGTTCGAGAAAAGGTTAAGGCAAATGAAGTGTTGAGAAAATGTGCTCCCCTTATAACTGCATTGGCCTCGAGATCGAGCAGAGTCGCCACCTAGCGGCATAGCGGCGAACCCTACCCAATGTGGACGCGTGTTCGCGTCGCGTGCCAGCCCGCAGTGCTTTACGTGTGCGCGTGCGGCGTGTATAAGAGTTCTTTTTGTTTGTTTCGCGGTTCCTGTGCGCTTTTGCTTACCTATATGCCTCTTGCAAAAGAAATATGAACAGAAATATGAACCCACGCTCCATTAAAAAAAAAAGAAAACTTGTCCATATCGAGTATGTCACGCTGGAAAGGACATCATCAGTCGCGGTCTTCGACGCTTGAGATTCTTTGACAAGTGGTGTCTCAAACGAAGCGCTGCTGTCGTTAGGCGCCGTGTCAAAGCAAAACAGGTTGCTGCCGTCACTACCACTTAATGGAAATGCTCAAAAATTGTGTATTCCCGTTTCTGTTTGGAATACCACAACTACTGAAACATGCGACCGAAGACTGCTGCATAGCAAAATCCAGTTTGAACAAGCCACTATGTGCCTTCTGTATCCACGATAGAGTTGTGTGAGTACTTTTCTTTTTTTTTTTTCTGTTAAACCTCTGCCTTGGTATCTCAGTGGTAGGGCGCTCGACTGCTGATTTCGAGAACGGAGGGTTCGATTCCGGCCGTTTCGAAAGGCGCTCCTCGGCTGTGGGATTTGACTGCACGTTAAACAATCCCACGTGGTCAACGACATCGAGGCGTCATATAGCCGGTGTCGCATGACGAGTTAAACCCATATATGCATTTCATTTATTTTTATTTTTTCTGTTGAAGGATTATGCACATCCGTAACAGCGGTATTGAGCTCATTTCGCTTGAGAGAAATGCTCGAACGTTTGAGACACAAATCTTCACAGCACCTGTTACACTGATTATTACATAATACACATAGGTCAGTGTACACTGGCAGCCCATTAGAATCATTAAAACCCCTTTTCGTCGGTGCTGTATTTCGAGCAAACTGGTTGTTTCTGACAAGGGGAGTAAAAAGCTTCATACGGGCTTAACCATCGGTGTTTAGTTCGGGAATAAATGCATATTTATAGTCACATAATAAGATGAACTCCATTTCTTTGAGGATAGTTTTATATCCAGCACCTGTTTTGGTAGTAAACGACAGAACCGCCCCAAGTCACTGTTCAATTAATGGTAAAGAAATCTCGAGCTTTCAAAATTCCTTGCCATGTTCAGCGACCAAGCGCAGTTTTTACGATGTCTTCGCAGCTACTGATTCGTTGCTTGCACTTCAACGTTATTGAAAGTAAATCGCTGATAGTCCTAAATTAATTGTCAAGTGTGTAAAAGTTCTGTCACATGGTGAAATTCATTGTCATTCAAAAAAAAAAAGTAATTAAACTACTAGTTTACCATTTATAAACATCACACACATCACAAATACCTTATACTTCCGTCGGTTTCAGGAAATTTATTATTTAGAGTCATTTCACAATGTAACACCAGATTATCTGCCGCAAGAAGCATTCGCCTTGTTGTCAGCTCGGCAAACTCAATTCACTCACCGCTCTACACGGGAGCAGTCAGCTTTCCGGTGCGGCAAGGTTTCCTGTACAGTGTCGGCGTAATGTCATTTTTGGGGAATGGTTGTCTAGCCAGAGTTGATGTGCACTCAGTCTACGGCAACCCGCCGGGCAGTACGCTGTCAGTGCTGCATTTCACCTGCCTAATCCTCGAGTCAAACGATATAATGAACCGGGCTGCATCGATTCAATCTAAAGTAATGCAGGTCAGAGCACGTACCTTGATCTCCGTGGGCTTAACACTAAATTTGCCTGTCTCACTCGTATAAGACACGCGCTCGCTGTTGAAAAGGCGATACGATATGTCATGTTCAGGCCCAAGTATCAGGCCTGTGAGGGCTGTACAACGCAAAAAGCGTATAAAGCGATGCTAGTAAATCTAAAAGCCGGGTGGTTGCCTGCATTGTTTAGCTAATGTCCGCGCATCTTTTTTTTTTTTTTTTTTTTTTTTTTTTTTTTTTTTTTTTTTTTTTTTTGCTGCATTGGCGAAATCCACTGATTTTTTTTCTGCAATATTGGAACATTCTAAACAGTAAATCGCTGATGCATTGCATAAGGCACGTTTTCATCGCCAACAAACCCGCCGTAAACTCGGAAGCAGACATACGCCGCGTGCGTTTCTGTGAGCGCCGCTGGCTGCCGATCCCCGCTATCGAAGCGATGGTGACGCCAACCTCTGGGTCGATCTCTTGCCGATAGATGCGATGAGCTTGACACTCGGGTTTGGTCGACGACGGAAATGGCGAAATCCGCCACTAGGTATTGTATACAGATTATCTACACGAAGATACTAACCACAATTAGTAGCCACACGCTTCAGCCTTTTTGCGCAGCACTCTGCGCATGCATCGGCCCCCCGCTATTCCTCTATTCCCTTAAACAATATAAGTTTGAGGCTAGCGAACGCGGCGCGGCGCATTGGCGTTTGGGCTTTAGTGAGCCTTTCTCTCTTTCCTCGTGCCGTGGTACTTCGCTGCAACACTCGCAGACCCCATTTGACTTTCGATGCTGGTCCTCGTTGACATGTGCTGGCGGCGCGGCGTCATCCAACTTTTCGGTAGCTCCTAGATCTAAGTGAGCTAACATGCTGAACACACCGATAAGCTTGGGAGTCCGGTGTGCTTCAGCTGCCGGAGGACGCCTCTCCAGCTGCGAAAGATCGAACCGAAAAGAGAGGCTAGCGTTACGAAAGCGACTGGCAAATAAAGTGGCTCAGGCTACAAAGGTCGGGTTAAGGGGCGGTAAGAGCAACAAATCATCCTACATCAGCTCAAGGCTAAGGCGGGTTCTTGTTACCATTGGCACGACCAGTTTGATTAAATTGCGTAGGGTTTTGTCTTCCCTGCGTCAGCGTTTCGATCAGGCTGATAAAACGGGCCTGTTTCTCGAGAACACGCGTGCCCTGAATTGCCGGTGCGACTGCACAGCGAAGGATTTCCGTTTGCACCGTGCCCCGATGCGACGCTGACATGAGCGATATAGTCTCAACCTTATTGACTTGCCGGATTCAAATTCACCAGTGGGTGTCCTGTGGTATTTAGTGAGACATTTTTCTTCACTACCGGCATGATCTTGAATCCTCGTTTTTGCGCTTGGGCACACACCTGCACTCACTGACCAAAGCGATTTCTTTTGTGCGTGATGCTGATGGTATTTCTAAGGCCTTACCTAGTGCTAGAGACAAGAAATAACTTTTATTTACAACTTTTAATTAAAGCTGGGCGACTATTACAGATCCGATAGAGCGCCAAAGGAGAAGCTCAGACTTTCAGCTTGCACCTAAAGCTTTCACGGCGTCAGCCGCTCCAGGTTTTACCAAATTGGAGAAGCAAGCTCATGCACACCTCATGCAAGTGTTACAAGACAGAACAGTGCCATTTTGAACGCACAGCTACAAAAAACAAAAACAAACTGTGAATTTCTGATGCGCCCTACAAGTGGCGCGTTTTTTTCGTTGCGTTTATGGCGATGTCACGCTGTGGGAACGAGATGACGCTCCATAAGCTAGGCTAGACAAGTTCTCATCGATTTGTGGGAGCAAGGTTTAAAAGGTGTGATTTTTTTTTTTTTTAAGTGTTCAGTGTAGCGCCCACTCTCAGCGCATATTGCTATGCTTCGAAGAAGACCACGGTGGTAACTGCGATTAAAAACGTTTGTTTTCCATTTTCGCGAAGATTAGTCTAGACTAACATGCCTCCTCTGATTTGAAAATCTTGAAGGGACTTCTAGATGTTAGAGCTTCATTTTAAATTGTATCAAGCGAGCGACAAGCTTTTTCATTTTAGCTTACCTTATCTTAGCTCTCATAACGTTTGTCAGTACTATCATGCTATTTTTTTTTTTTTTTTTCAGTTTTTGTTGCCATACTTCTGGGTCTTCATCCGGCCTCCAGCTCCCGTCAAGGATTAGTGACTTGCTTCTCCGTGCTCTTCATTTTCCTTCATATAACCGATTTTCCCGCAATCGTCGCACGGTTAGTACGCAGCAGAGGGCATCCGTGTCCGGATGTGGTGTATTTCTTGTTTTTGCTTCAATACAGCGCAGGAGGGAGGGAAACAATTCGATGGGTTGTTTTCGAAATCAAACTCCCTTAGAAATTTAACGCAGCTCGTGGTATATATCATTCTGTACCCATTGCATCATTATAAAAGTTTCCGGAGCTCATAACAAAAGAGAAAAAGTTGTGGCATGGTTGTCGCCTTGCCTTTTCACTTCCGCTGTTCCAAATTAGCAAAAAGAAAAAAGAAAAAAAAAAGCGCACCTCAGCCTAAAGGACTCTGTACTTATGACGAGTTCCTGTTTGTTTTTCCTTCCTTTTTTGATGAGCTTCTCGAGGCTGCGCATGGTAACTTCAAGGTGACACAGTGGGTTCAAAGGCAAAGGGCGAGCCTCATCTCATAATGTACAGCAGAAGGGAACAGCGCGTCTTCTTTTCTCGGAATTAAAACGAGGAACAGCTACCTACGGTATACGAAGCGATTTTTTTTTCTTACGCAGGCAATGGAGTCATACGTGAAAGCGTCTCCTTACGGCGCTGCCTGGCGCGGCGTCGGTTGGGGGCTCGATCCTCCGGCCTTGCGTGGGCTTGCCTTTCCGGAAAAAAAGAGCGTGGCTCTGCATGCTAATGGCCGATCGCCTATGTTTTAAATACCTTGTTGCAAATCGCGTGCTTCACAGGCGTTCTTTTTTAGCGATATATATCAAGTCGTTCGTGTCCTCGAACTAAGTGTGACCTGTCGCTGTGGTGCTGTTTTGTTGTTCGTTCTCCGATAACAAGTGCCGTTCGTCTGGTTTAATTTTAATTCCTCTTTTGTTTCTTGTGGGCTGTAAATTCATTGCCCTCCTCTTTGTAGCTAGAAAGCGGCGTGCGAGTTGAGGGCGGATTCTAATTTGAAGGTCTTTTGGCACCGCTCCTATCGGCGTAGGCTGTAGTCGGGAGCTCACCATCGGACCTGAGCAATAGGAGAAAAGCAAGAGTAATTTCTCACCTGTTTCTTTGATTTGGTTTTTCCAGGACGTGGCTGTATGTGCTATATGTCCCTTGCTTTTTGTTTCGAGCTCTACAGGCCTCAACACCTTTTTAGCGTGCTCTCTCGCTTGCTGGAAGTCAGTACGCTAACTCGAGCCAGGAGACGTTGATTTAGGTCGAGATAAAAGTGCGCTCGCTTTTGTGATAAATTGGAAGGAGATGTAAGTTTTAAAATTCAGCTTTTATAGTCTCGGACAGTTAGCAAGAAGCTGATCTTTCGTATTGCACTCTCTTTAGTGTGGTATGATCTGTAACCTTGCAAACTTAGGTATACGTGGAAGGATGCTGAGCTGCCTGAGCGATATCGCTAATCGCACATTACGAGTCCGCCTAGGCACAACTCTCACTGTGATGTTCATTCAAGAGGACGGCATGCCTCAAGCACCCAGGCGTGCACTCTGAGCCCAACGCTCTTCATAGTGAAAAGGAATTTCTTAGGTAAAGTGAGTCCCTAAGTCCGTAATGTGTTCCGTTTATGTAGATGACTTGCAAATAGCATGCATTTCCTCCAGCATACCTGTCTGTGCGATACGAATAAGAGTGATATTAAATAAACTGTCTACCTGGGCAGACAGAAATTGATTTAACTTTTCCCCTCAGAAACAGTAGCTGTCGAGTTCTCTTTGCGGTGAAGTTTACAAATCGACCCTGGACTGTACCTGAACCAAATCGTACTACCAGTGAAACACGAACACATATTTTAGACATCGCGTTCTAAAAAAATTAATAAAAAAAAAAAAACTTTCTTATACCACATAAACCACTTCAAGAAAGCTGCTTGAGTTCTTAACGTCCTAAATCTTCAAATGTTCTCTCTTGAAACGATAACGGTCTGATACAGCGTGTCTGACGGATCTATCGCTGCCAGGTGCGTTCTAATTTAGACTACGGGTACATATATAGTTTGTGGATCAGCGAAAGCATCCTACTTAAAACGACTAGACCCAGTTCTTAATCTTGGTCTGTGCTTATCCGCTGGAGCGTACCGAAATTCTCCAGTAGCCAGCCCTTATGTTTAAACAAATGAGCCTTCGCTAGGGGATCGAAGAACCGCACTGATATGGGGACACGCCCTAAACATCATTTCTCTCCCGAAACGTCTCTGCCATTTCATTGTCACCAAATGCCCATCCAAAACGGTATTAAACAACAAACTGCATTTTATCGTGCCATTGATACTGCTCTTTGAGGATAAATGCGAAGAGGTAACCATACTGTATACTTTACCTAACATTGCACCAAGAAATGACCCTCTGCCACCTTGCTACAACCTTCCTGCAGTATAGGACTTCACATTGACACGCGTTCACAGAAAAGAACAAACTCCGCAGGAGCGCATGCAAGAATACTTTGCACTGCAAGAAAAATATGACTCGCGTACTAAATGTTATACTCATGGTTCAAAAACGGAAATGCATGTTAGAAGTGCAATAGTTCAAGTCAAAAATGGCAGACTGCCGCAGTGCGCTTCGGTTTTTATGGCTGAGTGTTATGCTGTATGCGTGGCTGTAGAGCATATAGACAAAGAGAAAATCGAAAACAGCATCCTCTACACAGATTCCCTGAGCAATACTCACAGACCTGCAACCAAGAAATGGTGAATAGTGTTTAATAGGAAACGTCATACATAACTTGAAAACTACTATAGTGCAAAGAGCATAACACAATAAAGGAAAGGACACCGCATGCGCACTTGTGTTGTTTTCTTTGCGCCGTAGTGATTTTCAAGTCATGAATGAACTCGCCCCACAGGCCGTCACTCTAAAGTGACACATAGCATAGTCAAAATAACATCCCAGAAACACAATGTATGGTTGTGTTTCTCATAGCATGAGTCTATTTGAGACGTTAAACACCACAAACCAACGGCGTTATAAGGTTTTGCTGGGTCTCTAGCCATGTTGGGATTTAGTGTAGCAAGAAAGCAGATGCAGGTGCTGCACAAGCCCGATTTGGTGAAATAAAACAACAAGCCACACAGGGATTATTTGAAGTTAATATACGGTAGGCTGAAAGATAAACGGCAGGCTACGGGGAGAGACCAGGTAAGAAACAAATTGTATTCTGTAAATCCTGCCTTAGGAGAATGGAAGACTGTAGACAAGAGAAATGTTTTACAAAAGTAATTTTATGGTTGGTTGGTTTGTGAGTTTGAACGTCCCAAAGAGACTCAGGCTATGAGAGACGCCATTACAAAACAAACCGACTTACTGACCTACCTACTCTTAATGACAAAACAAGACAAACCTCTCTGTGAAAGATGCGGTGGTAAACTAAGAGCGAACCCCATCTTAATTTCCTGTGCGCAACTTCAAGAACAAAGAAGAGCCTCTGCAGATTTTGCAACCCGCCAGGCGACTCTACCTTCGTCAATGACACACTTCCTCACTATGGATAATGCCACTCTGCTTCTCACAAGAAAGGGGCACCTCCGGCGCCGCGCACGTGCTCTTGTCCCATAGTGTGCGGTAACCCTCCTCAGCGGTCTTAAGCACGCAAAGGAGGTTGCGCTACGGAGTATCCGGGTCGGGGTAGCCCTCAGACCTGCTGTAACACGAACATGGCCTCAATACCGATATCTATATCAACGTCCAGGACGTCCTGTCTGCAAGTAACAAAATCATGAGGCAGATAGATATTCACCCCTTGTTGTGAGTTTGCCCGGCACTGAAGCCGACGAGAATTCGGCACCTGACGGCAGTGGGCCTTTCACCGAACAACTCATTTTCGTACTACATTGCTTGGACGCAAGGGCCTTATCATTGCTCTCTCTTGAACTTTATTAGAACAGCCAACCTTTTTTCTTTCATTTATTACCTCTTTAATTTTTTTTACATATTCCATTATGCCCGGAGGCAATAAACAACGTTATTAAAGAAAATTATTTCACATTTCTTTACAATGACCACATCGCATTATACACCCTATGTCTAGTTTTAGGTGAACAAGCATTGGTTCATTCTTCACACATTTGTAAGTTTCTCAAAGAAGATAGCATATTAATCAAACTGCAGCTATCGGACAATTCCGCCTGTAACATCACATTCTAACTTGTGTTTTGCGCCGAAAAATTCAGTGTTACAATAAAAATCTCTCGTGTGGTTTGTCTAAAGGAAAAAGCGCTAGACTCCTTGCGTTGACGCTGCTCACGAAAAGAAATTAACATCTTGGATCACGGTGCCTCTGTAAATGAGTTCTTCTAATTTTACCTTGCTGGGAAGTGCTGAATTGTGTGCTGTGTGAACATGACCATCTGTATAGAATTTTTGATAATTTGGCAGAAATCTGAAGAAGCACTTCTACTACATATGTATATCAGGCCTTAATTGTACAATAAAAAAGGGCAGTTTCGTTAAGTTCTGAGCTCGTCAGTGGCAGGTAAGGAAAGCGAATGATGGGTGCTGCTAGTTGGCTACGAGAGAGTTGCTGCTGGCTCTGGTTCCAGACCGCGGCTGGCCGATGGGTGGCGGTCTGCGAGCCGTCGCTGGGGTTTCGGGGAGGGGCCGCGTGTCGGCAGGTAGGCACGAGTAAAGCACCTTCGAGTCGAGAGGCGCTGACGACAGCGCGGGCGCAGTCGTTACCTTTATGGCTCTTGTCCCGTGGGCCAGGTGCAGCGAGTCGAGTGGTGCGCGCAAGACAAGAAAAATCGGCCGTAATCTAGCGCGGCGCGACGCGGGGTTCCTTTGTGCGCGATAGAGTGAGCTTCTTATCGCGCCGAGACGTACGCCGTCGGCACGAGCAAACACGCCGCCGCCGCGGTGGCCCTCTCTCCGAGGCGACCTCCGTGTTCCGTTTATGAATGCCGTCTTTTGTTTCCCCCGACTGCTCGGGATGCGTCCGCCGGCGCCCCCTGCAGGGGTCACGCGCGTGCGCAGCCGCCACAGCGCCCTGCGCGGACATCGCAGAGAGGAGCGGAGGAAACGTCAATTATGCCTTGCATCAATGAAGGCGGCGACGCTTTGGTATGGACGGCACGTACTTTTATCCAACACCGATACGGACCCCGGAGTTGGCTGTCTTGCGGGGATTCGGTTTCGTGGTCGCCTAGCTGGATTTCCGATGGCGGGTACTCCCGCCTTACTCCTTCTCCCCCACCTTTCTTCTTAATTCTTTTTTCTTATGCGTGTCTTTTGTGGATTCTTGGGGGGCATTGCGACAGGTCTCGGAATGATTTGCTTTCACCTCCTGCGCGATCCGCGCCCTGAGTTTTAGCGCATACTTATATTTTCTTATCTCTTCGCGCGCTAAGTAAGCCAAGTAGTGGAGGACACGTGCCGCAAATATTAGCCGTACTAGCTCCGCCCGAAATATGAGCGCCAGTGACTGACCTCAGCGGCCTAATGCTGTCGCATGCCTTCAGCAGGTTGCTTTCAGTGTCTGGCATGCTTTACTTGTGTACGAAGCACTGCGCACACGTCGCGTCGCTTGGACTTCTATCTCTGTGTTAACGAGGTTTTTGTCGCATGAATTTTTGCAGGAAGATCGGCTCCGT
This sequence comes from Amblyomma maculatum, assembly GCF_055883805.1. Taxonomy (NCBI): domain Eukaryota; kingdom Metazoa; phylum Arthropoda; class Arachnida; order Ixodida; family Ixodidae; genus Amblyomma; species Amblyomma maculatum. The sequence goes on along the minus strand of NC_139344.1, from coordinate 197,858,562 downwards.
ACCTCGTCCTCTTGCGTTAAAATTTTGGTGGCCTGTAACCCGCGAAATTCCCTCTCTCGGTCTCTTTAAATATATATATATATATATATATATATATATATATATATATATATATATATATACATATATATATATATATATATATATATATATATATATATATATATATATATATATATATATATATATATATAAGTGGAAGCTTGCGGCGTGACTTCACTGCGTGCATCAAGAGCGTTCTTAGCGCTTCTGTGAATATGAAATACAATAAATCTGTACTTACATTTCGTTGTTGCATTCAGAGACATTTCTACACTGATATTGCTTTCTGGAAAACCGGCAACATGAATTGTGAATAAAAAGCAAGATATGCTGGCGTCTGCAGAGCAGCCATCTGCCGGTTCTATGCAGAAGACACTTTTTAGCTACATCTGAAGGGCTCTCTGACGTGTACAAAGGAACTGGGAAATTCTTCACAAGATATGTGTTACTTCCGAAAAGAAATGCAATTTTCTTTATTCACGGCAGGCAATTCTTCTCGTATGCTTCATAGGTCATCATGCCGTATATTATAATGCAGATAGCTTGTCCATCCCGCGTGTAGGGAACTAACCCGTATGATTTTTTTTTTTTATTTGCTGAATTCATGTGTGAACGGAAACAACATTATGCGTCTTATTCTTAGTAAACAAGGCAGAAAGCTCTTTAAGGTTCAGTTTATGGGTGCGCATATACTGACCGGCAATTCGACATCACGCTGAGCGTTGCATGGGCTTCTTTTGCATGAAAGCATGCCAAATAGTTCATACTTCTCGGCAGGTCTTCAAACAGTATTATTTCTTTTCGCTATTTCTGTGCACATTTTCTACGCTTCTCTTGTGACATTACTCTTCGATGCGCGTAACATTACGTGACTGCACGGTATGGACAAGTTAGCATTTTTAAAGTCTAGCAAGAACCATAAGGGTCTTCGTATATATTTGCAAGACGCCGCAGTAGGCCAAGTGTGCTCTCGTTTTTTCTTTGCAGCCACGCAGAAAATGTTATTAGTTTTCAAAGATGGTTGGGGCGTAAGAGGCAGCAACATTGGCATTTTTTGTGCCCTACAGGAGCACGCGTGCGATGGTGTTCGTTGCAGTATTTGTGCCCGACAGTTTCCCGCCTTCTTGGCGGATTGCGAGAAGGGAAAGGCCTTGTCTGAGGGGCATCAAAACGTTTACAATGTTAACAGATAAGCAGTAAAGAATCCGCTCAAAGAGGTGAACGTCCCGAGGACACAATTCAGTCGCTCGAATGTAGCTCGCAGCGGGAACGGTCGTCGCGCCGTAAATCTCGCGTTAAAGGCAGCTGGAGGTTTGCTGCCGAACCTTTGAACCCTTCTTCTGTTCACCCGACTTCCTTTGCAATCTCGGCGCTGCGCTAGAGGCGCGCGGGGCGAGTTATGCCATCTGTGGCCCCTTTTTCGGGGCCCACACCCTCGAGCCGCTGTCCTGCACGTGTTCCAGCATTGATATACGCAGGATGCGGCCCCGCTGCGATTTCGCGCCCAGTCGTTCACCTCTTCGGCCTTCAGCGCCCAGCAGAGCATGCGTCGCTTCGCGCAAAAACCTGCCCGCATTCTATTCTCACGCACGGACCGATTGCGCGTGCTGTTTGCCTTCCAGTCGCCGAACTCTTAAGTGTTTTGCGGCGATACCCTGTAGCGCTTCCGTTCGTTAGCTTTCCGTTTGAAGCGGGACGCTAGCTTTCTCAAACACTGCGCTCATCGCAAACCGCAGTCGTCTAGTTGGCTTCTAAACTTTAGTTTTCTTTTTGCCGCGTATGTAGACAAGGGGGCACTTATTTAATATATTTTTTTGAGGCAGCAGAATGTGCTGAGTGTAGCTTGAGCTGTTTGGCACGTAGGTTAGGCACGCGCTTGAAGATGCATTACCATGATAAAGGTGCGAGCAGTGCTTCGCGGCGTCGAGCGGCCCTTATTAACAGGAGATGATGTGTGCACGCTTCAACCCCCCCCCCCCCCCTCCCCCCACCCTCAAAGGTCCCCCCTCCCCACTCATGATTTTTTTTCATACTCGGTCTCTCTCTTCGCGTGTGCATGTATTCATGAAAGCCTGGGTGGAAGGAGTGATGAAAGCGGGTATCGAGGCACAAAATGAAAGGGGTTCCGCTGGTCGGAGGCAGGCTGCACGCGGTGGTGCTCCGAAAGTGGGGACACACCTTTCTTGGATCGGAGGAGGGCGCGCTTGCGGGGAGCGCTGAGGCTACAAGGAGGAGCAAAAAAGGCGTGTTCATAGAGCGAAAGAAGGGGGTAGGGGAGGGGGGGGGGGGGGGGTGTATCGGCCCACGTGGGAAGTGAGGTGGAAGGCAGTTGTGCGGTTTCTGCGTTTGAGAGGCGAGCAACAGCGCCTGCAGCACTTGATACCTGGCGGACGAACCGAGGAGCCAGAGCGTGCTCTGCGCGTGGCTCGGTGCAAAGGGAGTCGCGTGCGTGTGGCGCCCGCGCGCGCCATGCGTGCAGGTAGAGAGGACGAGAACGCTTCCAGAAAAGAGGCTGCCGCGACGAAGTGCCGCCGCCGCTTCTCTGGAAACAGTCCGCCTTTGCTCCCCAGCTGTATGACGGAATCTTTAACGAATGCCTAGACGTCAAACTGTTTCTCAGAAGGCACGATGCAAAGGAGGGGGCTGTTACGAGACTGTTCTTACCCGAGAACGCAAATTGAATGTGGTTGAAAGAGTGGCGCGGATTCTGTGCTTCCAGTAGGTAACTTTCCTTCTGGAGACAAGCGCGTTTCGGCCCCTCCCAGCCGCACAGCCAGCCTTGTTGGAGCTGCTTGTAAAGTGTCGCTCGACATGCCGCGACTTGCTCCGCTCTGAAATGTTGCTGACACTGCTTGTTAGCAACAGCGAATGTTATCGGTCCTTGTAGCTGTTTTTTTTTTTTTTATTATTATTGGCTGCCTACGAAACCGAGCCCGACTAGCTTCCTTGCACGCGGAGCCAGCACCCTGTCGCTTCACTGCCCCTTCAGGGATGCTGCTGTTGGTCGACAAACTTCGAATAACCGCAGAGATTAGCTGCCGTGCTTTCACTGCTCGCAGGCATCGTCAATACAGGGAGGTCCCATGAATGCACTTGCAAGCGTTTGAATTAGAGCATCAAACATGATTTTTTGTTCGAAGACTTGGAAGTAAACATTTCGCTTATGCGTTTGCGCCTTTCGCAATAAACACTGTCGTTAGGAACTGACATGGATCGAGAATTACGCTTTCACACATATTGAGTGGCTTGCTTATTCACGTGCAAGCAAGTTCATTGAAAGCCTTTTTACGTGACTTTTTATTCACTGGGTTATTTTTAAGCCTTCACCAATGCTTAACTGCGCCGGTATATCTCGAAAGATTCCTGTAACAGCCCCGACTGAGCAATAAATGTCTCCCGTGCTTCTGGCGCAGGCAATACTGCCACCTTCATTCAGGATAAGGTTTTGGATTGGGGGGTTTAACGTCCCAAAGCGACTCAGGCTGTGAGAGACGCTGTAGTGGAGGGCTCCGGAAATTTAGACCACCAGGGGTTCTTTAACGTACACTGCCATCGCACAGTTAATCAGGATAAAAACATCGTTTTCGCATTACAGGACGTTTCACATATCCCTACAAATTAACGTTTTCAATCTAAGACTTGCGGGAACGAACAGATTTTAGGTCTTGAAAGTCTTTATTTTAGATCTTGGTAGGTCTTGAAAAACCGGTGCGTTCCGCATAGGTTTTTGCAACACTTACTTTTGCTCCTCAAGCCAATAATTTAAAACGTTAGCTAATTAATATTCCCGAATTTAAGTAACTTGTAACTTACGCGAACGAAAAAACAATTATTCTTAACAGTTCTTGTAGTTGGTTTTCCTGTGTGGGCTACGGCTCACCACCGTGGTTTTTAAAATCTTGGTTGCATTTAGCTTGGACACCATGTAAATATCTTTCTCGGAGGAGCTATATATATATATATATATATATATATATATATATATATATATATATATATATATATGATTGGTTGGTTTGTGGGGTTTAACGTCCCAACGCGACTCAGGCTATGAGAGACGCCGTAGTGGAGGACTCCGGGAATTCGACCATCTGGGATTCTTTAACGTGCACTGACATCGCACAGCACACGGATGTCACTCCGTTTCGCCTCCATTGAAACGCAGCCGCCGAGGCCGGGATTCGATCCCTCTTCCTTGGCCAGAGTAGTCGAGTGCCATAACCACTGCGCCACTCCGGCGGGGCGGGGCATGCATGCATATATATATATATATATATATATATATATATATATATATATATATATATATATATATATATATATATATATATCAATATAAAATACGAGAATACCGCCTCCCTGAAGTGTGTGTGTATATATATACACGGACAGTTTGAGTATTTTTGTCATATTCATTCTATCTGCAGCCTACCGACTCAGACGTAAAGCAGCCTGGAGTAGTTTGACTGTTCATGGCTCAGGTTCAATACCTGTTTCCGTAATATGCTATATCTCTCTCTCTCTTTTTTTTTTTTTTTGTCAAAGTAGTGGTCACGCTGGACATTTCTGCAGAGCTGAAGGGGGGGGGGGGGGGGGGGGGGGGCACGTTAGGAAATGCCGTTTCGTATTTATTTTCACGTTAAATCAGCTTTACGAACGGCGGAAAATAAGGTTGGCATGCGATTTTTGACCGTATATCTGCTCGCCCCTTGGAGAACTGGACCTGACCAAAATGTTCTGAAGACCTATATACATCTTTAAGGCTACTCGTCACATTTCACGTGGTGCCGCTTTTACCAACGCGAATGCATCATGGTTTTCTCTTTCACCTTGTATACGGTTGGCGTGCCTTGACTGAAAACCAAGCGAAGCGTGTCCGCCGTTTTTTAGTCTCGCGCATTTTCTCCTCCAACATCGGGGATTCCTGTTCTGAGCACACCCAATGATTAAAAAAAGAAAAAGACGCAAACTGATGAATGTTTAAGTTTCACGCTGTTAACACACTACTTGAATATCTAGGACAGGAGAGGAGGCTTAAACGTTCTGTGCGGGCGTTTAAGATTAGCTCAGCTCCAAACACTTGCAACGCGCATCGATAAGTGATTTTGGTTAACTCGGAGTCGCTACTTGTTTGCAGTGTACCTTGGCAGCATATCAATATCTGTGACGTGTGGGGAGTGTGGGTTTCGTTTAATTTTGGCGATGAGAGGTTTGGGAGGGAGAAGCAGCAACAGCAAAGAATCCATCTCATGACTAACTTAAAATGATGGAAGTGGTGTCATTATTTCGCAGTGCGCAGCTCTACATTCCATTAAGGTCAAGCAGTAGCAAGGATCAGAGCCAGCTGTCTTGCGATGTTAACAGCGCGAAATGCACACACGAAAATCGACGTTGTACTGAGCTAAGCTGTTTCTTCCCAACTTTGTCCCCCCCCCCCCCCCCCCACCTTTTTTTTTTTGTTACATGAAAATCTTGTTCATCGCATTAGGGTCTGCCTAAGCAGGGCAAACGGAAGATCTAGAAAATTTTGCAGGCTTGAAATGCGAGGTGGTGATAAAAAGTGAAAAAGGGGGAAATTTTTGCCCCTGCAGGGGAGCATGAGAGTTGCGCAAAACTTTGCGCCCAAATAATGAAAACGCAGGAGTATGGGATGAGCAAGAGTGAAGAGTAGAACGAGAAAGCGGCAGCAGAAAAGACGATAAGAAAATGCGAAAAGCAAAGGATGGAAATCGAGCCTTAAGAGAACCGGAGGCGGCGGCTGCCATTACTGGGAAAAGTTGGACGAGATACATAATACTTAGATTTCTTCTTTCTTTAACGGGAGGGCTATGTTAATTAAAATTGATTTTGGTCGCTCCAATCAGAAGCTGGAGTTATCGGCCTGAGGATGGAGAGGAATGTCGGAGGCGCTTTCTTGCCCCTTCGCGACTGGCCAGCCTGTATGGCGCGCCCTCCCTCCTCCAGGAGCCGCGGCCCGGGGAGGTCTGGCGCCCTCATCTAGGCTCTAGTGCCGCTTTGTTCCTGTTTGTTGTTGTTTTTTTCATCGGCACCTCCGCGCCGTTTCGATCTGCGCTATTAATATTATTATTATTACGAAACAATAAAGCGCACAAGTACCAGCGGCGGCTGGAAGCGCCGCAGAACAAAGCGAAGCGACCGGGACAATAATGGCGTTCGTTGTCTCCCCCGCCGCTGGAAGCGGGGAGAACTGTTCCTTTCGGCGGTGGCCGGCGTCTTCCTCTTGGCCGTGCGGTCGCAGGCGCGCCCCCTCCCGGAGAATGATGATCGTCACGGCTGCCGTTTTTATTTCCTATACCGCTGTTGCTCCGTTGCCCTGCTAATATGAGCGAGGCTGCAGAAATTATTGCGTCCGTGGAAATAAATACGCGGCGAAACCTCGTTAATTCGGCGCGCGCCAGATAGGGGCGCGCTCAGCCCGTTGCGCTCCTCCTCCTGTGGCGCTGGGCTGACGGGCGACACCGAAGCGTGGCGCGCCCGCTGACGCGAGTTATCGGCGCGTGCTCGGCCGCGGGACAATTTTTCAGGAAAGCAAGGCCGGGCCGCCCCGGGGCGAGCGAGAACACCGTGCGCGCTCCTTGCTAGTCTCGGACACCAGTTGAGCGCCGACAGTTGCCTCTGAAGTGGACAGTGGTATTCGTGCAAGTGCTTACAATTACACTTCGTGGACGAAAATTGCTTTGCATGATATGTGTTGTCAACGGGACGAATTGAATTTTACCCAGTGGTCCTTTCGGTTGCGCATTCAAGGCGTCTGTTTCTCGACAGTTCTCAATCGCAGGATCTAGGCAGCTGTCCCGTTTCTTGAATTTAGGTGACGTGACAGCGCAAAGACATGCAACCACAAGAAAACACAACATGACACAAGCGCTGACGGTCAGTTCTGCTGTATACAGGCTAACTGCTGGTTGCGAAGAAAAAAAAAACTGAAATATGCGGCGTATCGTCCAGTCCCTCAAAATAAAAGAGTATAAAGGCAGTGAGGTTTTAATGAACTTCATTTTTCTAGGGATATGTAATTAAGAGGCGAGCTTGAGATTTCTAGGCTTGGAGGGTTCACTGTACGGGGTTTTTCCCCTGCATAGGATTCAGCCTGCTTAATGATAGGGGATTGATGGATTGGTTTGTAAGGTGCGTCATCGTGCGAATTGAGCAAATGATTTTTTTTTTTCTTGCGCGCGCGTTTCTATTTCCTAGGCAGGTTGTCACCTTTGTCTCAGTTTTCACATATGTCTCCGTGACTGAAAGCGCGCCGTGTCCTGCCATCAGAACGAAGCTATTAGCTAGCTCCCAGGCAGTACAGTTAATCGGTCCAATATCAGTACTATGTTGGCGATATCCGGCCAATATCGGCCCAGTTTACTGCCAGTATTGGGCCGATTGTTCGTGCCGCTCTTCTAGAATGATCAGCTTTCCTCGTGCGTGCAAAGCCGTATAGTCAGCTCGGCTGAGACGCGAGGCTACACGACACCTGAGTGTTGCAGCAGTGGCGGTTCAGCAGGCTCCCGACTCGTAACCAGCTCGAAATCTGCACGCATGGTTAAGTTCACCGGAACGCTACTTTACCACGTGCTTGCTTGCGTCCCGTCGGCGAAGCTATTGGTCGACGGGCAGGAGACGCACGTATAGAGCCCCACGGCGTTTCCCAAGAAACTTCACCTATTGTCATGCCATCTATCGCAGTCCACTTTATCAAATACCAGTTAAGATTAAAAAATACGCGTTCACCTGTTAACCACAGAGAACGTTGTCCGGAGGGCGCTGATAGTGGACATCACGATAACGTGCGAGCACTGGGGTCGTGTGGCCCTGGTGAGAGCCGTGAGTGGGCGCATCTATCGGAAGGCGGGGCGGGGTCTTCAACGCCGCAGACGATTTACGATCGTTAACCACAGAAGTATTTCAGATGGCGCCACCCTCTAGCTGTTGCAAAGAGTATGCGTGTTTCGCACAGTGGGGTGTCTGAAACTTGAAAGGACAGCATAGTCACGCACTATTCTGCCGTTTCCAACTCTCTTCTGATCTTTTTTTTTTTTTTTTTTGCTTCTTGTGACTGCTTTGTGCGATACAAAAATTTACACGCCTTCATTGTGGTTTCCGACGTCTGCGCTCTCACTTCGCCTTACTTGTTCTGTCGCCATTGCTTTACCCGAGGCAGCCAGTGGCAGCCTACTGACTCACGATACGAGTCGGTGGCATTTAGTGCGGCTGCGGTCGCCCCGATGCAGGCTGGAGGAACCGTGCACAATGGCGGTATAAAATCTCAAACTTGTGTCCATGCGAGGCGAACAAGCAAGGAAGTTCGAAGGCAGCGCTATATACTTTCGTGAGCTGCCGCTACTTTTGCTGCTGGCCTCCTTCAGGCCTTTCTCAGCGGAGTGCCGTTTGTTGGACGGCGGCTCTATTCATCTCTCTCTCTCTCTCTCTCTGTCTCTCTGTTCTTCTCGACTTTCCATGTCCTGCTGGTTCGATCTATCAACCGTGACGGCTGCCCGGTGTACCTTGAGATATTTTAGCCGAAACCACGCATAATGACTGATACCTAGACACTAGGCGGCATTAAGAAGGGGGAGAAAGGGGGCAGCTAATCCATAAGATCGACAGAAAGAAGTTTGTCATACTGTACAAAGATATAATAGATGTCATTGCTTCTCACTATGGGCAATCAATTGCTATTAGTGCGCGAAACTGATTAGATGTGATTATTGTACATCGGTAATAACGTATGACTCACCGATTCCAATGCGCATTAAAGAATCCCAGGTGGTGGAAATTATCTGGAGCTCTTCACTACGGCATTCCTCAAAGCCGGAGTCGCTTTGGAACGCTAATTCCCATAATCCAAAATAAGCTACCACCTTTCAAGACTAAGGTGTTTTTTTTTTTTTTTTTTTTTTTTTTTTTTCAAATGAATATGCGATAAGTAAGGATTGAATGACTTTTTCGTGAATTTCCCGTTCGTCGCGATGAAATGTCAATGTCGTCATGTTAACATTCGTTTTTTTTTTTTTTTTTTTTTTTTTCGATGAAGATTACATCACTGCTGGCAGTACAAGACGCCTGAAAGTGATTTACGCACCGGAAGATAAACTTAGATATCTGTTTGTATTTGTGCAAACGTAGTTTCCAGTTATCTTTATTGAATTTTTTAGGCACGTACATTTTTCTGATATCCTTGTAGCAGCAGTGACCGGGCCGGCTAGCACATACTGAGGCATATTTCTGGACTTCGGCATTGCCGTGCTCTTTCACTTCTGCTTGTAAGTTTGTCTGTCTTCTAATCAACCGTGCAGTCCGTCGCACAGGACCCCGTCCTACCTGCTCACGAAACGATGATGGCTGTTGGCTTGTGTGCGAGGAGGCTCAGTTTCGATGACACTGTGACGGTATCTCGGGGGGTTGCACTCCCAAGGTGAACACAAATGAGAGGGGCACTGTACAAGTGTTGTGAACATCATTGAAACTATCAACCATGCGCAAGTTCTGCAAGTTCTGCTGGCAGAACCTGCTCACTGGTCACGACATTGCGCGAGTCTCCGTAGTCAAAGGTGTTGTGTTCGTCTTTCATGTATTTTCATTAGCGAATTCAAAGTATCGATTTATGGACGTGGCTACACTTCGCTCTTGGTTTGCGTCATTCTACTGTCTGACTCTTAATTCCGCGCCTTAATGATATGGCTTCTTTTTTTCTTACTAGCGCCGCGTTCCTTGACGCACCCCTCACGCACGCTGATTAAGAGGCGCGAAGTCACGGTCTTATTGTATTTCTGACCTAATGAAACATTTCGCTCGAAATCTGTGCGCTTGTTGGAATACCGTAGATAACATAGGTTTTTGTTTTGGCGTCCACATAGATCATAAACCCGTCCGACCATTGCCGCACCCTCATCAGCAAGCGGAAACTTAATTTCTTAGTAACAACAGGGCGGCAAAAGCGGGAGGAATGGAAATGGAGATGATGGTGGGGCAGCTGCCCGGCGTCAGTTGTCCACTGTAGGAGATTCCGAGTGTCACTGCAAGTCACACGACATTTGAAGCACTGGGGTAGAAGTCTTCGCGCGAACTGTTGTGGCGCACAAGCAAATATAAGCACCTTCTTAGAGGCGCTACAAACTAAACGAAGCCTCACCTTAATGGCTCAAAGGGGCACTGATGACAACTGCATGCAATCATTGTTTTCGGTAAGATTGATTTGATTCATGGGGTGTAACGTTTCAAAGCGACTCAGGCTATTTACAGACGCTGTAGTGGAGGCCTCCGGATTATTTTGACCACATGGGCTTTTTTGAAGTGCACCTTCAGTGAAGTGCTCTTTCATTTACGGCTGAGAAAACTCGATTCAAAACCTTTTCCACCACTCGATTCACACCCGTGACTTTCTACACAAACATGACTCCATGATCACCGTTTTGAAGTGAATGAAGCTGTTTCCTAGGCTTTAGAATCAGCAAACAAAAATCAGTGTCGACGCGTGTAGTTTGCTGTCAGAGCAGGTCGCCGAACGCGACGTGTCGCGATTTTTTTTTAGCTTGTTTTTTTTTTTTTTCTATCTTATAAAATCTCCCCTTCCGGTGAGTATGGTCTCTTTGCTACAACATCGAAGTCTGTTGGCAGAGGCCAACAGGCGCCCTTTTAACTACGCGAATAATCAAGATATCTTATGCGTTCATTGAACGGCCCGGTCGATTTTTAACACGGCCGATGACTTTCCTGTTGTCATTGACTTGTAATTATTGTCGTGTTACTGAGCCTCACGTTGGTTCATAATATTTATTTTTTGTTCAAGTATGGTAACGAGCTCTCTTTTAAACTCGCCTGTTTATGAGCGCGGTATGCGCCGCTGTCAGCTTTTCTCATTGTTCTTCCATATCGTTTTTTTTTCTGGCGGTTTAGATAATTGCCAATGATTAAACGGTCTGCGAAGCCGTCGTTGCTTTCATTTACAAATACTTCTAAAGAGCGTTAGCAGTGCAGTTAGAACAATAATTTGCCCCCGCCGCGGTGGCTCACTGGCTAGGGCGCTTGTGGGCTGTTTTAAAGGGTACGGAATCGTATCCCGGCCACGGCGGCCGCTTTTCGATGGAGGCGAAAAGCAAGGCGCCTTGTGCTGTGCGATGACAGTGCACGTTAAAGAACCCCAGGTGGTCGAAATTTCCGGAGTCCTCCACTACGGCGTCTCTCATAGCCTTAGTTGCTTTGGGACGTTAAACCCCACAAACCAAACCAAACCAAAGAACATTAATTTCCTGTCGAGAATAGTGTATGTTAATTCCAGAAAATGGTAATGCGCCTTCTTTTCATCAGCGGGTCTTTTAAATCTTCAACTTCGCTCTACGCAAATGATATTTCTGCTGTGTCGTGAATTGGAATATTATTATAGCTTTTTCCAGCAATCAGCGTATTACCCAAATGATTTCTCCAAACAATTGTTGTAACGTTAGGCAGCTTACATGCCGTTTCCCTTTGCTGCGGTGGTTGTATTGGCAAGTTGAATATCAATTGGCTCTTAACGATTGCTGTCACTCTTAGCCTTGTGAACTGCAGGGGCAACACGGAAGTATTTGCTAATACCCTTATTTGCTCTCGTGCTAACTACAGGCGACTCAGGGTCTAAGGACATTGATTTAGGGCCTTATTGGGTAACATGGGGGAATCAGATTAGAGGAAAGTAAAGTAACGTTAAAAAGCCTCAGTAGTCATCAGAGGTTTACGATACGTATAATGATGCAAAAGAAAAGCTACGCAGGTAAAGGTATATAATGAAGTAGTGGAACTAACCAGCGGGTGTGTCTGTCTTGGCTAAATAGGCCTGGTAGAGAAAGTTAACGAGAAAATAATAATCAGCCAAAGAGCATTCGGTTCGCCTTTAAAGTTATGGGCAGTCGCTTACCGATATTTTTCGAAAGAAAAACCCTTCACCGATGGTTTGCTGCATGTAGCAGGCCTTGAATTGCACAGGGAAAAATGCTGAAATAGGAAAGCTTCTAAGACCGGATAAACGTGAGCTGGCGGCATCCTGGCGGAAATTTAGAGTACGAAATGCACTTGATTCGGGCGCCCAGTGTGCATTACGAATAACTCGTGGTTTCTTGGAGTAGCAGCGAATGTAACAACGGAAGGGGAGCAAATTTTAAGGGGCTTAAGTTTATACGGCTACGGATGCCTACGATGTACAAAACTTTTATCCGGCGAGGCGATTCAAGTTGAAAACTAACATTTAATTCGAGCGCCAGGTAAACTTTTGTACGCATGCCTTCTCATGTGGTCTTTCCCTGTGAAAAATTTTATAATTTTGGCATCGCTGCGAGTCAAACGGTGGGTGCTTACAAGCGCCTATACTTTTTGAGAGAGAGAGAGAGAGAGAGAGAGAGAGAGAGAGAGAGAGAGAGAGAGAGAGAGAGAGAGAGAGAGAGAGAGAGAGAGAGAGAGAGAGAGAGAGAGAGAGAGAGAGAGAGAGAGAGAGAGAGAGAGAGAGAGAGAGGTCGTGCCGCTGTACTTCCGGGCAGAAAGTAAGGAAGAATAGTTGACTATGACAGTTATGCTGGGAAAGCAGTGCAATATACACTCGTCTGTGTCGCGAAACCCCATCGCCGCTAATGCTCAGCTGAGATTTTTGCTGCGTGAGCTGCATCCCTCAAGGTTTAAGGGGGCTTTCCTGAGGAAAGGCAGTGGGCACTGTGGCAATGAAAACCACGTAACATTCGCTGGAGCGCGATCTTATGTCCTGCGCATGCGCGTCTGTATAAGTACATCAGCTTGCGGTTCTTGCTTCCTGGCTTGTTTACAGTTGTGGATTGAAACAGCCACTGAATGAAACCTAAAACGCAGTGACGAGAAGGGTAAGTTTTACTGCGATTTTATCCGTTCGAAAAAAATATCCTCGCACTTTCGCGCGTGCGAGAAATAGAAGATCACGCGCCTGTGAATGTCTGTTACTAACCCATGAGACACTATGCCGCCGCCACGCACCACGTGATGGGTGCTGGATAAATTCAAACACATAACGAAAAATAGCATACGGCCGCTAGTAAGAATCGAACCCACGGCGAAGCGCGCAGGTCCGCTTACCTGGCAGCTGCATTAGGCAACTAAGTCACTGCCTTTTTTTCCTTTTTTTTTAACATCTCAGCCTGGCATTACACGTGTTAAACAGCCACTTGCTTGCACCGTGCATCGCCGTCTTCAACTTTCATTCGCGTTCAAATCAGTTCCAAAGAAAGGCCACGAAGGCATTGCACGTGCAAGCCAAAATCTGAACGCGGGCTGCATCCGCTTGGCAACCGAGCCGCGCCGTTGACGCTATCGGCTTTTCGAATTGTTCTACTTCGTGACTGTGGGAAAGGCTGCCAAGGCTCTTAATTGGGATAGTTGGCTACTGGATCGAGACACTGTGGCTAGCCTTCTCGTACATGCATGCCCTGTCCCTCCGGCTCAAATAAAAAAAAAAAAAAAGTTGAGAAAAAACAAAACAAAACAACGACGTTTTCATTGTGCCGATAGCACTGAATAAGCTGTGGGTCGTCCGTGATGGCATAAAAAGCAGTGCTTGTACCAAACCAAAGAAGTGAAGCGCCAGCAGGCCGTCGTTTATAATATCGCCGTGCTCTTCTGGCAATGCTACTTGGAACAAATGGGTAATTGCTTTTAAGCAAAACTTCAAGAGCACCAGGTAAAGGTGTCAGCCGTTTCAATAGATGACCATCTGGCTGATGATTGCAAATGTGCTCCTTACATGCCAGCATGGATGCGAAAATGGAACTAAATCGTAGCCTTAGAAAAGTTAAGCTCAAAGGCAGAGAAATCATTGAAGTCCTTTTCATAAAACAGGACGGAGAGAAATGCGTGAGCGAGCCCTCTGTCGCACCTACAGATAAAGACAGTTTCTAGGACAGTACGCGCAGCCCACAACAGGTTATCATTGTCGGCTCTTTCTTCTTCAAACTGAACAGCAGTTGTTTTCCTGCTAGCCTTGTGTCTTTTAAGGCAGGTTCTAAACCTCTTTCATAAGCTGCCTTATTATTCTCACCTGCCTTTAGGCCCGCTCCCTTTAGTTGCTGCGTGGGTGTTTTTCCTGCCTCTTTTTTCAATTTTTACTCTTGTACTTATGTGAGTGGGTTAAACGTAGTTTGTGTGGTCACCTTCTTTTCACAATTGTTCTCCTACCTCCATGGTTTTAGAGATGGTTTTAGTTGTTTTTGGTGTTCCTTGGCTTCAGTGATCTTTATAGCTGTGAGAACTGCATGGTCTAGCGAACTTTACATTGGCCTGCTTTTACATATTTCGCCGGTTTCAACCCTTTATTCTCTCTTTCGCTAGTTTCTTTCGACAGCACCGTCGCTTTCTCGTGGTTGATCCCACTGCTTTATCCATTGGTCTTGTTTTTATGCTTCACTTTTTTTGCCTTTCGGCCCCTGTCAAGTTTAGTCACATTCGTGTTCTTTTTTTTTTTTTTTGATAATAATTATGTCCTTTGGACACGACTATGGCTTAAGCTGCAGTAACAGTGCAATAACAAAATATCATCATCACCATCAGCCTGACTATACCCACTGCAAGACGAAGGCCTCTTCCATATTCTTCCAATTAGCCCAGTCCTGTACTAGCTGCATCACTTTACCCCTGCGAACTTCTTAACCTCATCCGCCCACCTTACTTTCTGCCGCCCCCTGCTACGCTTTCCTTTCCTTAGAATCCAGTTTGTTGCCCTGAGCGACCATTGGTTATCCTCTCTTCGAACTACATGTCCTGCCTATTCCCATTTCTTCTTGATTTCTACTAGAATGTCAGTAACGAGATATTTCTCTGATTTTCTATCTCTTAATGTTATCCCTACCATTTTTCGTTCCATACCTCTGCGTTGTCCTCAACTTAAGTAGAACCCTCTTTGTTAGCCTCCACGTTTCAGCCGCAAAGGTGAGTACTTGTAAGATGCAACTGTTGTATACTTTCCTCTTAGGCGATACCGGTAAGCTGCTAGTAATAATCTGCGAGTGCTTGCCAAATGCGATCCATCCCGATCTTATTCTCCTTGTTATTTCCCTTTCATGGTCCGGATCTGCGGTTACTACCTGTCCTAAGTAGACATATTCGCCTGCTACTTCCAGTGCTTCGCTACCTAATGTAAACTGCCGTTCCTTCCTGAGGTTGTTGAACATTACCTTAGTCTTCTGCATATTGGTTTTCAAGCCTACTGTTTTTTACTTTTCCTATCTAGGTCGTCAATCATTCTTTGAAGTTCATATCCTGAGTTACTTAGCAAGGCAATTTCATTAGCAAATCGTAGATTACTGAGGTATTCTCTATCTACCCTTATCCCTAACTGCTCCCATTCCAAGTCTCTGAATACTTCCTCTAAGCAAGCTGTGAATAGTACTGGGGAGATCATGTCTTCTTGCCTAACAACTTTCTTTATGGAAATTTCGTTACTTTCTTTATGTAGAACTATGGTTGCTGTGTAGCCACTATATATATATCTTGCAGCACTTTCACGTACGGCTCGTCTACACCCTGATTTCGCAAAGCCTGCATGACCGCCGAGGTTTTTACTAAGTAAATACTTTTTCGTAATCAATGAATGCTATGTATAAGGGGTGGTTATATTCAGAGCATTCTTCTATCACGTGGTTGATGGTATGGATATGATCGATAGTTGAGTACGCTTTCCGAAAACCTGCTTGATCTTTTGCTTGGTTGCAGTCTAAGGTTGTCCTGGTTCTATTAGCGATTACCTTGGTAAATACGTTATACGTAACAGACAGTAAGCTGATTGGTCTCTAATTTTTAATGTCCTTAGCGTCCCCTTTCTTATGAATGAGGATGATGTTTGCGTTCTCCCATGATTCCGGTACCGTCGATGACACCAGGCACTGCGTATACAGGTGGCCAGCTTTTCTAGCACGATAACCCCCTGTAATTCAACAAATCTATAGTTATCTGATCCTCTCCAGCTGCTTTTCTCTTTTTTATAGTTTCTACTGCTTTCTTAACCTCGTCCTTCGTCACTGGTGGAACGTCTGACTGCATTTCCCTACCGCCAATCTCATTATTGTCCTGACTTCTTTGGTTACTGTAGAGATCAGTATAGAACTCATCCATATTCGTGATGGCATTGCCCGTCTTGTCCCTTAGCGCATACATCTGATTTTTGCCTATGCCCAATTTCTTCTTCATCGCTTTAAGGCTTCCCCCGTTCTTTGCAGCATGCTCAATTTTTTCCACGTTGTACTTTTATATCGACCTTTTTGCGTCTAATGATTAGCTTTGATATATCTACCAATTCTATCTGGTCTGTTGGATTAGTAGCTTTCATACTTTGGCGTTTCTTAATCAAATCTTTCGTCTCTTTAGGCAGCTTACCGGTATCCTCTCTAACTATCCTACCGCCTACTTCTACCGCACACTCAGTAATGATATCTCTGAAATTATTGTTCATTGCTTCTAGGCTAATGTAATCATCCTCGATGAGTGCTGAATATCTATTGTGTAGCAAGATCCTGAATGCCACTGCCCTCCCCCTCACCGCTAATTCGTTGATGGACTTCTTTTTTACTAATCTGTTTCGTTCCCTCTTCAGATTTAGACTAATTCGAGATCTTATCATCATGTGGTCGCTGCATCGTACTTTCCCGATTACTTCTACATCCTGCATAATGGCGGGGTTAGAACACATTATGAAGTCAATTTCATTTTTAGTCTCCCCGTTATGACTTTTCCATGTCCACTTCCGGTTCTTCCGTTTTCTGAAGAAGGTGTTCGTGATTCTCAAGTTATTGCGCTCTGCAAACTCTACTAGTAACCCCCCCCCCCCCCCCCCCCCCCTTGCTCTTCTTAGAACCAATGCCATAGTCGCTGCCTGGTGTCCTGCCTGCTTTTTCCCTACCTTGGCATTGAAGTCGCCCATTAGTACAGTATACTGCGTCTTTCCTTTCCGCATTGCCAATTCTACATCTTCGTAGAAGCTTTCAACTGCCTGGTCATCATGACTACATGTAGGCGCGTACGTCTGTACAGCCTTCAGTTTATACCGCTTATTAAACTTATTACTAGGCCTGCCACCCTCTCATTAATGCTATAGAATTCATCTATATTACCAACTATATACCTATTGACAAGAAACCCTACTCCTAGTTCTCGCTTCTCCGGTAAACCTCGATAACACAGTACACTCCCGTCCTTCAATACAGTATATGCCTCATTAGGCCTCCTAACCTCGCTAAGCCCTATGACATCTCATTTCCTACCGTCTAGTTCCTCTAACAGCACTGCTAAATTAGCTTCCCTAGCTATAGGGTTCTAGCGTTAAACGTTGCCAGGGTAAGTTTCCAATGGCGGCCGTTCCAGCGGAGCCAGAGATTCTTAGCACCCCCCGCTGCGTCACAAGTCTGACCGTCGCCGTGGTCAGTTGCTCCGCAGCCACTGGTGACTAAGGCCCGGGTTTTATAGGACGAATCATGTGGGGTCGCTGCCAATTACTGCACCAGGGTGGCCAACTCCTGTTCTGATGAGGTATAACAAAATATATTAGTGTATAAATGCTTCCTACCACTAGTAAATTTCAGTTGCAAGTCTAGTGTGTGTCCTGTAGTCCCTCCTGTGTTT
The DNA here is from genome assembly GCF_055883805.1 of Amblyomma maculatum. Taxonomy (NCBI): domain Eukaryota; kingdom Metazoa; phylum Arthropoda; class Arachnida; order Ixodida; family Ixodidae; genus Amblyomma; species Amblyomma maculatum. Next base: position 197,840,904 of record NC_139344.1, on the reverse strand, counting down.
CCTTTTGAGCTAGCCACAATGCCTGGATGTGTGAAAAAGCAGGGGTAGAGAACAAAACCTGTCATTTGCATTCTCAGGCCTGTATCCGCAGCCTTCTACCATTCCATACATTTCCTGGGCAAATGCCAATCAGCTCATGCTGATTGATGCGCTAAGCTGCTAAGCTTAGCTCTACCATTTTTTTTTTCTTTCTTTCAAAAAGTCACGGCGCAGCGACTGTAAAAATAAAGAACACCGTCCTCGTCATCCGCGCAGTTTTTTTTTTCCTTTCTCTCACTTCTTGTGCATCCAAAGGCATGCAAGTTCATGGCACCTAAATGCACCTAATTGACATTCTGTGTTCTCAGGGGCCCAATTAAAATGTCAACTGATCATCAGTATTTTTTTTTTTTTTTGCATTCATGAAGCAGGAGCTTCTGTCGTGGATATTTTTCTTTGTTCAGAGCAACGCTTGCGTCTCACATTTTAACAGAAGTCTGTTTAAGTCTTTTCTGTGCAGCTACGCTAATCGTTTTTCCTTTGTCGTGCTTGGAACGCAATCGTTTCCAATTAAGGGCTTAGTTTCTCAAACGTCTGATATAATAGAAAAAATGTGTGCTCTTTTAAAAGGAAATCACGCTATATAATTAAGCCGAAGCTTCGGCCGAAGGAATTGTTCATTGCTGCGGGTTGCCTTCGTGTATTAAATCAAGACATTGTTTTGTCTCTGCCTTGATATCACAAGAATGATAGTGTACACAAGAACCTGTAAAGGCACTTTTCAGCCGTATCGTCTGAATGCGGCATTCTTGAAGAATGGAGACTAGCTATTCCTGGAAATTTCACCTCCTTCAATTGATATCATCATCATCATCATCATCATCAGCCTGATTATACCCACTGCAGGGCGAAGGCCTCTCCCATATCTCTCCACTTAACCCGGTTCTGTGCTAGCTGCATCCACTTGACCCCTGCGAACTTCTTAATCTCATCCGCCCACCTCTAACTTTCTGCCGCCCCCTGCTACGCTTTCCTTCCCTTGGAATCCAGTTTGTTACCCTCAGCGACCATCGGTTATCCTCTCTTCGCACTACATGTCCTGCCCATGTCCATTTCTTCTTCTTAATTTCCACTAGAATGTCGTTAACTTGAGTTATTTCTCTGACCCACTCTGCACGCTTTCTATCTCTTAATGTTACCCCTACCATTTTTCGTTCCATAGCCCTATGGGTTGTCCTCAACTTAAGTAGAACTCTCTTGGTTAGCCTCCACGTTTCAATTGATATATGGTTACGTTTTGAACACGAATTGTCTGGAATGTAGCGACGGAACTTGAAACAGAACTGGTCTTCACGCACGCCCCTGCCCATTCCTTTTGGTCCTCCAACAACAGCAACAAAGCGCTTTCTGCTCACACAGAATGTACCGGTTTTGCCCTGAATGTGAGGACTGTTACGTACAATTTTATTTGCGCATCCACCTCGCATGCGGATGGTGCAGGATTGATTTCCCAGTGTCGTTTGGTATCCGCCGATGATACAGTGAGTGCAAGCTTTCTCCCATCCTCTTAGCCTATATAGGGCGAAATTCTTCAGAAATAGGCATTCAGTTCCACCCCTATAGACAGAAATACGTTGTGCGCATCTTTCTTCGGGTGCCATAAAAATGCTTCATTATCATAATTCTTTCTTTTCGCTTTCTACTACATTCGCCGGTGCACTGACGCTATTAAACGGACATCCGAGAAACATGTGATAACTATAAGATCGTGCAGAGTAAACTGGGCACTTAATACTTCAAGAGCGTAAACTTCTGGCTAAGTTTGTTCATAATGCTTACAAAAGTGGAACCAGTGAAGTCAGACTTCTTCGCTGTATGCCTTCGCTGGTTTCATTTTTGTAAGCATTAAAGACTGAGAACTTAATGACTGGCTTCGCGTGGGATAGGCAAGTGAAAAACCGGCTACACCGGAATGCACCTGTCAACGTAAAATGCAAGTCGTGAGGCCAACGAGAGCGCCTTGTCTAAGTTAAACTGTGTCGTCTCTGCACTGGGGACGCACATCTCACGCATAACGTTTTTACTCCTGACAAAAGAGTAACCTGTGTGTTGTGATGAGCTCACGATAAATTATGTTTTGGTTTCATGCAGAAAGCTGGAAAAAATAAGAAAATAACATTTCATATGTCTCTATAAGGAGCACGTCCTAAATGCCCTTGCTGAATTTTGTGTTCTCGTTTTTTTTTTTCTTCAAAGAAATCAACCTTCTAAACAAACTTTGACAATTTTCCAAAAAAAAAAAAAAGTATTTTCACTTAACAAACTCGACCCTGTGTTTGGCGCATGATGGCCTAGCTGTGTTTGGACCATAAATCCCGCCACCACCATCACAAAAGACATCTAGTGCCACGGTGACACAAGGCTTTGTCGCAGTGGTCATCATATACCATGGTGACTAGTACGAATAGCTGGAAGATTCAGGCTTGCGAAGAAAGTTCGAACTGTTCTAATTAGCGCTTGTTGAGAAGTGCTGCGCGTCACGGCATCATTGCAACCTAGATCTATCGTAGCGCCCCGAGATGCCGATGATGATGATGATAATAATAATAATAATAATAATAATAATAATAATAATAATAATAATAATAATAATAATAATAATAATAATAATAAATAATAACTGGTTCTTAGAACAGGAAAGGCGCAGTATCTGTCACACTTGTTCTGCGGACACCTAAACCGCGCCGTAAGGGAAGGTAGGGGGATTGAAAGCGGAGAGAGAGAAATAGGTGTCGCAGTGGAGGGCTACGGAGTAATTTCTGACACCTGGAGATCTTTAACCTGCACTGAAATCGTACAGCACATGGACGCCTCTCCGTTTCGCCTCCATCTAGACGCAACCGCCGGCGGTCGGCATGGAACCCGGGTACTCCGGCACAGTATTCGGGCATCTTAACCACTGCACCACCGCGATGGGGCCAAAATTAAAATCTAAGGACTGAAAAAAAAAACAAAAAAAAAAAACAAAAAAACATCCCGAACTTGTTGCAAAATATAACTCATTTTAATGTTTCTATTGATTTCGCGACTCAGTAATGGTAACTTTAATGCGGTTTAACCTATCTGCGCCGCCCTTCGGATAAATATACTTAACCCTTTCAAGCATTATTTGCTTGTTCGATTCAGAACAAACATATTTCGGCCCGAGTTTCGTCCAGGCTTCATTTATTAGGTTTTCAACGGAAAACTCAATTGAGACGTTTTGTGCACTGATGTGCAAAACTTCCTACAAATTGTAAAAATCGTGTGAAACTGCAAATGAACACTTAAGGATTCCTCGAACGATTTTTGTTTCTGGAGGTGTCTTCAAAATCGTAGACATGACTCTGGCAGGTTACACGGAGGGGCGCTGATTGGTCGGCAGGGTATGGGACGTCATGACTCCATATGATGTCTGGTGGTCCTTTTTGCGACTGCATGCTAAAGAGTGCGTGTGAGATAATAGATATGTAAATTGGGGGATCAATAATTAGGCGAGTTACAAGGGGCGCGCGTACGCGATAGATGACCCGCAAGGGACGGGAGCCATTAACGCTGTCGCGTTATATACCCTTCAAGGCGAAGCCCAAGCTTTTATTGCACGGATACACTCACCACCACCGACCAAGAATCTTGTCCAACCTTTGTTGTGTGCCGTCGCTCTGATTGGCTAATTAAACTGTCGCCACAAATCCGTGGCCTCCGCAACCAAAGGCGCCGTTGAACCGGAGCTGATCGCGAGGACCACGGTTAAACCTCTGCCATTTGACGCGGCGGCTTCAAGACGGCGTCGCATAGAGATCTGGAACTCAGCATTCCCTACTTTCGCGCTATAATCGGTTTAACAGAGATAACCACTGCCAATTTTTATCTCACAGATAGCCATTAGTAGACAGACAGAAGCTACTGCATTAGGTGAAAGGCCACATGGCGTAGCTGTAAAGCCCCGTTTTAACCAAACCGCAGGAGCGCGTCTTCGTGGCTTAGCGGCAGCTCGTCTGATTCGACATCCAAGGCTCTGTTTCGGAGAAGGGGACCTTTAAAGCTTTTAAAAATCTGCCGTCAGCGTCATCATCGGTGCTGTTGCTGTCATTGTTTTGTTCACAACGCTGACCAGCATGGCAGGAGGTAGTTGGCATGTGACATTACACTGATTGGTCGGTTGGCAGGTTGTGTGACGTCACGAGGTCACGGGGCATGGTCAAGTTGGCAGGAGCCTCGGTTAGCTCCTTTTAGATGAGAGTGTGAGGTGGAACCCTCCGCGACCTTTGTATCGCGAGTCAGACACGCTACTCGTAGACCACGCATGGCACTTTCGTATACGACTTCGTTAAGGTGAGGCATTGTATCTACGTTGGTGGTTTTTCGTATAAAGTGGTAGTCTACTATGGTATATTAGTATGGTAGTGTACTATGGTGTATATGTATCATAAATACAGGGATAAATTTAGGGGGCAAGTGGCTAAGCGAGGAGCAAAGTGCATATACGCGAAAAAGGATCTGCAAGAGAAGCCACACACTGCAGCCACTAACGCTTTCGCGACATGACCTTAAAGGCGGTGCTGCTCCAAATTTTTGTGAATATGTATTTCTTTTCCTGAGTTTCCCAGGTGGCATAACAAAGGGGTACTGCTTGCAAGGTGAAGAACGGTAAATTTTCCCACGACAAAGAAGTTCAGTTCAGTTCAGGCGTTCAGTCGTGCACGACTCTTCGTGACCCTATGGACCATGTCACGCCACGCTTTCCGGTCTCTCACTATCTTCTTAACATCACATAGCTTCAGCTGCAATGCCTCGAGAATGCCATCTAACCATCGCGTTCGCTGCCTACCCCTTCTCCGGCGACCCTCAACCTTTCCCAACATCAAATCTTTCTCCAGCGACTCCTCTCGTCTCATCAGATGACCAAAGTAGCTGAGCTTTAACTTTAGAATTTGACCCTCCAATGAGCAGTCAGGGTTTATGGTCGACAATATCGACTGATTTGATCTTCTGGCAGTCCAAGGAACTCTTAAGAGTCTTCGCCAGCACCACAATTCAAACGCGTCAATTCTTCGGCGGTCAGCCTTTTTCACAGTCCAACTCTCGCATCCATACATCACAACTGGAAAGACCATAGCACGGGTTATACGGATCTTGGTTGGCAGACTAATGTCTCTGCTCTTTACTAGGCGGTCAAGGCTAACCATTGCTCTCTTTCCCAGAAGCAAGCGTCTCCTAATTTCATGGCTGCAGTCTCCTTCCGAGGTAATCTTGGCGCCCAAGAACAGAAAATCTGTCACAGCTTCCACTTCTTGTCCATTGATGCTCCAGGACTTGACAGGGCAAGACGCCATGATCTTCGTCTTTTTAATATTCAGTTTAAGCCCAAACTTCTCACTCTCTTCTTGTACGCGCATCAGAAGTCTCTTGAGTTCCACTTCACTTTCTGCCATTAAAGTGGTATCATCCGCATATCTAAGGTTGTTGATACGTTTTCCAGCAATCTTCACTCCAGCTGAAGACTCGTCCAGACCGGCCTTTCTCATGATGCACTCTGCATATAGGTTAAATAGGCAGGGCGACAGTATGCAGCCTTGCCTCACCCCTTTCTCAATCGGAAACCAATCAGTAAGACCATGCCCAGTTCTGACTGTGGCCTCTTGCCCTTCATAAAGGTTCCTGAGGAGACAGATGAGGTGAATTGGAACTCCCATCTCTTGGAGAGCTTGCCACAATCTGCTGTGATCTACGCAGTCAAACGCTTTCGCTTAATCAATAAAGCAGAAGTAGATGGGTTTCTGGAACTCTCTTGCTTTTTCCATGATCCAGCGAAGGTTGGCAATTTGGTCTCTAGTTCCTCTGCCCTTGCGAAACCCAGCTTGCACGTCCGGAAGCTCCCGATCCACATACTGCTGCAGCCTACCTTGCAGGATTTTTAACATCACCTTGCTAGCATGCGAAATAAGCGCGATCGTGTGGTAGTTGGAACAATCTTTGGCACTGCCTTTCTTTGGAATGGGGATGTAAACTGACCTCCTCCAATCCTGTGGCCACTGCAGGGTTGTCCAAATCTTTTGACATAATGTATGCAGTGTGTTAACAGCGTCGTGGTTGAGGTTTTGAAGAAACTCAGCTGGAATACCATCAATTCCGCTAGCTTTGTTCTTAGCAAGGCTGGCTAAGGCCCATTCAACTTCACTCTTCAGGATGCCCGGCTCGAGATCAGTAATCACAACCGTCCTATGTTGGGTTTGCACATCCGGGTCCTTCTTGTACAGTTCTTCTGTTTATTCCTGCCACCTCTTCTTTATCTCTGGGGCTTCAGTGAGGTCCTTGCCTCGTTTGTCCTTTATCACGCCCAGCTTAGCACAGAAGCTTCCTTTGATATCTTTGATTGTCTTATACAGAGCTCTTGTGTTCCTTAATTGGCTGTTGTCCTCAACTGCTTGACACTGTATGTTCAGGAAGGCATTCTTATCTCTCCTTGCTATTTTCTGAAAATCCGCATTGAGAACCTTGTATCTTTCTCTTTCCCCCATACCTTTTGCCATCCTCCTTTCCTCAGCTATTTGCAAAGCCTCCTCAGATAACCAGTTTGCTTTTTTGCATTTCTTTTGCTTTGGAACTACCTTAGTAGCAACTTCTTGTATTATATCACGAACATCAGTCCACATCTCTTCGGGCTCTTTGTCTTCTAGATATAATTCTTGAAATCGATTCCTCACTTCCACAGCATATTCTAATGGAATCTGATCCAGATCATACCTGAAAGGCCTTCTAGTTTTCTGCGTTTTCCTCAATCGAAGCTTAATTTTGGCAACAAGAAGCTGATGATCGGTGCCACAATCGGCCCCAGGCCTTGTTTTTACTGCTTGTATAGCGCTTCTCCATCTCTGCCGGCAAATAATATAATCGATCTGATTCCTGTACAGACCGTCCGGTGAAATCCATGTGTACAGGCGCCTCTTGTGCTGTTGAAAATGAGTATTCGCTATGGTCAGGTTGTTTTCTTGACAGAACTCTACTAGCCTCTGCCCAGCTTCATTTGGCTCACCAAGACCGAACTTGCCTGTAATTCCGGATATTACTTCACTCCCGACCTTAGCATTCCAGTCTCCTATGAGAAAAACGACGTCTGATGATGGGGTGCGGTCTAAAAGGCATTGTAGGTCCGCATAAAATCTCTCAACGTCAGCTTCTTCAGCAGCAGTGGTCGGTGCATAGACTTGGACAACTGTTATGTTGAAAGGGTGACCTTGGATCCGAAGTGAAATCATTCGGTCGTTTTTGGGGTTGTACCCTAGCACTGCTTTGCCCATTCTTCTGTTTACTATGAGAGCGACCCCATTCCTTCTCTTGGATTCGTGCCCACAATAAAAGACATAATGGTCGCCGGAGTTAAATTCTCCCATTCCGGTCCACTTGAGCTCGCTGATACCCAAGATATCAATGTTCAATCTGTCCATTTCTCGCTTGACGATATCCAGTTTACCTTGCGTCATAGATCTTACATTCCATGTTGCTATGTGATATATCTCCTTGCAACATCGGACTTTCCGGTCGCTTCCCGACACATCCACAACTGAGCGTCCTTTTGGCTTTAGCCCAGCCGCTTCATTCGTCCTGGAGCTACTAGGAATCGCCCTTTGTTCATCCCCAGTAACATGTGGGACGCCTTCCAACCTGGGGGGCTCATCTTCCGGCGCCATATCGATAATGGTATTGTGACTGGCCATAGGGTTTTCTTGGCAGGGAATACTGGAGTGGGTTGCCATTACCTTCACCAGTGAATCACATTTTGTCAGAACTCTCTGCCGTGACCTGTCTATCTTGGGTGGCCCTACACAGCAGAGCTCACGACTTCATCGAGTTTCGCAAGCCCCTCCGCCACGACAAGGCAGTGATCCATGAAGGGGGACAAAGAAGTTAGTGCTAGCTAAGGCACACTGAAAAAAAAAAAAAAAAAAAAAAAAAAAGCTGCGAGTTCACAATATACACACTTGTGTACAAAGTTGCTTAAAGCACAGATCATGCAAATATGGAAACAAAAATTGAAGCGCTCAACGCTGCTGAATCGAATATTGAGCGAAAGCATTAGCTGCGGGTAACCGAGCGTCCTTCTTTCTCTTCCTCCTCCTCCTTCTCCTCCTCCTATTCCTCTTCCTCCACGGACACGGACACGGCACACAGCGACGAGTGGTTAGACCTGGCGTAGTTTTGCTTTCGCAATAAATTGTTGACGTCCTAATACTGCAGCTACTTAAGCGGCGTTTGAAAACGCCATTTGGTACATGCTTTATCTATCGTGGTCGTACCCCATGACTCCCCGCCTGTGGTGAAACATTTTGCTGTCTGGCTGAAGGTTTTGAAGGTACGGGCCACCCGCTCTTGAACCACATGCAGTTTTGTTTCCTGCAGCTTGATTTCTTATTGGGACGCGGTCAATTCCGCAACGGCATGTTATCCTAGGATCTGTACAGCGCTGTGCTAAATGCGTTTTCTAAACCACCAAGAAACCTCTGATTTTTTAGGTCTTATTATAAAATGGGTAACACTAGGTAAATGAAGACAGCAATGACATTTAAAGAAAAAGTTGGTCTGTGCAGTGCCCCTTTCACACATCGGTTATTGGAACATCGGCACCTCTCCTCCCCTCCCTACTCCCCCAAATATTAACTCGCTTTAGATTGTTTGTTCTCATTTTCAGCTAATCTTCTTTAAAACTGTGCCGTTCAACACGCACGCAGCTAAATATGAACAAGTATAGTTACTGCCTCGAAATATATGAAACCTCAATATACAATACGCCCCGCAGCGGTTACACGGAAGTTGAGGCGCTCGATTCGACTACTGTACCCAAGGATGCAGTGTCGAATCTCAGCCGCGGCGGCCGCTTTTCGATGGAGGCGAAAAGCAAAGCGTCCGTGTTCTGTGTGATGTCAGTGTACGTCAAAGAACCCCAGGTGGTCGAAATTTCCGGAGTTCTCCACTGCGGCATCTCTCATAGCCATAGTCGCTTTAGAATGCTAAACACTATAAACCAAACCAAACAAAGGAGCTAAAACGGAAAAACTAAAGGAACAGCTTTGAAGAAAACAACTTGACAGCTAATGGGTTGTTCAATATATAATGTAGGACAGGAATAGTTGGTGGTGGCCTAATGTTTCTGTTCCAAATACACTCGCAACAATATCAATATCTGATTTTTTTTTTTTGGCACCTTACTCAAGAACATCGATAATGACTATAGAACTAGCGTTTTAGCTCGCAGATAAAACGGCTATATAAAACGGCGTTCATATGAGAGAAATACGACGTTATTAACAGTTACAAGTTCAAGGTTAGTAACAGATGTGATGTTATATGCATTCCTTGTGACTTACGGTGTGCATTTTATGATCAATAAGGTAGTTTCTTTCCATTTAGCAGAATGGCTTGCCATCATGCATTACGCACGTATCGTTTCTTGTTGCTACTTTCACTGTCTTCTGTTCGCTCAGCATTTCTTGTGACGTTACTATGAATGACTAATAGCCTAAGCAGCACCGCACTGCACTGAAAGGAACCTGCTTGCTAATCACTCTCGCCTGCTTCGACTTTATCTTAATTCCTGAATGTTAAAAGCGCAAGAAACGGCTTGCTGTGTGCTGTTTCACTTGGAAAACTTAAAATGTCTCATGTCTAGACACGGTCACTGTACTCTCATGACTTGGCTTCCTTCCCTTTTTGGTGAAATTGCAAATGTTATTCCAGGCAGAGCACTGATTGCATGCTTGTACATATTGCTAAGGAGAGCAATCGTTTTTCTTTTTCTTTTTTCGCCTAGCCGCAGCATCTGCGGATTACTCGACAGATGGTTTCGTTCGTCGCGTCCCGAAACTCCGCAACGCGGGCGACGTTGCCTTGGGCGCGCAGCTGCAGCGATGAGACTGTCCACGGCGTTTCCATGGCACCGCTGACTCGCCTATACGGTTGGTCTTTATATAGAGATAAGTCTGAGTCACCTGATGAGATCTGGAAGGCTACATTGTTGTGACTAAGGATGAAATTTGTATCCGAGGATGCGACCCATATAGCGCGAGCAGGTACGCCAAAGCGGACCCAGGAACCTAAGTGCAGGAAACGAGTGCGGGTCCCTAAGGGGTCGCGGTGAGATGTACGCTTGCGCGTCTTGTGCGTGCTTGCCAGAGAGGCACAGGCCGTATGGGTGGGATACCAGGGCGTCCATGGCTGCATGCTTCGAGCTGAAGGTGGCGCGTCGCATGGTGTCCCGCGCACATGGTCGCATGCTAGCCTGCACATATACGATGATAGCACGCAAAAAAAAAAAGAAAAAAAAAAGCGCTTTTCTCGTTGTTAAGGTGCTCATTTTGTTTTCTTTTGCTCGTTCCTTCTTCGCGTCGCCTTTTGGTTTTGCCAAACGCTTAGAGTTTGGGGGCCCTAGTAACAGACACGGATGACATGCGTCACCCCCTCCGCTGAATATGAATGTCGTGTTGCAGACACAGGGAACCAATTACCAAGGCTTATCCGAGCCTGAGTGACTTTTGAATTTTAAATCTGGGAACCGGGCGTGTACATGTCCATGCGCGCGCGCGCGCTCGCGCACGCTTGCTCGAGGTTGCGACAGCCGAGCCGGCATATTCATTAGAAACGCTCATGGGAAAACGCGCGAAGGCGGCCGCAGCGACGCATCAAGTGTCAACGGGCGCGCACCTCGGCCCGTCTCCCTCAGCCCTGCTGCGCTCTCTGCGCGATGTTTGCGTTCTTTTGGCTTTTCTTCTTGGCTCAAGAGGGCGAAATACACATGTACTCGCCTCTTAATTCCCTCGCGGGGATCTCGGAATCGCGCCCAGCTCACTATTTAGCCCAGCATCCTACCTGTGTTGCTTGAATAAGCTAAATCGGCCAATCGACGAAAGAGCAGCTTGGAAACCGGGAATGTTTGCTTACATGCGTGTGGCTCAGCTTTTCTAAGTTCTTGTGAATTACTTATAGAAAAGTTTGGGACAAGCCGGTGATTTCACACCTTCGACAAAGCCTTTTTTCTTTATTTTTGTTTTCTCGCTGATCTATGACTGTCTATGTAACTGCACTGGGCTTGCTAAGGCCTACGTCATCTCCTAGTTTGCTACTTCCCACAACTCTACATAACCGTTATATCTGCTAGACAAGTTTATGCAGTAGGTCGTGCAAAAGGCAGAAATGTGCGCGTATCGGCAGGTAAGAAAACCGAATGTATGCTTTCAGAAAGTTATTTACCATGGCAAGCTGAAGCTTATGCAGCATGAGGTTGACAATGTGTGCACTAGAGCTGTACTGCAATTCATAGCTGGCACCACGCTTAGATTTTACTAGCATAGTTGGTACTTATAGCGCTGTGCACATGTCTTTGTCGCTATATTAAAATCACTCAAACAAAACAGTATATTTGTTCTATTTTTAAAATGCTGTTTCATCCTTACCTCATTCAGCTTTATCGACGACGCATGCCGGCTAGGTTTAGTGGGAGCGTGTGTGTGTGAGAGACTAAGAGGCCGTTGAATCTTGGCCGACGAGGGCATCACTGCTACCCCTTACTGCTGCCCCTCGTTGGTGAATAGCTTTGCTTGTAAGACTCCAACTGTGTCACTTTTTTACTTATGGTTTTCGTTTGCTGGTGTTTAGATGCCCAGCTTGCATGCTTCGACTGCTATACTTGCACGTACTTAGCTCCTGACGAACCTAAATATCAACTATTTGAAGTACCTCAACTCTCCCCAGGTGCCCTTCACGCCGCCACTGCTGCAGTCTTCGTGCATTTTAATGCACCCCAGACTTGTCAGGGATTCTTCCTCGAACACGCGAATTTTTTCCAAGTATCTCTGAACGCGCACCAACTCCTTCAAGCGGTCCTTTTTATCCCCAGGAATTCTTTTGCTCTGCACTTCAACAAATATGTCACCTTCTGGTGTGGTATGCCAGTAGGGGAAAAAGAAGTGGCAAACCAGCTGAACGATTAAACAAACAAAACGGCTGAGTTATGAATGCTCCCTAAGCAAGTGTGTGGAAAATGTTTCAAGTTCCTGCGCGTCAGAATGCACTCAACGCTTGTTTCTTTACTTCCCGTGACGCTGGCTGCAGCAGTGTTCTTAATATGCCCTTGCCACGGGGTGGAGACTTTATTGCGGAAAGCCCAGACTGCGTAAACGATTATGTAAAAAGCCCGGAGACAAGATTTATACTTGCTGGATGCCGGGGCGTCTGTGTTGATTCGCGTCAGCCAGGCTTGTAAACTCTTAATGCGCAGCGCTCGGCGAAATGGGACACTTTTTTGTGATTCTCTTTTCCTTCGCCTACATCGAGTAACCTCCGTCGATATGTATCCGGCATGGAAATTGCATGCGCCGTGGAAACGCTCCGTCGTGTGCGCTTCCTCCAGCACTCCCGAGCGCCGCCGGGGCGAATTCCGGTCGCTCTGTCCCACTCAGCTTTGTCGCGATGCGTGCCACGACGCCCTGCGCTCCCGTGCTGCCTGTCGCTCGGCGAAGGCGTGGCCCCCTCTGGTGAACAGGAAGCCTATCCGTGTGGTCTGTTCGCCAGTAGTCATGAATGGTATACGCGAGGTTCTGTTGATTTAGTTGGCCGTGCCGTGCGGTAGTATGCAGGGAGCCGCCTTTTACATAAACGTGGCGCTATTAGCACTCTTCGTATGAGCCGCCTAATCCTTGCGCTGGCGCTTTTTCCGGTCGCGCAGCCAATTAACAAGAAAAAGGTGACGATTTCGTAGGTCAGTGTAAGCCTACAGATTCTTGAGCAACTGGAAACTCGTTTGCCGCCCAGAAGTGATCGCACTTGATGTTTGCTGCGCAGGTCGGGGCGAATTCGAATGGAACGTGCGCGAGATGATAGCACGCCAGTGTTCACGCCACTTTCAATTCCCCGGTCGCTGGCGCTAAAATCACTTGCACTGAGAACGGGTCGCCACGATGTCTGCGTTTAGATGTTTGACGTTTCAAAGAACACAAGACAGATTATGCCACACCGTTTTGGGGCCTAACTGCCCCTGTAGTAAACTTTATTAACTTATTTTCCGTGTTATTTACCTCGCCAAGGAAATGGGCATATTGAGTGCAAAGAAGTTTTGGGTTGGTTGCAGTGCAAAAATTCGACACCTTTAACACTACGTAGGTGTGAGAACACGAAATCATTATAATGACAACGAGTCACGACTGTGCATAATGCTTGTAAATAGCCTACACCTTCTTCTGTGTTACTTATAAAGTGCTGTGTAATGCTACGTTCCACAATGTATGAGTCAACGTTGCAGCACAGTACACCGATGTGGTGACGTCATCCGAACTTCGTGCCATGGACACCGTGACCTCTGGCTTTTGTGCTAATGGGACATATAATTCTCATGGGCTGCCCCGCATTCTAGGAACGGCGCTTGCGCATGTTTGCAGTTTAGGATAGCGTAAATTGATTGTGACAGGCACCTAGTTGGCAGGTGGTTTTAGGACGTCGCTTTTCGAAGGATGCCGGGTTTCTCCCAGGGTTTTAATGGATTTATGTTAAATTTTTCACTTTTCAACTGATTGTGACAGGTGGCTGTTGGCAGGTAGTCTTATGACAGCACTCTGACGCCGGGTTTCTCCAGTAATGCGACTTCTAATGCTTTTGCATTAGATTGATATTCTATAATTGTGACAGGTGGCCGCTGGCATTACGACTTTATGGTGACGCCACTTCTAGTGCCCTAGCACTATAGACCGACACCGTGTTTACAAACAAAAGAGCCACTCGCGAATTCCGTACCTAACGGGGAGTGGAGGGAGGGGGGCGGGGGGAGGGTGGTGAAAAGTAGGCTAGCTCCTCTAGATATACATAAAAACAAAAGTATTCAAAGCATTTTTTTTTTTACTTCACAGTGCACCTACGATGTCGTCCGATTGGGACATGCAACATGCGCGAACTCCTTAGAGTAGATTGTGAAATTATGACACGTCATTTTGAAGTCAGTGTGTTTTCAAAACGCCGCGAAAGGTATTATGGTATGAGTCAGGAGAGCGACTCCTAGGAACACATGCAAGCAGAACACACCGAAATATTTTTCTCTTCTTACAGAGGACGTGAGGGCGACCGATCGTTAAACGTTGGCAGGCGCTTTGAAGAAGAGTGTGACAAAGTATGCTGCGTCATTACGAAGGCATTTTTTTTTTTTTTACGTATTGATAAATTAGTGTTTTGCAGCCGGATATATCTCCCTGAAGGCTCACATCCGCTTGGCGTTTTTCGAATCACGCAAGCTTCTCTTGTAGACCGTTATGCTGCCACATGCGTAGATTTGCTTACTATTACTGTCGTTGAAATCATGCAGCCTATACAGCAGTACATAAAAAACGCAGTTCTCGAACGCTACAGCAGGCGAACGAAACAGCACTGCGCACTGTAGCAGACGACGGTGCAGACAATACTCACGCCCCTCAAAGCTCCGACAAACGCGTATACCTTTGCGTGTAAACACGGTGTTGGTCGTCTGCTACTGTGCTCGGTTCGTTTATCGTGCTGTCTGCCTTCAATGGAAATCTTTGTATCGTTTGACTGGCAATGCTTTGAACGCTGCAGAATGCCGTTTGAACACAGCAGCATCCCGGACTCCACTAGAAGCGTGTGCGATTTAGAGAAGCACCCAGCGGATAGAGGGCGTTTTGGGAGCCTGTCTGGCTTCACAACATACATTTGTCGGTGTGTTTTAAAAATATACCGCCTTAGATATAACGCAGCATACTTCGTTACACTGCTTTTCGAAGCGTTCGCCAACTTTTAGCGACTGGCCGCCTCCTTAGTGCTTTGTGAAAAGAGAAAAAAAGATTTGGTACGGTTTGCTCACATGCATGTCGCGCCCCCAGTTGTACCCCTCTGCGCTTCACGGCGTTTAAAAAATACCCCGCTTTCGAAGTGATGCGTTACAATCTCAGAATCCATTTTAGGGAGTTCATGCTTATTCATCACCAACGGACGACATAATAGGCGGACCGCGAAACCAGAAAAATTATTTCTATGGACGCTAAGCCTACTTGCCACCGCCAGTCGGCTGAAAGCAGCGCCTCCGCATCTTGCTGACATCAGATGTCGGTGTTGGTCAATAAGGCTTCCACTCCGCCTGAACGCTGTTGTCTGTGTCTGTTCAGTCCTCCTCACGAGCCGAATATTGTTCTGGCAGGTGCTAGTTGGCAGGTGACATGGCTGACTGCATGTCTGAAATCCGTGTAATCGGCCAAGCAGCGCCTGCCAGAGGCATGCTCCTGATTTTCGTGCCATGGACGCCGAAGCCGCCAGCTTTTGTGCCAGTGGAACATATTCTGCTTTCACATCATTATATGCACCAGCAAAACTAGAATGAATGAATGAATGAATCCTTTATTTGATTGAAGGGATGGCTCTCAGTGAGAAGCTACACTCCAATCCCTCCTAACTCCCTAATTACCCAAAACCAAAATAATTGAAGAAAAATGCGAAGTGCGGTTAAGCAAATTGATTAAGGACACATTAGAACTCGCTGCAAGTGGGATAGAAACAGCTGTCTGTTATAGACAGTTTTTTATTTTTTTTTTGGGGGGGGGGGGGGAGGGGGGGGAGGGGTTGTTTTTGGAAGTAGCACATCATAAATTCATAATATACCAGTTTTTGCAGCGAATGACAAACGTTTCTTTTTTTCTTTTTTTCTGATGCCAGTTCTGTAACAGAGGAGGCGTAATCCAGACTTCACGAAAGAGAGTAGCTTTGGAGAAACCGATAGATGCGAATAATTATTGCTCAGTTGCGCAAATTTAAGGATCAGCTTCGCGGCAACGTTAACTGTGCAGTTAATTTGATAGTAGTGAAGCGAGTGGAACGATTAGTAAACTTACTACTACTATAATCTTAGCTACGCCTCATACTGATCATAGTCAAGAAATTTACGAATACGAATTGTATTATCGTGGAAAAACTCTCCAGAAAGCGCGAATGGAGATATGGACGCGTAGGCCTGATGCGTACCAACGACCGTCTGTTTTGACTAGTTCACGTTAGAAAATGAGAATTCGGCTTTCAGTTGTACAAAGGTCGTTTCAGGCCTCCGGCCCAGAGCAAAACTTTGCGTTTTGATTGTTGCTAGTTAGTACTCCAGACTTTCGTCTCCAATAGTAGACAAGAGTTTCTTACTTTAGCGTCAAGTAAAAGATGCGACTGGCCATAGGGTTTTCTTGGCAGGAATACTGGAGTGGGTTGCCATTACCTTCTCCAGTGAATCACATTTTGTCAGAACTCTCTGCCGTGACCTGTCTATCTTGGGTGGCCCTACACAGCAGAGCTCACGACTTCATCGAGTTTCGCAAGCCCCTCCGCCACGACAAGGCAGTGATCCATGAAGAAAACAACCTGACCATAGCGAATACTCATTTTCAACAGCACAAGAGGCGCCTGTACACATGGACTTCACCGGACGGTCTGTACAGGAATCAGATTGATTATATTCTTTGCCGGCAGAGATGGAGAAGC
Organism: Amblyomma maculatum; assembly: GCF_055883805.1. NCBI lineage: Eukaryota > Metazoa > Arthropoda > Arachnida > Ixodida > Ixodidae > Amblyomma > Amblyomma maculatum. Next base: position 197,824,380 of record NC_139344.1, on the reverse strand, counting down.
GCTATACAAGCAGCAAAAACAAGGCCTGGGGCCGATTGTGGCACCGATCATCAGCTTCTTGTTGCCAAAATTAAGCTTCGATTGAGGAAAACGCAGAAAACTAGAAGGCCTTTCAGGTATGATCTGGATCATATTCCATTAGAATATGCTGTAGAAGTGAGGAATCGATTTCAAGAATTAGATCTGGAAGACAGAGAGCCCGAAGAGATGTGGACTGATGTTCGTGATATAATACAAGAAGTTGCTACTAAGGTAGTTCCAAAGCAAAATAAATTCAAGAAAGCAAACTGGTTATCTGAAGAGGCTTTGCAAATAGCTGAGGAAAGGAGGATGGCAAAAGTTATGGGGGAAAGAGAAAGATGCAAGGTTCTCAATGCGGATTTTCAGAAAATAGCAAGGAGAGATAAGAATGCCTTCCTGAACATACAGTGCCAAGCAGTTGAGGACAACAGCCAATTAAGGAATACAAGAGCTCTGTATAAGACAATCAAATATATCAAAGGAAGCTTCTGTGCTAAGCTGGGCGTGATAAAGGACAAACGAGGCAAGGACCTCACTGAAGCCTCAGAGATAAAGAAGAGGTGGCAGGAATACACAGAAGAACTGTACAAGAAGGAGCCGAATGTGCAAACCCAATATAAGACGGTTGTGATTACTGATCTCGAGCCGGGCATCCTGAAGAGTGAAGTTGAATGGGCTTTAGCCAGCCTTGCTAAGAACAAAGCTGGCGGAATTGATGGCATTCCAGCTGAGTTGCTTCAAAACCTCAACCATGACGCTGTTAACATTCTGCATACATTATGTCAGAAGATTTGGACAACCCTGCAGGGGCCACAGGATTGGAGGAGGTCAGTTTACATCCCCATTCCAAATAAAGGCAGTGCCAAAGATTGTTCCAACTACCGCACGATCGGGCTTATTTCGCATGCTAGCAAGGTGATGTTGAAAATCCTCCAAGGAAGGCTGCAGCAGTATGTGGATCGACAGCTTCCGAACGTGCAAGCTGGGTTTCGCAAGGGCAGAGGAACTAGAGACCAAATTGCGAACCTTCGCTGGATCATGGAAAAAGCAAGAGAGTTCCAGAAACCCATCTACTTCTGCTTTATTGATTATGCGAAAGCGTTTGACTGCGTAGATCACAGCAGATTGTGGCAAGCTCTCCAAGAGATGGGGGTTCCAATTCACCTCATCTGTCTCCTCAGGAACCTGTATGAAGGACAAGAGGCCACAGTCAGAACTGCGCATGGTCTTACTGATTGGTTTCCGATTGAGAAAGGAGTGAGGCAAGGCTGCATACTGTCGCCCTGTCTATTTAACCTATATGCAGAGTGTATCATGAGGAAGGCCGGCCTGGACGAGTCTTCAGCTGGAGTGAAGATTGCTGGAAAACGTATCAACAACCTTAGATATGCGGATGATACCACTTTAATGGCAGAAAGTGATGTGGAACTCATGAGACTTCTGATGCGCGTACAAGAAGAGAGTGAGAAGTTTGGGCTTAAACTAAACATTAAAAAGACAAAGATCATGGCCTCTTGCCCTATCAAGTCCTGGAGCATCAATGGACAAGAAGTGGAAGCTGTGACAGATTTTCTCTTCTTGGGCTCCAAGATTACCTCGGAAGGAGACTGCAGCCATGAAATTAAGAGACGCCTGCTTCTGGGAAAGAGAGCAATGGTTAGCCTTGACCGCCTGGTAAAGAGCAGAGACATTAGTCTGCCAACCAAGATCCGTATAACTCGTGCTATGATCTTTCCAGTTGTGATGTATGGATGCGAGAGTTGGACTGTGAAAAGGGCTGACCGCCGAAGAATTGACGCGTTTGAATTGTGGTGCTGGCGAAGACTCTTGAGAGTTCCTTGGACTGCCAGAAGATCAAATCAGTCAATATTGTCGACCATAAACCCTGACTGCTCATTGGAAGGTCAAATTCTAAAGTTAAAGCTCAGCTACTTTGGTCATCTGATGAGAAGAGAGGAGTCGCTGGCGAAAGATTTGATGTTGAGAAAGGTTGAGGGTCGCCGGAGAAGGGGTAGGCAGCGAACGCGATGGTTAGATGGCATCCTCGAGGCACTGCAGATGAAGTTATGTGATGTTAGGAAGATAGTGAGAGACCGGAAAGCGTGGCGTGACATGGTCCATAGGGGCACGAAGAGTCGGATACGACTGAACGACTGACCTGAAAAGATGCGACGAATGTATCCTGGCATGGAGCTAGGTTCGGCGGCAATCTAAGGAACATGTTTTCAGGACCCGAGCAATAGCGCGAACATTGTTTTGATTCAGTTTTCTTTGGTGCACATTTTCAAGCGCCTAACATCATACTCCTGTTTGCTAGACTCGGCAAGTATTGTTGCTCAAGTCATTCTGTAACATAGGATCATTATTATTCGTTCCTCTCCTTGTCCTGTGTTTGCGTAGTTCCCTTTTAAACAGTGACATAATGGTCATATTATTTACCAAGGGCGTCATGAAGACATGTTGTGGCCAGCGTGAGTAGGGGTCAAATGCACAGCTAGTCTAAACATTCACCTCCAGAGAAGCCAAACTTTAAGCCAGGGGAAAACCTGAAATGCTCGTACATACGAAGGGACGTGCCTGCTTCGCCCGCGGGTACTGTGTGACTTGGTCGCTAGGCAGCGGTGCACTATGTTTGTTTCCGAGAGCACGCATCCTGTCAACTTTTGCTCGCGACTGTACATTCTTAGCAAAAACAAGATTTGTTTCACAAGAGAATGATTTCCGAAATTCTTTGCGTTATGCAAAAATTCAGAAGAAATAATGTTCGCAAGATGAGCAAACATAGGCTCTGAAATTTTGCTTTCGGAGGCTGTGAACGACGTCGATCGGAAGTTCGTTCAAGCCATAATTTTAAACAAAAATTACATTACTTTCTGTGAATCGCTCGCAAAGCTTGCATGCTGCTGGACTAGGAAAATGAACTGTACAATGATCAAGGAGTATCGAACTGTGTGCTTTAAACGTCTTGCCAGTGGTGCCATCAATCAATCAAGGCAGAAAGCTGGGCTGGTTAGAGCTCGTCAAGCTGGGCTAGTTAGAGCTCGTCCTGTCTTCTTCTATGTCTGTGTCCTTGTTACATGCGCTAGTCTTTTTAATTAATGGTGCCATCAACGACACATGAATATGATGAACTTTTAAGATTGATGATAACCGAAAGAATTCTTCTGGATAGATAATAATGTCATGCTTGGATGAGTAATCGAGCCATCGAATACGTTACTGACTGGTGAGAGAGGGCCTTAATGAGGTCGTAGCTAAGCAGCAAGGGGCACTGTCGCTCTATGCTGTCAGCAACGATGCCTCATATTCTGGATGCGCCGGAATAGTAGACTAAAACTTATTGGATATAATTTTACCGCCGTATGTGGTTTCCGCTGAAAAGGAAAAGAAATTCATTTTATTTTAGCTGAGTGAACAGTAGCTAGAGTCTTGTGCGATGTCCAGCGTTTATCAGCCAGTGATAAGTGAGTTACTTGGTGAAGCCTTTGCTTGGGGCGAGGAAAACGGGCTTCAAATCTGTAGCAGGCAGCGCTCATGCTAGAGAAGTTACGTGACGAGGGTATATTTAGATTTTATGCGTTCTCGAAGGCCAATTTTCTTGCGCTGACAATTTGAGAGGTACATGGTCGAGGATTCACCTATTAGACGGAGCGAGGTTCATGTTACAGCGACGTGTGAGGCAGCTGTGTTTCATTTACTTTTTATTTCGAAGTAGTTACGTGTACGTGATAGCGACAAGCGTGACGTGAATTACATTATGACCCCTAAGACTTGGGAGAGTATTCATTGAGAATAAAATGGCTGTATTCAGTGAGAAAACGGAAGTTAAAGAGTGATAATGTAGCATTTGTAACAGGTCTACGAAGCTTCTCAGAACCGCAGAAAATGCGAGTCAACCATCGAGTTCTCCGGAGGGAAGGGACGTATAACAATAGTCATATTACCAGACAATGCTTGGGAAGTTGAAATCGCCTTGGAGGAAAAGTGATTTAACGAGGTGTGAGAATGCGCCCGATGAAGTGCATCGTAAAGTTCACAACAAAAAACTTCAAACAATCAGAATGCTGCCGATCACAGTGACCATCAGTTTCATAAAGTCATAAGGACATCAGGCGTTTCTTAGTGTATTTCTACTTTGCAATCATGTGCAAGGGATTAGCAAAAATAATCGCCGTGTGAAATTCGCCAACGCTCAGTAAATAGGATAACTTGTGATTGAGCTTCTTCTGCCACACATTTTTCGTTTGAATTGCAGATTGACGAACGATGGTTGCGGCATGACAAGTGAGCATAAGATCACGTGAGGCCCACAAAAGCAGTAACATAATAATTATTCGTCTAGTGACTGTCATTCTGGCTTCTGAAGCAGCTTAGCGTAATAGTCTGAAATAAAGCTATAAAGCAGCGAATATATCGCAGCTCTTTTATACATCACGTGATTTCATACAGGTTGCTGAACTTCCGTCCGGCAACATGAATCGAAACTGATACTATATAATAAACGTAAAAAGAAAATCAATTGAGTGCTGGCGAAGTCGATTCACATTTTCTAATGCCATAGTTCCAGAGCAAAATTACACTGGGGAGAATTTTGTGCCTCCACCCCTTTGCACATTGCACACAAGCTGCACCCTGTTGTTTCCAAGCTTGTTGTCATGGGATCATTTTTTGTATTTTCTTTTCTTTTTGCACTGCTAGTATGTCGGCTTCCGTCAGTTTATGCATGGCCAAGTGACAAACTTAGTACTTTTCTCAAAGCAGAGTATGTTTAACCATGCTTGTGCGTACGGATCTTTGATGTGAGTAATTTAGTATGGTGTATATCTGCTCATTCGGATGCGTATACGAGCGTGAGTGTAAAAACATACTGGCTTCACGTGTATTCGGCGAGCTCGACTACCCGCGGTTTCCCCTAACTTTCCGAGGAAGCCAACGCATGAGCAGAGCGATAGTGGAAAGCAGGTTGTTTAGAGGGATAGTAAAGACAACTAAACTTTTTTTTTTTTTAACGCCATGACGTTATAGTGCACGGTGGGAGCAAACACCGACGACCTGTGGCGAAAATCCGGATGGACAGGGCTGTGATGACACGCGGAATCGAAATTATTTTAATCATCACAACAGATTGCGTTTATAATGTAATGAATCAAACGATAATATGGCGTGTAATAAGGTAAATTAATTGCGCTGAAAGCAACGTTGCGGTGAAATGGAAATTGAACCGCGGGAACTGTCGCGTCGCGGTTCAGGCTCGCTATCCATAGTCCATCAAGACATGTTTATTAGGGTTGGGTTGGTTAGGCATGTCTTGTGTGTCTTGAGGAAGGCAAGAAAATAGAAATAAGAAAGTGTCCGTGTTCGCGTAGGGATAGCCACTTAAGGGAGCCCATTAACGCTGTCGCGCCGTACACTTAAGGCGGAGCTTAACTGTCCCTCCAGTTTGCTTTTCGTGCTTCGTCCAGATTAACTCTGGCTCTTTCTGGGCGCGCTGATGCTTTTCCGGCAGCAAAAAACTCATCATCATCATCATCAGCCTGATTATACCCACTGCAGGGTGAAGGCCTCTCCCATATTTCTCCACTTAACCCGGTTCTGTGCTAGCTGCATCCACTTGACCACTGCGAACTTCTTAATCTCATCCGCCCACCTAACTTTCTGCCGCCCCCTGCTACGCTTTCCTTCCCTTGGGATCCAGTTGGTTACCCTAAGCGACCATCGGTTATCCTCTCTTCGCACTACATGTCCTGCCCATGTCCATTTCTTCTTCTTAATGTCCACTAGAATGTCGGTGACTTGAGTTATTTCTCTGACCCACTCTGCACGCTTCCTATCTCTTAATGTTATCCCTACCATTTTTCGTTCCATAGCCCTCTCGGTTGTCCTCAACTTAAGTAGAACTCTCTTGGTTAGCCTCCACGTTTCAGCCCCATAGGTGAGTACTGGTAAGATGCAACTGTTGTATCCTTTCCTCTTGAGCGATACCGGTAAGCTGCTAGTCATAATCTGCGAGTGCTTGCCAAATGCGCTCCATCCCAAAAGACTCATTCGTTGCTAATAAAGTTTCATTTCAGAAGCTTCCCGCCACTCGGTTCAAGCCGACGGCCAGCTGCACTGAAACAAACCCCGTGCTCAGCGCTCTGAAGTTTGGTTTTGTTTTTTTTGGGGGGTTTAACGTTCCAAAGCGACTTTGGCTACGATAGATGCCATAGTGGAGGGCTCCGGAAATTTCGACCACCTGGGCTTCTTTAACGTGCACTGAAATCGCACAGCATATCGCCTCCACCGAATAGCGGCCGCCGCGGCCAGGATTCTGAAGTGAACGGCAGTGTAGCTTAGCATATGTGAAAACTTGCTAAGATAACTGGCCTGAAAAACATAATGCTTGTGAGTCCACCTTAAGCAAGGCTTCTATAATAATTGAAGATTCCGCTTTATATTCTAAAAGGCGCGAATATCATAGTCCTGTTTAGCTGAGCGGCACGTACTCGTGCAGATACCTATAGGGTAGAGCCTGCTGGCCCCATGTTTTGTAAGTGCAGCTAGCTCACAGAAGGGAATGATAGTGACTCGAGCAGTGGTCGTTCCCGAGTTAGCAAAGAGCGTATTTGTTCAGAATATTTACTTATAATCCTCTTTGTCTTGGCTCAGGGCAAGACCCGTTGTAATATAGTTTTTCTTTTGTTTGGCATCATTATGCACCGTACGCTGAATGATTGATTCGTCGATAGATATTTACTTGACAGGGGAACTGTATGGACCTTAGGGAGCGCCTTAGCAGAGGGCACCATATAAATTTCGACGACCTGGATGGATCTTAACATTAACAGGCATCGAAATATTTAACAAGAGTGTTTTCGAATTTCGCTTTTATCTAAATCGGGCCTCGGCTGCCAGCATCGGATCCCTGAAATCAGGATCGGCAATTGAACACCTTAAGCGTACTATCAACGTGCGGCTTTATGCCGAGTTACCTTAGTTTGTACCCGTCAGACAGATGAATAATAAAACAAAGACTGGGTGGCATAAGCCAGTAAAGAGGAGCTGAAGATGGAAGGGTAAGCATGAGAGCATGGTGTTGTACAAGTTGCCAGCGTTAAAAGGTGACCCGAGTGTCGCAGCACGCGGTCGGAAGGCGTCGCTGCGTTCGAACGGCGTGGCGCCGTGGAGGGCGAGGCTCGGGGTCGCGGAAGAACAGTCCCTAGTCCCGGTGTCGTGCGACCGACAGAAGGTGGCTGCGCCATTGCGGCAGGAAGAAGCGGCCGTCTTCACTGCAGGGAGATCACGTCTCGCGATCTGCCGTCTCGGCGGCCGGATTTGGACGCTTCATCGCCGAGGTTTCCTTTATTTTTCTCCATCTCGGTGATGGCAGCCCGTGTGCTCTTTCGACGTCTCGTAACGAGGGGGACATTTGTGTGGCGCAGGGAGATGGAGGGTAATTTGTAATTGGCCCATTAGGACGAAGCGGCTCGGTGCTCGGGCCGCGGCGTGTTGGCTCAGCCGTTGTCTTCCAAATACAGCGCCTCGCCAAATGAGGCCTTCATTGTCGTTTGCAGAGATCGCTTCTGATTATAAATGACGCCCGGGAGGAGGAACTAGAATAGGGTGGGAGGCGAGGGGGAGGCCAGCGCTAATGATATATCCACACTTTGTGCCTGTCTTTTCTTTTCCCTGGCTTCGCGCTGTTATTAAAATAATGCGGCCCAAGAATGTTGCGTAGTGCGCGCCGCCACGCTGCCGCGGTGGACTGGCTTCGCTCGCCGGACTTTCGTCGTTTTACTTCTCTCATTTTGCAGCGTTTAGATAGAAATGAGGCGGCCATTTTGTCAGGCGATGATTTTCTTTCGTCCGCTTTTATCGCGCGCGCATGTGGGGGTGGCAGAAAAGGGAGGGGGGAGACTAATGAGCTGACTTTTCATTGGACGAGCGGTGCCAGGGAACTCGTTAGGAAAGCACCGCCCCCCTTTGTCCTCACACTTTGCCTAGAATTAATTAAGAGAGGATGTGCAAGGGTGGGGGAAGGGGACTCCGAAGAGGCTCCAGTCGGAAACCAAGGAGCGATCCGATGGCATTGGTGAAAGGCACTCGGGTGCAAAATTAGTTTTCGTGTTTAATTCCTGGTGCGCTTGTTGTTATTATCTCCTCCACCCTCTCCTCGCTGCGGAAACAAAAAGATCGAGGAAAAGCCACCGCCTTCTCAAGCAGCGGCGGAAGGAGCCGCGTAGCCGGCAGAAATTAGCCAGTGCTGTCTCGTAAACACTGCGAAAGCTTTTTCGAGGAAAGCGCAGAGAGTTTTCTTGTTCTTTTTTTCGCGCGCCCGCTTTCCGCTTTCTCCGCAGCGCGCTTTCATTCGATTGAAATGGAAGGAACCGTCGCGCCTGCGTGTCTGAACGATATTGGTGAGTATCTGCGATGAAATAGCTTAGCCGTCTTATTTCGCCGTCGTAATTACGCACTTGCTCGCTCTTTGTTTCACCGCCTCCGCGCGCCTGCATTTGTAATGTTAGACTTCTGTCGCATCGCCTCCCCCTTTGCGGCGTATTCTTTTCTCGCAGGGACCTGCTTTAAATGAACGGAGCAGCAGCCAGTCATCCTTCTAATTAAACTGGCCAGAACACTCTGCCTACATTGCAGAAGCGCTTGGCAGATTTTTCTGGCACGTGCCCCAGGGAGTAGCGATTCACTGGAAACTTGGCAGTGCTTTTTTTTATATATATATATATATATATATATATATATATATATATATATATATATATATATATATATATATCAAGCTTTGTAAATAAAAAGATCTGGTTTTAGTGCCTTGAACCCTGCCGAGTGTCTCAGTATACCTATAGAACCATGCACACTTGGCTGTCATAAGCCGCAAGCTGAAGCCGGTTATGTTGCCCCAGCCAAGCAGGCTCGCCTCGTGTGCAAGTTTAGCACCATACATGGAAATAAGTGTTATGGTTTGGCATTGCTCTACCAGTCAATGCCTCTTGCTTACTCCATAGCAAAGAAACCCATGCGGTTGGCGTCGCTCGGGCGTGAATGTTGCCATGAGCCATTACGTTTTTTGCAAAAAGAGGCAAACGAGCATACATACTGTATTCAGTGCAGGATGTTCGCGTTAAAATATAATTCACATCTGATCATTCACAGGCAGTTATTCGCACCAGTGATCAGTAAAGCAAAAGCTTAATTTTGTGCCCGTCTGTGACGGCCGTCCATGCTTTCGTTTAGCGTGCAGTGAACGGTGACGGTGCAAAAGTTGTTCGATACAACACCATGCCAAAACGTATCGCCAATTGTTCCTTTTGTCTGTGCAGCTCCGCACGCGCCTACGACGTCGGATCGAGCCAGATGTCTCCGACCTCGTGACAGCAAATACTTCTTGTGTCCCTAAATGGTGAGTCCTTGCTCCGAGTATGATTACTGCGCTCACAGCATGCACCTGCTTGATGATGGTCGAGAGGCGCGCGAGCGTGCCTGCAATTACTTTGAAGCGTGATTGGGAGTTCTGATTTGATGGCACTCTTTGAAGGGGCGCTTTTCGTTGTTTTTGCCTTGTTTCGTTTCGACGGTCCTCGTATATATTGGCAGGCTCTGCAGTCCAACCAACCTTCCAGTTTTCCGTGATGGCGAGTTTTCTTGAAAGCTGGGACGTTTAATTGGATTGTGTCGTTTCGCACGTACAGTGCGCTGTCTGCTCCGCTAGTGGGTGTATTGTGTCCGCTCATTCACGATACCCGTGTTCGGCTGCAAGCGCACACCTGATCCATTTCATTCGCCCAGCTGTTCCCGCAGCCCGGTCGTCTCTGCGAAGCACTCAAAAGCAAGCGGCGCGATTATTGCTGTTCTTGCACTGATCGATGAGGAATGCGCGGTCTTCGTTTCCTCTCTTCTTTTTTTTTTTTTTTTTTCGAGTGGAGATTTTCATAAGCGAATAGATTCGGGATCATTCGTTCTGACTTTCACTATTTAACTATCTCGATAAGGGAAGCCTGTAACGCGAAATGATTACGAGTGCGTCATTTCGAAGCGGTGCAAGAAAAGTGAAGTAGAAAGCGCTCCGCTGCACTTAGTGTCGCAGAGTTGCCACATACTCAAGAGGAAGCTACAATTCTTGGCTGGTTTCGCGATCGCTATACATCGCCAATATTGACAGACGGGCAGGCAACGGCAACGTTGCCAGCCTCTGGCGTACCGCTGTAGTGCATGAAAAGCTTTCAGCAATTTGTCCCCTAATTTGCAGCCGCAAGTTCCTCATCAGTACCAGTATATTTTGGGCGGGGTATAAAGTACTGTACACTCTGCCGAGGCACCATCGCAAAGAGTTGGCATAGCTACTTCCTGATAACACAAGAGTAGTAGTATTCACCGGTGCAGCTATCCCAGTCTTTTCTGTTTGTGCGGAAGTACGGTTCAGCCGATAGAGGTTTGCCAGAACAAGTAATTCGAAGCTGCGGTTCTCTGCGTATGTATAGCACGTGGATAACCCTAGCGACACCGTTCCAATCTGCACTTCCAGTTACCCGCTGGCCCTAATTTCCGAGAGGTGGAAAGGAAAAACGTTTTATTGTGTCTTATTCTTTCTTTCCCGTCCAGACATTATTCCCGTGAATATCTTGGCACTGGATTACGGACTATTTCGAAAGGTTATTCCGCTTGCAGCACAGTCAAGAAGTTTTTTTTTTTTTTTCGCTTATTCATATTAGTTCTGTGAACTGCACAGTTTACATTAGTTATTAAGGTTTATAGCTTTTTGGTTAAGACTACGGCGTTCGCGACTTGAAATCGCAATTTGCATTATTATCTTCATAACAGTGTCTGCTGACGTTTATCAGAAGGTATAAAAAAAGCGCTGCACAATTAAAAAAGGCTTTCAGGCTCTGCGCATTTGTTTTCCTCTATTATTTGTCAAATCCTTACGTGCACAAAAGCTGAGAATTTTCATAGTAGATAGTATAGCTGACGCATTGGACAACTGCCTATGAGTGACCAGTTCTTGCTGGCAGGTGCAACTTACCGTAAATTGCTAATGTATAGGTGCGTCCAGATTTGCCAGGCATGTGTTGTACGTAGCTCAAAAAATCAGCATACGCGCCATTTTATTCAAAATTAGGAGTCGCCTGAGGTGCACGGAAACCGCAAGCCATCCGCACCAAAGCTTGCTTTTTAGAGCCTACATCATGTGCCGTTGTTTCCCTCTGCAATCCTGGGACGGAAGTACAGAGCTGGGCGCTGCTTTCAAAATGCCAGCCCTGCACATGGCGAATCCCGCTGTTAATATATGATGCTTAAGGCTGCGTGACGTTCGCAGGGATGCGGATATGAATTTGCATGTCTAGCAGATATCGGATGTGAATAAAATGTAGTACAGGCTGTGTGCGCGGTGTCCGTCTTCCGGCAATGAAAATTATTTTGGTAAGGCGCACGCGTGAGCAATTGCCGAAATCAGGGAAATGATTTCAGGCTCCATAGCTAGCTTCGATACTAGAGAGATTTAGCCCACCGTGATCCGCGATCCGCTACCGTGATCCGCCACCGCGCGTTCCACTGCGCATGCTCAGATCCCCTTGGCGCCGACAGATGGCGCCACATACTGGATGTTGGCACACAGACCTGCCGCATCGGAACCAATCAGCTTGTGCGCCCCGCCCACGAGCGGTAGAGGGCCACGGTGGCGGATCGCGGATCATGGTATGCTAAATCTCTCTATTAGCGAGTAGCTTCGCCCTCAGTTCCAGGTTTTCAAAGCAGAACGCGCATATGCACTGTCAGGAGTAAAATTGGTATATACAACTAGCACATCAGTTACACTAGAGTGCCCCAATGCCCGCGCGCACCTATAGTTACACTTGATTGCCGCGCCACTTTCACACTGACGAGCACATAGCCGTTTCATGCGCATAATGAATGAAATGCTTCGGAAAAGCCTGAAACTAAATGCGCATCGTTAGCTCATCGTTGTCCCATAGTTACTGCATGTAGGTTATGCCAAACTTTGGAGCATACCCTTTTCCGAACACACTTCCAATTAAAGATAGCTCTGAGTCCAATATCCGCCTCGTTTTATCTTGCACCACTTCTCATTTTTACTCATTGTTTTTACCCGAGGCACCACCTGTCGTATCAGACTCTCACTACTCAATGGTCATTGAAATTTGCCGTTTGACTATGGTGCATCTCGATGACTGTCGAAAATTTCGGTGACCATTGACTCAATGGGTATTGAGATTGTCTGTGTGTACAAGATCTCGACTCTCGTACATGTGTTTGGAGCTTCATCACTCTATCCGCGACAGCTTCCAGCATTTCTATCATTTTCTACATTTCTCTGCACACCAGCTTTGCTGCTTACTATGTCAGTCGTGCACCAACACAGGAACGAACGCGCACTTTCTGTGCAGGCGCGACGCGTCATGGCAGTCCGTCATCACCGATTCGCGCAGTTCGTCCTAAACCAGGAGACGACAGCTTCAGGATCACCGCATAAGAGGCACGCTGAAAATGCAGATTTCGACCTTTCAGTTGTATTACTTCGAAATCTATAGCTGCATCAGGTATATCTTCCGACTCGCTTGTCTGCTCACGCGCATTCACGCATGACCGAAAGTAGTATTGCCTTTGCAACGCGGAGTTTCCGCGCGAAAATTTAACCAACTCATCGAAGTTTCCTACACTCGCAAAGCAATTTAGTGAAACCATCCGCTTTATTTCCATGATTCTTGCTCTCTACAATGTATTTCTTTTTTTGTTCACGCGACCGTTCTCGCCGTGAAGGCGTCGTACGGACGAACATGACCGGAGACAGTAGCTTCTGGCTTCCATTTTTTTTTTCTTTTTGTCTTGCCTCGCGGTCTTACCTGACTTCGTACACACAACTGCGAGTATATATATATATATATATATATACACATATATATATATATATATATATATATATATATATATATATATATATATATATATATATATATATATATATTACTGCAAGCAACTATACATTCATTTGAACGTGTAAATATCAAAGACCCAGAGTAACGTTGCCGTGTAACGCCATTTCAAAGTTCATAAAAAGCAATACTTTTTCACTATATTTTACCACTCTCCTTGAGAGCGCATTTTGCTATGTTTTGACTTTACTTGCGCATTACATTAGTACCACAATTCTACGGGCTTATTCGCTAATGGACTCTTCACTCAGCCTTGAAATAAAGTCCTTGTTAAGCTGCGCCGTGCCGGTTTTTAGGTATACTTATGGATGAAACTGGTGCTTACCTTATGGTACCTGTAGAAGTGTAGAGTGCACAGTATTGGTTTAGGAAAATATATGGTGGCTAAAAACAATATTTGTTCGCGTCATTTGACTACAGATGTTATGTAAGAGTTAAATGTATTTGTGCAAACTATATCCCGGTGAAAAGAATTCACTTTTCATACCCTTTAAAAACAGCCTGAAGGTCGATCGAGCTTAGCAATGGCAAATGAGGGGAGTGACACATGGTATTCTCATTTTGCTCAAAGTTCGGGCACGTTTCATCGAAAAACACAGGATGTATTTTTCAGGATTATGTGTTTTTTTGAGCACAGCTATACGCCTATGTGTTTTGGGCCCTGCATTAAGCTAATATTTCCCCGCAGAAAACAGTGCACAGTGCCTCATTGACTTGCACCTGGTGATAATCGCTTGGATGATGAGAAATACGTGTTCTTCCTTGCTGCGGAAGTTATCCTAACCGGCGAGTTTAAATATATAAATCACTAAATATATAGAATTTCACTCATAATGCCGTAGAGGGAGGAGATATGCACGGCTGTAGTGCAAGAAAACCATGTCTGCGCTCACGGTCGTATGAAATCTCAGGCGTGGCGTGTGTTACGTGCAACCACAATCTCGAGCATTTAAGTAGGAAAACTGCAGTGTCTGCCATGTCCAGCCTCAACCTATGTAAGCTCATTTGGGCGGCTACTCATTTTCAGCTGCAAAGACGGCATGCGATTCGCATCCGGCTGCGGCAGGTGCACAGCATGAGCCTTCTGCCTCCGTGGCCGACGATTTGCAGATCTACCGTGGCATTCGCCTTTAGTAAGTAGCAGGAACGTTATCTTATTGTTTTGACATTTCGATACATGGGACATTCTAATTTCTCCAACGCCATTCATTGTGACGCTTGTCGTAGTTGTCGTCGCCGCTGCGTCTTGTTCGGCCGCCATCAGAAACCGCGTCGCGCCGCTATCAGCGCGCGTGAAGGTCGCCTTCGCAGTCCGCGCATGAGTGCCTGCCAAGAAGCTGCTTGTCCGTCCAGGCGCGGCTCGGACGCAGCCGCGCGGAGTATTTTGGGCGGGGGAAGCGACTCGCATCGGACTCGTTTGATGCAGTCCAGGCGGGGCCGCCACCGCGGGGGCCCGTGGTCGAAGGCGCGCGCAGAGACCCTAAATTTGTTTACCCCTCGCTAAGTGCGAAGACACCCCGCGCACCCCCGCCAGCATCCCCTCCGCGGCGGCGGCGGCTGCGAGAAAAAGCGCCGTCCAACGCCCAGGACGCCTCCTCCGGAGAGAGCCTCGCCGCATCCGGGAGCCCCCGTGACTTATTGGGGCTCGCGCTGTCCCTCGCTTCTCTCCAGGCTGCTCGAGTCTCGCTTTTGCGAGCCACGCCGCGCTCGCCTGCCCTTTGTGTGCCTGTGCTCCGGACACCTTTCGCCTTATTTTTTCCTCTCATTCGCGTCCATCCTTTACTTTACTTTTTTTTTTTTTTTTTTTTTTTACTTTGTAGCTTATAACTTACGATTGCCGTGTTCCGAGCGTACTTCTCTCATTTTGTTTGGACGCGTAGTTCTCTACATCGAATAGTTCGTGCGCTTTTTCACAAAAAAATAAAAGGGTGACTTATTCTGGACGAGCTCTTTTCATTAGAAGAAGTGAATAGTTGCTGCGTTATTTTGTGTTAGCAATATTTAGTTATGGCTGTATCGTCATGTTATGTATCCTTTCGAGGTGAACTATCCCTATTCCCAAACCGTCGGCCCGGATAAATAATTACTGAGCTTGTTATAATAATGTCAGCGCCCTACCCCTTCCTTTATCGCTAGTTCTGTGAGATGTGCAAGTGGAATATTGGTTTAAAAGTGACGCTAAACGGAAAGGCATGGTTTTAAGTCTTTGAAGTTGAGAACACTTTGTTGTACAGGCTCATCCTTTGCATTCGTCTATTGGAATGCCGTGTAAAACAGTCTGCTCACATGCAACTATATCCCCATCTAACTATAAACGGGATGGCTCCTTTTTCCACACTGTGGTCGCATGTCCCTAATTAACGCTTTACAAGGAATCGCGGCATGAAATTCGGGCACATATTTCGGTCCATGCATCTGCCTCCTCGTGTCTTGGCATCACGGGCGAAAGCGCGTTGACAGCAATGACAGCGTCTCTAGAAGCGACGTCGGGGCGAGGCGACGGCGCACCTGAGCCATTAGCCGCCATTCCCGGCGGACCTCACGTAACCGCGCTGTCAGACTCTGCTGATAAGTACGTGCGCGTCGGGCGCGTCCTTTTCTCTCACCCTCAAGTCCTGTTCTCTGGCCGCATTATCGCGCAGATCGTGCGATATGCGCTTGTTTTTGCGTCCGGGCGCGCACTATTTATGCCCCTTTTTTGGGATGCACGGCGATGCCTACTACGGTGGAGCCGCGCGCGGAACCGTCGTGCCCCGTTTCGGGCTCCGCGGGAAGCGCGCGCCGGCCGTGGCGGATGACAGCGCGAGGGCGGGGGAGGACGCAGAATGCGAAATCGGCAGGGCCACGTGTGAAATATACGGCTGATAAGACGCCGGTTTCCGTTAGCTGCTGCCGCTCCACAACGGTGCTGCTCCCCGGGCTCTCGCCACGTCCGGTTCACAGGTTGAGGTCACAAAGAAAATGAGCGGAAGGCGCTTACAGCTACGGCGCGCCAGAAAGTGATCGCGCACGCGCGCTTCTTCGACGCATCGCGCATGCAGCTCCCAACCGTTTTTCCCTGCGCGCGCCTGGGCAGCGCCGTCGTCACAGTGACGACACGACCCGGGCCAAAAAATGGGAGCACACCTAAGCGCCACGCTCAAGGGTATGGCTCGGCAGCGCTAATGACTCCCGTTTGCCGGCTCCCCTCGCGAATCCACATTCCCGTACAGTCTGTCAAAAGTTTAGCTTCTACGGAGTGTAGTGGTGCTCCTTTAGCATTCGGGGAAGTCCTTCCCGTTGGAGAGAGTAGGAAACAAAATGCTCTTACATTCATGAATTTTGGAACACTTGGAATGAATTGGGAGCCACGCGCTGTGGCTCAAAAGCAAACTCCTTACGCTCTTCAACTTTTGACGAAGGCTGAACGTGCTCTTCGGTACTTGCTCAATCAGTATTCCTTTAATCTGTGCCTCCATTATCCCATACATACTAATTGGCGTGCAGTCGTACCACCAGACGTAGATATAAAGCACCGCCCGCCCGGCGTAGAGCCAGTGTGTCTACTTCAGGGTCCGACCTCTGGGTTTCGAGTTACTGAACTGGATTCCGATCTCGCCCTGCCATCTCAAAGGACGAACCCGAGTTGGCAGCTCCTGCCAACTCGGCCGTGCCATGTGGTCTCGTGACGTCACAAAATCCGACGTCCAATCAGTGCACACCGGTGGCACCTGCCAGCTACTACATACCAGAGACACGATCTTGATTTTTCGCTCACAACACTTACAATGCTGACGTCGGATTTTCTGAAAAACTGGACCTTTAAGGCGTAAAAATGCGCACCGGTGTGTGAGGGCCGACACGGGGTTTACGCGGGTCTGTCTTCGCGAGACGAGACTGGGCGGACACTAAGAGTGGGAATCCATCTAGACATGCAAGCTTTTTAAGGGACGACAGACCGGCAGTTTTATTCAACTTCTCGCTAACGATCGAACACCTATGCTGGAGTGTTACGAAGAGCTCAGAAAACGCGGAAAAATTCAGTACAAGTCCAGGGAATGCATAGTTCAACTTTTGCATCCTCATTGACGTCGCTTGCAGCCGTTTTTATTTTTCCTCTTTTCCTCCTCTAGGATAGTTTTGGCTTTTTTAAATAAGTCGTTAAGCTCAGTAAGGAACAACAACCTTTTAGTTGGTGTTAAATAAACTACAAAACTATCGCTATGCTTTTATCTTCCTTCTTTCGAAAGCGTCCAAATCCTCAGCTCCTGTGCATGCGTACACATAGAAGGAAGGGCAGAGGGAGGAGAATGCTTAGCCAGCTGCTCTTTCGTTTAACACGCGTCATTCTTTTTCATTTGTTCCTTAATTTGGCCTTAACGGAATATCACATTCCGATTGAATTCGCCGATGCTTTGCTTCACCCCACTTGTCGTCGCTTTCGCAACACTTTTCCGACGCTAAATTTTGCGACTTTTGAATATTCCATGCCTCCCGCAGCTTGCTGCCCTACGTTCGCAAACTATATGCTCAGCTTGACGTCACAATGACGCTGCACGTGGTGCGGTTGTTCCCGTTGTGGCGGCGCTGCGTGCGAACCCGCGGTCTGCACGATGCCGACAATACTGTGCCAACCGCGCCGCCGCCCCCGCTTATACCCACATGCGGCGACTGAGCGCATGACGGTTGCACGCCGCGGCCTCCCGTCCGCGCGTTGTTTCAGCCGCGGAGATCATTTACCTCTGCGATCTCTGCAGACGTGCAACGCGCGCTGCGCCGGCTATTCTCTCGGGAAACACATGTGCGGCATCAATCTCGCCCAGCGCAGCCGTTGATACGCTTTGTTGATAGAGCTATTTTCAGCGTTGTTCTGAGCGTTTTGTTTTTATTTGCGACGCTGCTTTCCGTCTCCCGCGGATGTTGTTGTGTGAGACAGGAGCTGGACACTGGTTGCGCTTGAGACAAGCGCTGCGAGCGAGCAGCCCGCGTGCCACCTGCGCGACGAAAAATGAAGCCGTGTCATTGCTCCGCACCGGGAGCGCCGACGTGCGCTTCAGCCTACCTGTGAACTGCAAGGAGACGTCAGACTAACTTGCCTGCATGAGTTCCATTACTGGCTTGCGCAACCTGAAGAACGCGCCTAGGGTAATCTGGATTCTGTTTCACAACGGTTTCTTTCCTTCGATTTCATTCGGTTCTCAGCGTCAGTCGCGCCCATGCCAGCTGTGTACGCATGCTACGGGAGCACTGGCGTCTCTGTCGGAAGCAAAAAAAATTTCGTCTGAGTACAGTCAGGTGGGAGCACTGTCGAAAAGATTAGGGGGACACTTCACATCCGCTTTTTTGGCTCCCGCCTGCCGGCTCCCCTCGCGTATCCTCGTTCAGATACATGCACATTTTTTGTCCCTTATTTTTCCTTATTATCTGGCACATGCTCATTAGCATACAGTCGTATATGCTAACGCATTATTTGAAACACCACCCGACATAGACACCCGCTTGAACCAAGTCGTAGCAACCTGTCTGCGTGGTCTAGGAGTAGTGTGATTCGAGATCGAGTCCCGGACGGTTCGGCTTCTATCTCACAAATGAAGCCCGAGTCAGCTCTCCGTTCGGCTGACGTCACACAACTCGCCGACCGATCGGTGCCCGACCATGCCACCTGCCAACGACCACCTGCAAAAGTATGCTTTGCTCGTGGTTTTTCGCTAACAACGCAGACTTTTCTGGAGCCTTTGGTATCTATTGCGTTAAAATACACTGTTTGTTTTAATGCGGGGCATTTAAGGCGATAGCGATTAAGGCCCCATTGTCCAGAAAATCCGGCATCCGCGTTGTGAGAACAATTAAGGGCATGCCTCTTGCATCTGACAATACCGGGTTGGCCGTCATGTTGTGTCCACCTGACACGGCCGAGTTTGCAGGAACTGCCGACTCTGGCTTCTAATTTGAGAAGGGCGGACGAGGGAAATGGACCCCTTTTGATCCCAAGCCAGGCAAGCTACCCTAATCCATGCAGGCATGGTCGCACTGCTTGGTTAAATGGGCTTTTCTATACCTGTCTGGCGGTCTTTCACATGGTGAGGTATGTAGCTTGTATGCCAAGTAGAATGTGTGGCATAGCAGAGGGTAAAGCAGTGTAAATCGCGTGCGTGCGTGCGTGCGTGCGTGTGCGTGCGTGCGTGCGTGCGTGTGCGTGTGTGCGTGTGTGCGTGTGTGCGTGTGTGTGTGTGTGTGTGTGTGTGTGTGTGTGTGTGTGTGTGTGTGTGTGTGTGTGTGTGTGTGTGTGTGTGTGTGTGTGTGTGTGTGTGTGTGTGTGTGTGTGTGTGTGTGTGTGTGTGTGTGTGTGTGTGTGTGTGTGTGTGTGTGTGTGTGTGTGTGTGTGTGTCGTAGTGATGTCTTGTGCTACTTTGGTACAATGTTTCTTCTACGATTGACTTGATGGACCATGGTCGCCATGGAAATGTTTGTGCTAGTTATATTATCTGTCAGACATTTGCTCCTTGAAGTCTGTTCCCTTAAACTTAAAAAGTCGCTGTATATCTTTCAGCGACGCAGAACATTGAGGGTCACCAGTTTTTTTCACGTACAGGACGTAAACATCTTTTGTTGGCAACGTTATGGAATGACATTTGAAGCTATTGATGGACACGTTTTTCGTTGCTAGGATAGGCACTGCCAGCAAGATTGACCTTCGACCTTGGCCCTACGTCGACAGTCGAAGGTCGACCGGTCTAAGGCCAATCTCCAATTCCGATCTCGGCCCTAGCTTGGACCAAGGTCGGTCAAGGCTGTGCGTTGACGTTGGACCAAGGTCGGTTCTTTAGTTGGGTTAAATCGTCTTTCAATTTTCGCGGTAGACCTTCCCTGCGGTAGATCGAAAGATGTTAGTTTAAAGAAAAGTGCTTCAACTCTGCAGTGCATCTATTCGGTAGAGAGATACCAAAACCCTACGCAAGAACAGACAGCTAAATATGTTGCTGCCTGATAGAACGGCGCGCTACTTCTGCTGCTCCCGCGCCATTGGTAACCTTGTCGGCTTTTTGATGGATTAAAGCGACGCGAAGGAAGGCACGGGCCACACAGTATGTTATGTTAACAACGCCGGTGGCACCACCCCTTTCAGCTGTACATGTCCCGCGTCCTTTCCGATCTGTTTGTTGTATAAAAAAGAAAGGTGTTTCTATTCAATTCTGCTCGCGACTGGCCGCCTTCCCCCAGTTCTTCAGGTGCACGTGTCTGGCGAAGATGATGTTCCTCGCGCGCGTTCCTCACTGTGGGCCGAGGTCTATGACTTCCTTTCTCGCACTCCTCGTCGACTCCGCGTCGCGGGCTTCACATGATTGATCGAAAGGGCTCACGCCGACTATCGCATGTGATCATCGCCACCTCTTCACATCCGCTGCTGCGGGTTGCCCCACACCCATATTCTGATATATTCTTCCCTTTTGCGGGGCAGGTCGCCAAACTCACAACCAAGCTAGGCGACTTCGTACGGAGTACGCTACCGATGTGTCTATTTACAGGCAGATTTGCGCTGTTGCAAATGATATTCATATCCAGCTCGGGTACGGACGGGAGGCTGCACTATAGTTGCACTGACGGAAGCGCATCTTTGTAAGCAACCTTGAAACTTCTTGTTTCGGTTCTGCCGTCTTAAAATCACTCGCTGACTTTCTGCGCGCGTTCATACAGCTCGCACGTGCCTGTTTGTACCGCGACAGTATACTTTCAGTGCGATTTTACGCGAGGCACATACAGCTTGTTTGGTCGAAAAAGCGTCGCCATCGCCGTAACTCAGAATTGAGAGAAACGTGTTGGAAAAAAAAAAAAAAAAACGCGCGTGATTTCGCATTAAACCTGTGACGCAAACGTTCTTCATACAGCGGTGACGCTGGTGTCGCACCATTTCGCTTACCATGTTTCGGGAATCTATCGGAGATGAATTAATACACTGCGTATCTCTGAAATGACGGAAATTTTCTAACTTAGCTCATCGTATATTACGAACTTTATGTCAGAGATTTCGATGATATATCGAAGTATCGACGATAAACTTTCGAGTATCTATATAAATGGAATTTTTGCTTACTATCTTGTATCGGTATCGAAATTAATTTCTGAGGCTGGCGAGTATCGGTATCGCAGATACTTTTATTGCTAAAGCAATACTACGATAGGTTTCGAGCCTTCAGCGTGGCGCGGCCGCACTCACGTGACGCTGTGACGTCACACCCCACGTGACACTAGGGTGAGAGCTGGGCTACCAACTCAAGCGGTTTGAGTAGCTTGAGCGCACCCACGTGACGCTGTGATGTCACACCCCACATGATACTAGAGTGAGAGCTGGGCTACCAACTCAAGCGGTCGGCATAGCGGCGTCACACCCCACGTGACACAAAAGCTGTCGGCGTGGCGCGCTAGAGGTGCAGCTGGTGCTCACGTGATACGTGACGTCAGGCACGTTCATACGGCTTGGTTAAAGCGGGGCTTTATATGTGGGCTGGCAGGAGCTGCCAACTTGGGTCTCTCGTTTCACATGGGACGGTTATGTCAGAATCAGCCTGCTATGACCCTGGCATTCACGTTACCCCTATAGGCCACTAAGGCACGTTCATACGGGTTGGTTAAAGCGGGGCTTTATATTTGGGCTGAGGAAGAAGAAAAAGAGAAGAACGCTCGGTCACCTGCAGCCAATGCTTTCGCTCAATATTTGGTTCAGCTGCGTTGAACCCTTGTAGTTTTTTTATCTTCAACTATCGTGTCCAGCCCTGTTCAGCAGTGGCAGGAGAGCTCTGTTGATGCGCAAGAGGACTGTTGTGAAGGTAATAACGTTCAAATTTCGCTTTATAAAGCGCTATCTTGGAAATAGAGCTAGTCTTCAATCGTTTTGATGCCACCTACTATGCGACAAATTCACTTCGAAAATTTTGATCTTGCAGCTGACAGCGAAAGTTTGGGTGTTGAATCAATAGTTTTTGAGCGTTATAATTTTCTAATATATGTGCTAGCTAGCGCTGTATCTGGAAAAAGTTTTCTCCTGTGCAGTTCACCGCGTCTCAAATGGGCTTAGCCTGCCATTCTGAAGATTGTTCGAGGGCCGCTCTTTCCTCGCTCTTTCCCGTTCTGGTGCACAGCACCCAAGCGAAACTTATTGTTTCAGTCTTATCCAAATAGCGAACTTTGGGTGAACACTTGTGCTTGCGTTCAGCGCCGGTTTCGCATTGGTCTTGAGGAGCCGTATACATTGCATTATGGCATCCAGGAGGGGAGAAAAGGACCGAAGGCAGCACTCGGAAGTACACCTCGGGAAACCGATATCTTGGAATATTTTGTTAACACTGCTTATTGGATCTGAAATTTCTTTGCAGTTTGCAATGCGCACTCACAGTGTGCCCGTGAATAGGCGAGCCCTGGAGCATTATTTGTAGGCATCGCAAAATAATTGCCGTAGGTTATTTTTAGCAATCAGGCCTTGCTAATTTCAAAATAAAACATTTGAGTATGAGCTAGGTGGCCTGTGCACTTGTCCTTACCTCTTCCTCTTGTCGGTGCTTTTTTTTTTTAATTTTGTTTTAGGTGTCAGTTGTGCGGATTATTGTGAGTTGCGGTACAATGGATGCAATGTATTTTTCTTGGCATTTGCTCACGGTCATGTGTCGTAATAGTGACAGAATATAATTTTGTTTTCAGATCAGTAGACCCATTTGCTGGAAAACGTATTAACAACCTCAGCTATGCGGACGATACCACTTTAATGGCAGAAAGTGAAGTGGAACTCGAGTCTTCTGATGCGCGTACAAGAAGAGAGTGAGAAGTTTGGGCTTAAACTGAACATTAAAAAGACAAAGATCATGGCGCCTTGCCCTATCAAGTCCTGGAGCATCAAGGGATAAGAAGTGGAAGCTGTGACAGTTTTCTCTTCGTGGGCTTCAAGATTACCCCGGAAGAAGACTGCAGCCATAAAATTAGGAGACGCCTGCTTCTGGGAAAGAGAGTAATGGTTAGACTTGACCGCCTAGAGCAGGGACATTACACTGCCAACCAAGATCAGTATAACTCGTGCTATGATCTTTCCAGTTGTGATGTATGGATGCGAGAGTTGGACTGTGAAGAAGGCTGACCGCCGAAGAATTGACGCGTTTGAATTGTGGTGCTGGCGGAGACTCTTGAGAGTTCCTTGGACGGCCAGAAGATCAAATCAGTCGATATTGTCGACCATAAACCCTGACTGTTCATTGGAGGGTCCAATTCTAAAGTGTAAGCTCAGCTACTTTGGTCATCTGATGAGAAGAGAAGAGTCGCCGGAGAAAGATTTGATGTTGGGAAAGGTTGACGGTCGCCGAAGAAGGGGTAGGCAGCAAACCCGATGATTAGATGGCATCCTCGAGGTGCTGCAGTTGAATTTATGTGATGTTAGGAAGATAGTGAGAGACCGGAAAGCGTGGCGTGATATGGTCTATAGGGTCACGAAGAGTCGGACACGACTGAACGACTTAACTGAACTCAACTGAGACCCATTTGATAACTAGCTTGCATTGTTCATATAAGCGTTTGTCTTTTCCATTTCAAGGTATGCGCTTCACCTCAATAATGAGTTTAAGTTTTTGGCGAAAAAGTTTCATTAACATTTCTTTTTTTTTTTTTTCGCTGCTGGCCATAACTAAAAACGTGTTTTAATGTCGGAGGGGTTCAACTGAATGAGTTTTAATGGGTATCTTTTAATACGAACTTGAATTTTGTGTAAATTTCATTGAAGGGACACTAAGGACAGCTCCGTTCAACTCTTGGTATCAGTAAAAATGGATTCTCTGTGTCCGTCTGGGCGTGCTGACGTTTGTTCGACAGTAAAATGGCGCGGTCGCCGCCGGGAAAATTTGATTCAGAGTTCTTCTCGCCATTCGGATCAAACATATGACGTCCTTGGCGAAAAGCGATGGCTGCCACCGTTTTGAAGTTAACTGTGGTGTATAGCCTGTTCTCTGGGATCTGCGGCGTGAAAGGGTGCCAAACCTGAATTTTACTTCCGAAAGCAGCTGCTGATGACAAAACCTGCTTTTCGTTCTTTTGGTTGTTCGTGGCTTATAAAAGCTCCTTTTCCGGTCAGAACGCCCTCTGAGATTAGAGCGTGGTGCCCCATCGCGATATACAGGCCAGCATCTATTTCCTCTTAGTGTCCATTTAACCCGCCGGGGTGGCGCAGTAGTTAGGCGCTCGACTACTAGGTCCAAGGATGCGGGATCGAATCTCGGCCTCGGCGGCCACTTTTCAATGGAGGCGAAAAGCAAGACGTCCGTGTGCAGTGCGATGCCAGTGTACGTTAAAGAACCCCAGGTGGTCGAAATATCCGGAGTCCTCCACTACGGCGTCTCTCATAGCCTTAGTCGCTTTGGGACGTTAAACCCACAAACCAAGCCAAACCAATCTTGGTGCCCATTTAAGTGTAAAAGACATATCTGCATCACAACACGTTTTCCCCGTCATGCTTTGTCGAGTCGGGCAAAGAAGTGCATCTTTAGGTTTGGTTTGGTTTGGTTTGGTTTGGTTTATGGGGTTTAACGTCCCAAAACGTCTATGAGGGACACTGTAGTGGAGGGCTTCGGAAATTTCGACCATCTTGGCTTCCTTAACGCGCACCAACATCGCACAGCACACTGGTGCTTTTCGCCTTCCATAGAATAGCGGCCGCCTTGACCGGGATTCGATCCTGCGTCCTCGGGCACTGCAGTCGAGCGCCCTTAAATTGCGAGTTGCTGTTCCTGACAGAGGCGGGGCAAACCACACTGTTTTTATATGTCTTTAAATGTGAGCAACCGTAAGAAATGCCTGTTGCAATATAGAGCCCCAAAATATGGCTATAAGGTGAGTAGAGACGGACAGACTTAGAAGAAGGGGAAGGCGTGGAGGTTAACTAAGCAGCGCTCAGCTGACTACCCTGCAGCTGAGAATGGAAATAAAGAGACAGAAAGTAACAGTGGAATACTAAATTAGCTGCGGTAAGGGGAAACGCTGTGTTACGGTTGCCTAGTCCTATTCTGCGCAGAACGACTTGCATTTGTATCCTCCTCCGCGTCAGCTGCGCGCGTATACTCCGGTCTCGATGATAATATTTTGCATCCTTTCGTGGATTAAAAAAAAAAGAACGTAAATTTCTTATACGAATATGTGGTAGCATGTAGTGGCTGGAGACCGGTTCGTTCGGCGGCTGCCGCGGTGTGAAGTAGCATGGAAGGGCGACCTTCTTCCGAGGGCACTGCAGTGAAACCTCCGATTGCCTGGTGATTTTGCCGGTGCTCTTAAGAGAAGCGGAGCCAGCAAGCCTCAGCGCCGGCGGAGAGGACTGCTACGCGGCGGATCGGTGCACACGCTGGTCCTCTCCTTCCTAAGAAAAGGGAGTTAATGGCGCGGTGGAATTGAAAACTGCGGCGGCGAAGGAAAGAAAAAGAAGGCGGAATGGACGGGTGATTATTGGACTAATGGCAAACCACATGAGGCTGTGCCGGCTCTCTGTCTCGCGCCACACAGAAGCATCGCGGGCACGCTTGCTATCGGGGAGACGCACAAACAGACGGAGCCAAGCACACAAGAAGGGCTAATGTCCTTAATGGCGCGGCAGCGAGAGAGCCAATCGTTTGCACTGGCAGGGCGCATTTTGGCTGAGAAGGGGAGCTCCGTGCGCTTATGATTGGAGTCTTCTCCGCCATTATTATTAATTCCCGGATCATTGCTACTTTCGTCTCTTTCTTTTTTTTTCTGTCTCTCTGTTTTTCTATCCCTGGCTGTTCTTCTCGTCAAGGCTGCTTGCTGTTCATCGCCGTCTCGGCGGCTCTCTCGCACGCCGACCATTTGTCCACGCGCGTTTGTTTTTCGGTTCTCTTGTTTACGAAGCACGAGACCTCGCGCCGACTTCTTCGCCTTCATTCCGCACGGCCGTACTTCATCTGCCGACCCAAGGCCTGTGCCTACCAGTCTTGCACGTGACCGTCTCCAGGATGTCGCTTCCTGCTTGGCGTAACTAGACTCTCTGATCTCCGCCACTGCCCCGCGCTAGCTCCCCGCGTTCCGAGGAGGCGATTCTGGCGAATGGAACTGTCGCCCCCGTGCCTGACTCACATTTTGCTGCGGTCGCACCGAAAGGAGTAGCTGAGCAGCCAGCCCTCTGCGGGCGGTCTCATGCTGATGCGCATTCTCAACGAGCCCATGGCAGATGAAACCGACGAGGAGGCCCTTCTGGTCAAGTTTATTGGGGAATTATTTTTCTACAAAAAGAGCATCCGGTGGTAATATTGTTGCGGGGAAATAGTGTGCGATGAGATGCAAAGTTTGATCAGTCCCCGGCACATGCGGACATAATTTAGAAAAAAAAAAAAAAGTGCCTATAGCAATATGTCCGAGACTGAGCAGGTTTTTTTCTTCTTTGAGATGTTAACTTGCGCTTCTTTTCTAGACGTCGCTATTTTATCGCTCAAGTTTTACGAGATAAATGAAGGCTGTCTGAATAAGCGCTTAACTTCTTTTTGAACGGTTGAAGCTGCTGAAAATCTCCGACCGTCTTCAAAATAAGAGAGAAGCACTTATTCTTTAGTGACCCTTTTGCGCTACGGTAGGTTGTTGCTTGATATCGTTAAGTTGTAGAGTGCGTACCTGTGACGTCTTGTTGTAACCGCCATGAGAGACAGGAGAAACAGAAGTCAGCGTTATTGACGTTAAGTATCGTGGTTAATGCTTGGGCGGCAGCGCGTTGTCAGTTGCTTTTCTGTTATCAGTGAAGCATGCATTTCTCCAAGTCGTTATGCATGTCATATATTCGACTGTTATCATAATGATTGTTAGACTAATTTTCTTGCAGCTTTCTTTTTTTTTTTTTTTTTTTTGCTTATTCTTAGCCCAGGTTTGACGTGGCAATGTTGATTTGTTGGTTGTTGAAGATACATCTCGATCCAAACAAGTTCAGTCCGCGGTGAATATAAATGCAGCATCCTTTTTTGTTTATGGTATAGTAGCAAAGCCTAAACCGAGCCAAATCGCTCTTTTTTTTTAATATACTCTTTAAAATTCCAAGCGCGTCGTCGGTGGTGCCAAAACTACAGCTACTATCATACGACTGTAAATGCGCATTAAGGCTTTTACTTCGCGTGACTTCTGGATTGTGCGCATGTTCCTTTCATTGTTACTTAACTCTGTCCTCTTTGACTTCTTGCTGTGTGCGCGAAGAAGCTCTCGTGGCACGTAGCTCCGATCGCGGAGTTTGAGCGCGAGAATTAAGACGCCGCCTTCTTATTCTGTCTCCCCCGTTCAATACACTTTGACTGCGTTCGCTGCTTTCGTGCGCTGAGCGCGCTGTTACACGTGTAAATCGCATGAAGGTGATTTAATCGAAACGCATTCAGCCTTCCGCAACTCTGCTGACATTCTCTGGGCGTTAATGGATCCTCGCAACGCGTTCGACGTTTTCCTGCGTGAGGTTTGAAGACGAGAATGTCGCAACCAATGAAAACTGCACACTCTGCCCCCCCCCCCCCCCCCCCCCCCCCCCCCCCGTCACATCTTCGCTTTTTCCGGTGCCCCATAGGCTTTAACGCGTCGGCCGCCGCTTTCCTAATGACGCCACGTGGTAGGAAAAAAGATTACCGGGAATGCGAACGATAAAAACGCCTTTTCTTCTCGAAATGCTGTTTTTCTCGCCGGTTTACTCTCGAGCACTCGGCTTCGCTTTCTGTCCCAAAAAGAGTGCGTTTCAGGTGAGCAGCCTTCCTTTCTTGGCGCGCGCGTTAATTTCGTCGCAGAGTGGCTTTTCGTGAGCCTGCGTGTTTTTGTTGGCGCGTCCTTATTGCGCGATGATTAGTTGTAGGCTGCCAGCGGCCTGCCTTTGCCGCTTCCGCTGCCGCATGCGCGCGGATGTGGAGGCAATCAAAACGTCGGAGCCACAAAGCGTTAGGACACAATCACTGCTTCTCCGTGCATAGGAGTGAGCTTTCGAAATGCGTCATACCTTCCTTCTTGTCCTCCGTCGTCTATTATATGGGTGCATTTGCGGTGAGCGATTGTCTCTATAAGCGCTGCTATATAAGTGTGAATGTCATACAGAAAAGAGTGCGCAAGCAACACGTAGGTAAGACCTTAAAGTACACATAAACATACACTTCATACTAGGTAGTAAGGTTGATCGCTTATAATTTTCAGTCTCAAAGAAAAGGCTGTTTCGTTGTACTATTTTATTTCATTGCACTACAGCCACTGACAGCTCGAAAGCAATGCCGAAGACAAAAATGAGCATATTTCTTATTCGATCTCCGTATTTTCTAGCATCTTGAGTGCACAATGGGCGTCGTTCGCATCTTGCATAGTTAGGCAGAGGCGAATTGTTCCGCAGGCGCGGGGGCCTACGGAACAATTCGCCTCTGAATTCCTCTACCTGTTCGTAAGCGCTCCTGGAGGTGTGGATGCGTAAGAAACAAATAATGGCGCGTACGTTTCCTCATACCCTAGCGAAAAAATTGTATAAGTTACAATAACCTCATAAAGATGTCTCATACTTAATTCATACTAAACTCATACAAATCTCATACAGTCTCATATGTTTCTCATAAGTTGAATGATATCTGTATGAGATTATATGAGATATATACGAGATTAGTATGAGAAATTTGTATGAGGTTATTGTGACTCATAGGGTTTTGTCACTGGAGTAGTGCCCACTTTGCCATCCCGTTATTAATGCGAAAGTATTAGTCGGCTACGTTGCAGCCGGAAGTGCGCTCAAAATGGGGCACCGGAAGTTGTTCCTCTTGTGACGTCATCACTCAATGACCGGATGAGAGCTGTGTCATTGTATAAAGAAGTACTGTATCATCGACTCATTAGTCATGTGCCATGAAAGTGTCGAGTCATATCATCTGAGTAAGTAGATGTAGAGAGGCATCGACTAGGAATCACTAACGTCGCGCCAACGCTAATGCTTTCGCATTCTCCCGATGCAGTTTTTGCAGTATCTCTAATCATTTTTCTGTCGTTGTTGTCTCATTGTATCTGCTGCAAAAACCATTACAGACTATAATATTTCTTCCGAAAACATTACCTTTGTCTTTACAATCAAGTGTCACATTTAAGGAGAGTAATGATGACAGTGATTCATAACAATCCGGCAGTTGCTACCTTTTATTCTGAAACTTGCAGGCAAAATAAACTATTGATGTGCAGTTTGCACACTGTTTGCAGCATTCCTCTTGAGAAACGCATAGACGGGTCTTGCGCTGCCCGAAACTCTCATTTTGTCCAGAAAAATCTTTTGCGCATACGTGTACGGCACGTAGAAAACAGGATGCCAAGCGATGGCGACAAGCCGAATCAACCATTCAAGCAGATTTTAGTACTCTGTCGATGAAGCCCATCTCGCTTGCGCATCCAGAAAACTTTACTTGCTAAAGCACTATTCCTGCTTTTACGCGACAGCATTAAGCTCTCTCGTTGAGGAGAGAACCCGGCGTAGTTGGCAGCGTTTCGATTCGTCGAAAAGGTTGTGACATCACACGGGATTCCAATTGCTTAAGACATCAGATAAGTTCTGATTATAAGGTAGCAACATGAATCAGACGTTATTATTACTGCAAGAATGTCAAATAAATTATTTAGCTTCAGTGGGACATGATTCGAATCTAACCCGGGACCCTTCGGTCACGAGCCAGGCAGGCTATCCCTTGTCCATCGAGGCGCGGTCGTTCGTCTTGGTAGAGAGCAGCTGAAGCAGTTTTAGAAATCGACGAGTTTAATTAAAATGGTCCAACGTGTGAAACTCGCAAGTAAAACATGAGGAAGTCATTTTGGGTTATCCCTTGAAACGACGACGTAATCGAGATTAAAAGTTTAAACCCGTGGCGGCTTTCAGGCATCACCGCAGCGCGTGAAAGAGGAGGGAGGGGGTAGGGGGGGGGGGGGGCGTATTATAACCTCAGTGCGTAACACAAGAAAGAAAGCCAACGACATTAGAGGCAAAGTAATCGGAGCGTTGTTTGGCGCCGTACGACGCACGGCAGACGAAAGTAGAAACCTCGCCGTTCGTGAAGCCAACACCAAGTTTCACCGCACTTTCCCTGGCGTTGTCAGGAGAAGCCTGAATTTTAATAGGCGATTTGGTCACCATTTTAAAAGTTGACTCAAAACCACTCGGCTTGATATACCTAAGAGCCGCATCAGTTCGAATCCTTGAATGTCGTGAAATTCTCGAACATTTCAGCTGCCTTGTGTATCGCAGGGAAAATGGAAACAAAAATGTAAAATAACAGTTGAAATTGGCCGGCGAATGCGATACTAAGCAATGCAAAATTTAACCGCAGTGGTCCAGGTATTTTATTTTTGCAGCATGCTGAGGTATAGACCTTGAGAGACTTGTAGTGTGAGCAGTTTTAACCTACCCTGTATTGTACCCTATAAACATCCTTTCGCTAGCAGGTAATCGTTTTCCAATTCTTGATTGTTATCAAAGTAGGCGACTTCACAATACCTGCCGGCGCCGCAGCAACGTTTCGATGACCTCGCATCTATCTGCGTGTAGGCAACGTGGGCACGTTATTCTCCTGCGTGAACATATATCGCCCGGATAAATTTCCTAATTCCTTAAGTTCTGATTTTAGGGACGCGATGTGACCTCGTTAATGGCGCCTGCCTGCGGCTCCCTTTTCCGATTTACTTTCCGGTTCATGCACTATGCGAGTCGCTAAATCACTGCTCACTTTTAATTTGTGTCCTTATTACATCGAACGTCAACTCAAACGTACATAGCTGACATTAGAAAGCTGTCACATTACGTGAAAGACCACCCGGCACAGTTATAAAACCACTCTTTAACTATAAGCCGTCCGAACGTCCTGAGTGACCTAGTGGGTTGCACGTTTGACTCGAACGGGTTCGATTCACATGTCACCTTCCCATCCAACAGACTACCGAGTTGGTAGCTAAATACTCCGGTAGCAGTGTATATCACTACCATGCCTGCAATTCATGTGACCTACCAGCTCCCACATGCCTGGGGCATGCTAGTGATTTTTCGCTCACAACGCCCACCGCGCCACCGCGGCGGCGCCTAACCTCCTATCCTCTTCCATCCACCTCCGCTTTCCATTCACGCTTCCACTTTCGCTTTTTCCACTGCTACGCCACTTTCAGCGGCTTTCCTT
The DNA here is from genome assembly GCF_055883805.1 of Amblyomma maculatum. Lineage (NCBI taxonomy): Eukaryota > Metazoa > Arthropoda > Arachnida > Ixodida > Ixodidae > Amblyomma > Amblyomma maculatum. The sequence goes on along the minus strand of NC_139344.1, from coordinate 197,793,263 downwards.
CATGTTGTGATATAATCTGTGCAGGTGTGGTACAGTTTCTAGCTTGCTGTGCTGTGTCTGGCTTCTGCCTTTAAACTGTGTCATGCGAATCTTCCTTCGGCATACGGGTTTATTACACGAAATCGTGTTTGCCGTGTGAGATTCTGCTATGACACACAAAGACTCACGTCCTTCCAAAGGATCAGTTTGGTGGAGAAAAACCAGCAGGGAACGAGCTGTCGGTAAGAAGCAATCAGAGTCAGTATCTCGCTGCTCGCTGCCTCGTCTGCAGCTATCAGTCGGGGTTTCAAGGAACGAAGATAGGCAACAAGAGTGAGAGTATTTGAATACATGGTTGCGCAACAATTTTGGAAATTATTTTTCATAACAAGGTTGTTTGCCCTCCGTTTTCTCTTGGCTACCTACGTGTGAGTATGTTATTCGCGTGAATAGAAGGTGAGGTGGCAATAGAAGCACGCACAAATTTTAGGAATTTAGTAAAGGCCATTTTGCAGCTGGTTTGTTGGGATAGTGGTTTGACGGGTTTAACGTCCCCAAAGAGACTCGGGCTATGAGGGACGCGGTACTGGAGGACGCCGGAAATTTCGGCCACCTGGGGTTCTTTAACGTGCACGGACATCGCACAGCACACGGGCGCCTTGCTTGTCGCCTCCATCGCAATGTGACCGCCGTAGTTGCCTGGATTTGATCCGTCATCCTTCTTGGGCTCAGAAATCGAGCGCCGTAACCACTCAGAGTACACTCTACCACTGAGCCACCCTGGCGGGGCGCTTCTTGTCGTAAAGTCAGATTCATTTATAGACCAATTTACGACCCTTGGGGAAACAGGTTTGACTGGGCTGTTAAGGGGGAAGTCATCAGCAATTTTCTTTGCTACGACATCAGCCCAGCTCCCCAATATGGCAGCTTCTTTCTTGCTAGTGGGCATGGCTTCATTGCTGGTGTCAAAATACGCTGAATTTAACACTTCATCAACTTTAAATTTTTTTTTTTAAATCAGAAACAGCGATGTGGACATGTACACTAGGATTGATTTGGTTTTATTTATTTTTTTAAAAGCCCAAAGCGACTGCAGGCTACGAGGGACGCCGTACTAGCTGGCTCTGTAAGTTTCGACCAGCTGGGGTTCTTCGTCGTGCCCTACATCGCACGGTACACGGGCGCCTTGTTGTCCTCCTCCATCTCTCGCTCGAGCGCCCTTACTACTGTGCCACCGCCTCTAGGCACTAGGTTCGTAGAATATACATCGCCTGTGCCTGCAACCAGTGCGCTAAAGGACCAAATCAAGTTATAATGTTTATCCCATCCTAGAACATGACGTTGATGTTGGTTTCATGCTTGTGTCATTGTGTAGTTACGGCGTTTTTGCTGAAGTATATGTCAATGGAGCTAACCAGTCAAGGAAGTGGGACTTGCTGTGAGAGTATATAATACAGGCATGGCTTGAGAAGGTCAGTTATATGCAAACGCATGTGTGAGTAACAGGCGACGTGGCTACAAGGGGGAGAAAAGAAAAAGAAGCAGAATGTGGCAGCTAGCATGTTCAGGACGAGTTTGACGACGGTGATAAGACAATGATGATTTCCTGGAAACTTGCTCAATTTTCGGACGTTAGATTTCTTCATTTTTGCTTCATGTTTCATTTCTCCGAATGGTACACTATTTTCACTGGTCGCCCCACCGCGGTGGTGCAGTAGTTAGGGCGCTCGACTACTGTGCCCAAGGAAACGAGATCGAATTCGAGTTGCAGCGGCTGGTTTTCGTTGGGGGCGAAAACCAAGGTGTCCGTGTGCTGTGCGATGTCAGTGCACGTTAAAGAACCCCAGGTGGTAAAAATTTTCGGAGCCCTCTACTGCGGCGTCTCTCATAGCCTGAGTCGCTTTGAGACGTGAAACCCCACGAACTGAACCGAACGGATTTTTTTACTGTTCATTCGTAATATCTGCACTTGTAGCTCAAGCGATTACAATGCACCCCTGTAGTGGCAAAGTGCATCAGTAGATAAGGTTCGTGTGCGCTGGCATGTACACCCCTGCGCAAAAGTGAAAATACCACGCGAACCGAACGCTGCGATTATTATTTTTCTGTATAAAAAAATGCACCTGAGTAATTTTCTTGGACAAGATGGAAGCCTATTAGCAAGGCTACTTTATGCATAGCTTAGAAATAACCACTTCACCGTCAAAAAAAGCTGGCGTGAAGTTTTTCAAAATTGGTACTCTCTCCACTTTTGCGTAAGGGTGTACTTGCTTGCAGTCACGGACATACGTTTGCCGGATGCGGATTTACGGGGGGAAATGCGTTTCTGTATTGCCTCACTAGTCAATTAGCTGACTGAAATAAATGGCCTTGCATATTAGGACCTCGGGACCTAATTGTAGATATTGGTTATCATTTGCTCACTCTCTGGGGTGGTATTAACTGTGCATGTATGGTACATGCCACGATGTTTTTCATTGGCCTGCTTTGCGTGACGGTACAGAAATATTTTCTTTTTCTGTCAACGCCCCTACCCAGCAAGCTTGTGTTCACGACTGTAATGCTCTGCGATGCAATGCAATGCAGTACAATACAATACAGTACAGTGCAGTACAATACAATACTTAGAGTGCCCCTCTGGTTCTACTAGATAATGGAGCTCGCACTTTTGATGAGTGCTGAACTTTGGCCTTTTGTGCCATTAAAGACTCCGAGCGAAAATGAACAAAAGGACCTCTATGGGAAGATGATGGACTTCTTCTCCAGTTGTCGCGCCCGAACATATGCAGTGGCAGCCTTTAATGCCAGCAGAAAGTTTTTATTTTTGAAATACGCAAATGAGAAACCATGAAGATCAATCATAACGGCGGCAGGAGCATTTGATATCTTCGTTGCATTAATTGCAAAAATCTGAAAGGCAGTTTGACGCTCTCTTAACGCCCGGAATCGATGCCACTTATTAACAGTTTGATGGCCTTTTGAGGGGTAAACACTGATTTTGAGCAAATTCGTCTTTTTATTCGCTTCCCAGGAAACCGGGAAGGCATCTTTTAAACACATTTGAATGTTGCTGCTTCCCGTCGCTGAGAACCTTAGTTGAGAATTATATCTGTCATCAAGCCTGCTGTCCTACAGTACCTAACCTTACGGCGAATTTTCCTGTGTCACTTAAACGCCCGCCTGGTACGTTAACGGGGCGACAGTTCTCTAGGGTCTTAGCTCTCGTCCGGCGAAGTAATTAAAATTCTTTGTATTGTTCGGGATAGTGCGATCGAATTTTCTCTGGCTGCGCTCGCTTCGGGTCGGCCCAGGTATGCCCAGCTCGACGTCACACCGTTGTTGGCAGTGGTGCGAAGAGGCAGCGTGTTGTTATTCCCTCGCGATAATAAATTCGTCGGGCTGATCCGGCGCACTTTTCGCCTGTTTTCGGCGGCATCCCTCCCCATCAGAATGCAAAGAATCTGTGCCTTGATTAACGTCGCTGCGACGGCAGGCATTAGGAGTCTCTCCAGCGAGACAAGGGGCTCGCCTGGCGCGTTTTGCGCCGGTGTGCTGCCCGCTCTCGGGCCAACCTTTCCCCTCGCCCACGGCCCAGCGCAGTCCGGCGCAAATTTTCTAATCTTGGGAGCCTAGAAACAGGGGAATTTTCTCTGCCCCGGCGAAACGTCTGATCCTAAAAAGAACAGCCCCCGAGTATTTTCTCTCTTGATTTCCGAGCTCCTGTTCCTCCTTTCTTTTGGCGCTATTATTCTTCTTGCTCCCTGTTTTCTTTGCCGCTCTTTGCCTTCTCCCCGATTTCTTGCCCCGTGCCTCCGTTTGTTTTACTTTTTCCCTTCTCTCGGCGCGGGCTGCCTCTTTGTGCTATGGTTTTGTATTACCTATGTTGGGGAAAGCGGTGCGATAAAGAACGACGAAAAGGAAGCGCGCGCCAAGGGGACCGAGAGGAGAGCAAAGAATCAGAGGAGGCTCTCGGAAGGAGGGCGAAGAAGCAGGGAAAGGTTGGGGAGGGCAGGAGATAAAAGAAGAAAACAAGGCACGTAATTCGAAAGTCAAGATGGCGACGCGAGGAGAATTGGGCAGACGAGACGGAGGGCGAGAGCTGCAGATGTCGAGGGGCGAAGCGTTTCGTCGTTAATTAAAGTGGACGTTCGGCACGCATGCGCGAAGGGGCCCGTCGCTGAGGCACGCCGAAGCTGCGCGGCTGCCGCGCTATCGGAGCCATCGCCGTGTGCGGACGTGGGCGAGGGCGGTGCCGAAATGCGACACATAAAGAGTCACTTTAGGGCGACGGCAGTCGGGCGCTCCCCATTGCGAAAGAAGTGCGAGCACAGCGAGGGTGCATGGCGCATGTTGGCCACCACTGTGCGAGGACTTCGATGTCGCTCACAGCTGGCTTTAGCCTTGACTGCCGTTGTGTTGCCGAATTGCATCCTTGAATCTCCATGCGCCGCAGTTCCAGCGAAAGGGAGACAAATATTCTCTACTTAGGACTTCGGGAAATACGGGAGTCGTTTTATGAAGCATGAACGCGTCGAACCTCGATGTGCTCGATTGTATTTGTCGCGAAGTTCCTGTACCACTGATACTGTTCCCAGCCTATCTATAATATATGTAGGTTAACCAATGTGCGGATTTTTTTTTTTTTTTGTTGTTGTTGTTGTTGTTGTCTTGTTATGTGCCTAGGTGCCCTTCAATATACCAGCGGCATTTTCCTTACTGAGAATGAGACGAGCGTGCTCCAGTATTGTAATTCAAAATTCAATGAGTAAAGTCTCTTCACTCCTTTTTGTATAACAAAGCCGGCTCAATGTGGCGCCTTTCACTGCATCTAAACTGCCTTTTGTGCACATATTATGGCAGTCAGTAGATACTTGTGCATACTCCTAGCAATACGCTTTCATTAATATGTTGTTTTCTGTCCTTGTTTTTTTCTTTTTTTTATCTGAGTTTCTGTGTGTTTGCGTGCATCAAGCTCCGCCAACGTCAAAAATGACAATAATTGCTATGGGCATAATTTAAACGCTTTTTGTCATGTCAACTTTGGTTAAGTAATGCACATTCCTCTTAGTTTGCCACCAGCGCTGCTTAAAATAGTGGTAACGACCACTAGCATCCGCCTGTGCACAGTCATCCGGCTGCAAAAGAAAGCTATGCAGGCTGCTAAGCCTTCTTAACTGAAAAATGTTGTGAGCGCCAAATTAAAACACAAATCTTTCTAGCAATGGCAAGGCCTTTTTTTTTTTTTTTTTAACTACAAAAATTTAGAAATCTGTTTAGAAATTTACAAACTTTTCAGTGTTCCTGAATAGCTGTGTTCCGGTGGATGTTTATGACAACTATTTATTCTTTGAATGCTGTACTCCAGTAAGGGCTACTCGCATTGATGACGCAGTGGCAGCGTCGTTTAGAAAATAAAAATGTAGCAGTATGCCGGCTGACTGCATATGTTATGGTCATGTGCGCTGCGCAGGTGTTCGGATATCATCTTCGGGCCGCTATTGTCTCTGTAGCCTAGTGAAGCATCGCTCATGGGGCCAAACTCGCTCCTCTCAGAAGCGCAGGCTTCCCAGTGTTTTCGTCCTTTGCGCTTTTCGATGACACTGAGCGATCGCTCAGATGCCGGTCGTCACAGGTGCGTTACCTGGGCTTGCGCACAGAGCTGTTCCTGGCTTTCGAGAGCGGCGTACATTTGGTTTGGGTGATGACGCTCGCTGCCGCTTGGCGGCAATGTGCGTACAGCTTTGCAGGCTCCTCAGCACTCTTTGTCTCATGTCAAGCATAATAAACGTGATGCTGTCCATGCTTCATTCTTCTAACAGCTAGGCAGGTGGATGTCCTCAGTACTCCGTTTTGTTTGCTCTCTGGGCTTCGCGTGCAAGCGGGAAGGGGCAAGAAAATGGCTTGCTTGCGCCCTCTGTTTTGGTGATTCCGAGGATAAAAATAGGCGCGTTTTTTTTTCCCCGTTCTCATTTGGGCAGAAATCTGATCAATGTCCAGAAAAGTTTAAAATTTGGGCTTTATCGCGTTATTTTTTACCAAAAACAATCTACTAATCATGTTTGAAGTATGGTAATGAAATGCTGTCATTTTTTGTTCGGTAATTTTACAAACAACCTATAAGGTGCCAGCTTTCGTGAAACTCGTATTAAGTACACCTTTTCTCGCCTACTACAATTACTTCGCCTCATGCATTGCCATCTCCGTGTGCAGGACCCCTCCATCTGTGCCATACCTGATTTTCATTGTGCAGTGCGAAAACATTCAGCACAGAACCATTTGTAACGCTCAGCTCCGCCGTCCCGACGCAAAACGCAAATGGAGGGTGGCTAGGGCTTGGCACAATTCCAGCGAAACTGTGTTCCGTCTAGCGGTGTTCTCGTCTTTCGCTTCTAATGCATATTTTTTAAACTTATTCACGCGTACGTGTTTGAAACCATCAACAATTAACTGAAACACCGTCTTATACAGGACTATTTCCGTGCACTGTCTTCAGCTTTGTGCACTGGTACTTTACTGACGATGCATCTTCAGGCATAAATCGGCTTTACTACGAACAGCGAAAAGTCTTCTCGTGATGCAAGAATCTGGTGAGGCCGGGTTAACTGTTGCTACTCTCCATTGCTGTGCAAATGCAATAAGGAGTTCACATCTAAAGTTGTAGGAGTTCCTTTTACCACAGACAAAAGCCGACGCAGCAAGGCACCTTCGACTGTTCGCCCGAAACGTGACTAGACAATCATGGTCTACGCCTGGAGACTGGACATCCCGCTCGCACCAATTCGAACAATTACTTCAACTGCAGATACCATTCGGCCTTCCCCGCTGTGTCACCTGTGGCTAGTGTGACGTTTACAAACGCCTACTCCCATATCATCGGAATGGCAGACTCTCCAACGTGTGAGCAGTGCAGGTGTGTTGAAATTATTGCGCACATGCTTTGTGACTGCCCTCAGTTTGAGCGTGAGCGTGCTTTCCTGGCTGCTACACTCCGTTGTTTGGACTCTCAGGCTTTTACTGAAGCTAAGATTCTGGGCCCTTGGACGACACCTTCATCCCAAAAGAAATCAGTGAAGGCGCTCCTTAAGTTTTTAAAGGACTCGAGGTTGAGTTCATGACTTTAAGTGTACATCTACTCCCGTTTGCTAAAGATCTCTCGACATGTCAGACTCCTTTCCTTAGCGCTCTTTTTTTTTTCTTCCTTTTTCTCCATTTTTACCCTCCCCACGTGTAGGGTAGCCTACTGGGCATCGCCTAGTTAACCTCCCTGCCTTTCTATTTCATTTCTCTCTCTTTCTAACTTTTCTCTGACTACTGCGAATGAGCACGGCCTCTTGCGGCGGGATTTTTTTACAGCGCGAGCTGTTATTGGAGCGCCGGCGGCAGCCTCTTCGTTGTCCGGAAAAAGTAAAGCCACGCGCACAGTGACGTATCCGGAGTTGCTGAAGCGGAGCCAGAGATTCAATGCCGAGGGCGATAACGTGCGCGCTCGCAAATCATTGCCAGGATCAATTGTGTGCTAGCGAAGCCAGACACATACGAACGGGGGCGATGCCACTTGGGTGACAGTTTTAAGGAACTCCATTTTCGGCTGCACGTATGTACTCAATCGACAGCTCAATGTAGTGCCGACACTTACTGGAGCTGTACGATAAACTCCTCATTAATCAGCAGATTCTAAGGAGGGGCTTAATAAGCCAGCTAACGTTAAAAATGAGCAGTACACTTTATGGTCTTTTTTTTTTTTTTTTTTTTCCTTGATTCTTCGCAAATACTGCGATGAAAGCTGCTGTCCCATTGCGCAGGCTTTGTTCGCCTCCGCAATCTCCGCCCCTAAATTTTTCTTTCGTGCGTTCGGCTTGGCAGAGGTGTGTTTCTTTTTCAGATAAAGAGTCCGCTCAGCTGAAGCAAAGAACGTCGCGGCAGCGTTCAAGACTCGCTGCCGCAGTATAAACATCGGCTGCTTTCCTTTCGCGGCTGTCTTTATTCGCGAGCCGCAAGTTTGCGAAACCAGAAGCGACGGGGGAGCGAGGCCGGGCGATGGGGAGCAAGGCGGAGAAGCTCCGTCCGCGCATGCAGAGGCTATTAGGGCCGCCAAGGCAAATACGGTCGGGTTCCGCGGGTGCTGCTGCTGCTGCTTCATTAGCCCTCTTTCCCGGGGATTCCACCTTCGGCAGCGCCTGATGGCCATCCCGTGCGGCCGGCGCCACAGTCGCTCCCTGATTCTATTTCCTGTCGAAGGGCGGCGCTAGCGCTTAATTAAAGCTCAAGCGCGCGTGCGCAGCTCGACGCGCACGCGCTTGCATATTAATGAGACAATTATAATTAAGGGAAGCGCTGGAGCGCTTCTTTCACCCAGCATCCCGGGGGCGATGCAGCGCGAGGTAGGGAAAAAGGGAAGCGCTCGCTCGTTGTGATGGCGCGGCCTTGCGGGGCGTGCGCGGGAGTTGAGATTATAATTAATGCCCTGCGGTCATCTGGCGCCCTGCTCGGGCGGCCTGACTGGCGCGGGATCAGCGGCGCTGGCGAGGGCGGATCTCACGGTAAGTGCTCCGACGCTGTCATATTGGCCTTCCAGACGGAATGGTTCACTCCAGCCCGAGGGAGGTGCGCTCCTCCGCTTCTTCTTTCTGCTCGCTTAGTGACGTGCCCTCGTGGCTCAACTCTGGTTCTTCCTTTTATTTTTCCTTTCAATTTCCTTCCAACAGAGAGGTGGACACAAACAGGGAAGTGACAGGGACGGCACGGGGACGGCATAGGCTCAGAGTAAACTAGCGCAGTACTTGCAGCAGAGCTTTTCTTTCTTCTTTCTACATAGAAGAAAGAATGCCGCGAAACGCATGATTTTGTGCACAAACCAGGTCTGTCAGTTCCCTGCAGTGGGAACGGCTCGTGATACGACTTCAGAATCGCTCGTATTAACGCAGATGGCCGATTGAGCGCGCAGAAAGGCAGCTTTGTCGCAGTACAAGCCAGCAATGTATACCTTGAATCTATAGCATACAAGTGAACGCGCGCGACTATTTCTGCGCTTGCGCTGCATTGCCGTCGCTGCGATGACTGAGTGGCCTTTGAAGAGAGGCGGCCGACATATCTACCTGGAAAATGATGCTGATGGCGATGAGCGCGGATGTGGCAATTGTGTGGTCCAGACCGACTGGGCGCATAAAGACTGCAGCTTCGTGGTGGCTACTGCAAAGCGGCCACCCCCGACACCGGCCGGTTGGCGGATGCTATCAGCGGGTCGGCCCCGAGGAGCTTCTTGGCTGGTGATTGCCGGTCGGACCGTTATTCGGAAGCGCACAAAGACGTCCCTAAGGGTGCGGCGCGGGAGAAGGAAGGAAGCAGCCGGCAGTGCGCTCTGATGATGCCCCTGATTGTTCTACGGGCCGTCGTCAGTGCCGCGGCATCGCCGCTCGCTTGGGCCGCCGGGCTGCGAGCCGGAAGTTTTATCACGGCCGAGACGTTTAGAGAGGCCAAAACGGACCGGCAGCAGCCAAAGCAAACAGGAACAAGCCGCCACCGGACCATAACTCCTCATCGGAATTGTCGTTGCCATCCTAATAGGAACTCCTAATGCCTCGGTCACTCCGGGTCCGCGCTGGCCGCGTAGGTACATAATGTGCGCGTAATGGATTGATGCTGGCGTAGGTGCGCGGCGTGTTTAATCCTCATTTCGCCGGGTCGCCGGGACTCCGGGTGCCGTTGCGAGGTGTCGCGCGGAGTGGTGGTCCGCGCGCGCCTTAAGCAAGATCCACTGTTTCCGCCATATAGCTCATCAATGCGGCCGATTTCTCCGTAGTTGGCAAGCGTACGGCTCCTCATTTTTGCTTCTCCTCGTTAGGGGCGTCGCGATGTTCTGGCCTCAGGCGCTGGGGAGACTCTCAGCGGCTGGGGCGTTCACACAAATTTCCTGGCAGCCACGCCCGGCGACCTCCATGCATTCCGCGCAGGGCTTATTGAGTATACATGCGCCGAGGGCTTCGTCTTGTTCTGTTTGTTCCGCGTTGCTTATTTCCATGAACTCTTGAATCGGGAGCGCTGCATTACTTTGCATAGGGAATATATGCGATGTTTCGCTGGTGTATTCGTGCCTTTTGATATAGTAACCTGCAAGCCGAATATAGGCTGCGGCGTAAAACTTTCCTCGAGAAAGCCTTTAGCGAATGGTGCCAATAAGTGTTCGCAAAGTTTGTTTTACTGCATCAGATCTGTTCATGATGTTACCAAGTCTTTGTTTCTTCGTCTCCTCCGTTCACTGACAGTCCTTGTATAAGACACAGTCAGTGACAACTCAAGTCTGCAGTGGCCACCGTGCAGAGTTTCTCCGAGAATAAAAGTAGCCCCCTGTTAGACCTTTCTTTGTTTGTTTGTTTTGTGTAAACAAGATGCTAACTATGAGATGACATTATAAACTTGCGAATTTAGAAGCTTTTAGCTTGTTTAATATAGTTCAATATCAAAATTTTCAATTCGCTTTCTGCTGTGACTAGTTAGCGGAGTAATGCAGAACGCCGAGGTCAGTCGCCCATGGTTATGAACTTATTTTTTTTATCTGTATCCTACCGTGGAAGGCAGTGATGCGGCCACTGAGGGTGCCTTGTCGGGGCTTCCAGTATTCTACGAATGTGTAGCTTCCTTCACCTGTGCGTAGAGCGCTCGACCAGTGCATAACAGGCTACAAAAAATAGGAGCATGCAGCCCCTGATTTCCGCGATAAGTGCTCCTGCCTACTTTGCTTGTGAGCCATCATCATCATCATCATCATCATCATCATTATCATCTTTTTCTTCATCATCATCAGCAGACCTTTTCAAAATTGGCCAAAGGGCGCTGCCATATTGGAGACTGGGCTGTGCTCATAACACAAGAATAAGCTGCGGATTCTCCCCCCACGCCTGCTTCACAACCCAGTCAAACTGGTTTCCCCCAGGATCGTGAAAAGATCGTGAGAGGCCTTCGCCCACTGCAGGGCGAAGGCCTCTCCCATATTCCTCCAATTAACCCGGTCCTGTGCTAGCTGCATCCACTTGACCCCTGCGAACTTTTTGACCTCGTCCGCTCACCTAACCTTCTGCCGCCCCCTGCTACGCTTTCCTCCCATTGGAATCCAGTTTGTTACCCTAAGCGACCATAGGTTATTCTTTCTTCGCACTACATGTCCTGCCCATGCCCATTTCTTCTTCTTGATTTCCACTAGGATGTCAGTGACCTGAGTTATTCCTCTGACCCACTCTGCACGTTTCTTACCTCTTAACGTTATCCCTACCATTTTCCTTTCCTTAGCCCTCTGCGTTGTCCTCAACTTAAGTAGAACCCTCTTTGTTAGCCTACACGTTTCAGCCCCATAGGTAAGTACAGGTAAGATGCAACTGTTGTATACTTTCCTCTTGGGCGATACTGGTAAGCTGCTAGTCATAATCTGGGAGTGCTTGCCAAATGCGTTCCATCCCAATCTTATTCTCCTTGTTATTTCATTTTCATGGTCCGGGTCTGCGATTACTACCTGTCCCAAGTAGAGATATTCGCCTACTACTTCCAGTGCTTGGCTACCTAACGTAAACTGCTGTTCATTCCCAAGGCTGTTGAACATTACCTTAGTCTTCTGCATATTGATTTTCAAGCCTACCTTTCTACTTTTCCTGTCTAGGTCATCAATCATTATTTACAGTTCATCCCCTGAATTACTTAGCAAGGCAATGTCATCAGCAAATCGCAGATTACTGAGGCAGTCTCCATCTATCCTTATCCCTAACTGCTCCAATTCCAAGTCTCTCAATACTTCTTCTAAGCAAGCTGTGAATGGTACTGGGGAGATCGCGTCTCCTTGCCTAACACTTTCTTTATATGAATTTTGTTCCTTGCTTTATGCCGAACAATGGTTGCTGTGTAGCCCATATATATATATATATATATATATATATATATATATATATATATATATATATATATATATATATATATATATATATATATATATATACTTTCACGTACGGCACGTCTGCACCCTGATTTCGCAATGCCTGCATGACCGCCGAGGTTTCTACTGAGTCAAATACTTTTTCGTAAACAATGAATGCTATGTATAAGGGCTGGTTATATTCTGAGCATTTATCTATTACCTAGTTGATGGTATGGATATGACCGGTGGTAGAGTACCCTTTCCGAAAACCTGCTTGATCTTTTGCTTGGTTGCAGTCTAAGGTTGTCCTGATTGTATTAGCGATTACCTTGGTAAATACCTTATACGTAACGAACAGTAAGCTGATTGGTCTGTAATTTTTCAAGTCTCTAGCGTCTCCTTTCTTATGAATTAAGATAATGTTTGCGTTCTTCCATGGTTCCGGTACCGTCGATGACACCAGGCACTGCGTATACCGGGTGGCCAGCTTTTCTAGCACGATATCCCCCCGTCCTTCAACAAATCTATAGTTACCTGATCCTCTCCAGCTGTTTTCCCCCTCGTCATAGTTTCTAATCTTTGTCTCAACTTCGTCTTTGGTCACTGGCGGAACGTCTGACTGCATTTCCCTACCGCCAATCTCGTTATTGTCCTGACTTCTTTGGCTGTTGTAGAGATCAGTATAGAACTCCTCGGCTACTTTGACTATCTTGTCCATATTTGTGATGACATTGCCCGCCTTGGCCCTTAGCGCATACATCTGATTTTTGCCTATGCCCAATTTTTTCTTCATCGCTTTAAGGCTTCCCCGTTCTTTACAGTATGCTCAATTTTCTCCATCTTATACTTCCCTATATCGGCCACTTTGCGCTTCTTGATTAGCTTTGATAACTCTGCCAATTCTATCTGGTCTGTTGGATTGGAAGCTTTCATACTTTGGTGTTTCTTAATCAAATCTTTCGTCTCCTTACACAGCTAACCGGTATCCTCTCTAACTATCGTACCGCCTACTTCTACAGCGCACTCAGAAATGATATCTCCGAAATTATTGATCATTGCTTCTAGGCTAATGTCGTCATCCTCGATTAGAGCTAAGTATCTATTCTGTAGTGAGATACTGAACTTTTCTGCCCTCCCCGTCACCGCCAATTCATTGATGGACATCATTCTTGCTAATCTGTTCCGTTTCCTTTTCAGATTTAGAGTAATTCGAGCCCTTACCATCCTGTGGTCACTGCATCGCACCTTCCCGATTACCTCTACGTCCTGCATAATGGCGGGGTTAGAACACATTATTAAGTCAATTTCATTTTAGTCTCCCCGTTAGGACTTTTCCATGTCCACTTCCGGTTCTTCCGTTTGCTGAAGAAGGTGTTCATGATTCTCAAGTTATTGCGCTCTACAAACTCAACTAGTACCCTTAATATGGGTCCGGTGTGGTACGTGGCTGAGTGTTAAGACCATTGAGCACGAATGCAGCCGGGCCTCAGTCTTAAGACCCGTGTATCATGATCGGATGGAAACACCAAAGTTCCAGCTGCTCGAGGGGCCTTTTCATTTGTCGTATATCTTCTGCTCTGTAACTTCTTAAAGTACGAAATTCTTTCTGGCTTTCGCTCTCCAAGATCTCCAGAGTCCCATGAAATTGATCGACACTGAGAGAAATTTATTCAGAGCCGGTAAAATTGCTGTGACGTTTCGAGGAACCATGGAAATTGGTCCAGGTTCCCTTGTATTGCACCCACGCTAAGTTATATGCAACAGGCTTGCGTGAAACTACTTCCGATCTCGCAGGCTCTCGATTCCTAGAAGCGCCGCTAGCCTATCACACGGAACTTGGAGCGTGTACAAGCAGCTCGCATCTGTTCGGAGAAGCGCCGTGTGCTGCGAGTTTTTAGGCTGTGTAGGGCATCTAGTCCGAGCATCCTTGAGCTGTAGAAGAATGTGCGCTCTAGCTAATTCCGTTCTGGGCGTGGCCAAAACAATTCACTGTTATGTACGTGCGTGTTTTTGAAGTTTATTTGCTCGTATCTAACAAGCAGTAACAAAGTTGCAAGTAGGGTGTAGGGTGTTTTGAAGACCATTTGGTACTCGAAAGGTCACTCGCGAACAACCCATTCAATATTTGTTCCTAATAAAAAAAAAATATTATCTTGCTTTGTCTTGCAGCGTTGATGTTTATGTGACAGCAAGAGAAGCGGCTATTGTCGAGATAATAGCGTCTAAATGTTTTAAATGACTACCTGATCGCTGTTTTGAAGCGAATATCGGTAGAGGCCAGCCTCCGAGGTCCGTACCTAAAAATCTGTCAGCGCACTACTGTTTTCTTGAAATATGGGCCAAGTGATGGCGACACATGTGTTTCTTTTAGTGGCATTTTGTAGATCATAAAACAACCGTTTTAGTGAGAAAGAACTACTACTCAGATTAATCGGAAAAACCTGAGGTATCTGTGAAGCTTCGACCTTTGGTCTTTGAGCGCCTGGCAATTTTGCAGGCAGTTCCAACTATGGTTTCGCCATTGAAAGGGTAGGGTGACATCGGAATGCAGCCTTCCAGACCCGCTGTGCCCAGAGTTAGACGCGATGCTGCCCAGCTACGCAGATACGTTCGTATCACTCGGTTAGAGCGGGGCTTTATATCTACGGCTGCCCCACCGCGCAGGCGCAGGGGTTAGGGCGCTCGACGACTGTGCCCAAGGATGCGTGGGATTGAATCCCGGCCGCGGCGGCCGCTTTTCTGTGGAGGTGAAAAACAAGGCGGCTGTGTAGTGTGCGATGCCAGTGCACGTTGAAGAACCACAGGTGGTCGAAATTTCCTGGGGCATCAGCTACGGCGTCTCTCATAACCTGAGTCGCTTTGGGACGTTAAACCCTATGAACCGAACCAAACGATATCTACGGCACGTGATCTATCCTATAATCCGCTAACTAACTACTGTATATGCTAAGCAGTAGCTGTGGGATAATAGAGGCACACTTTAAATGATTGGTCGCAAAGTGCATGAACATAAACAAATAAATGTTCGAAAGGGAAGCCGCCAAATGGGAGCTTTTAAAGCTGTGGAGTCACACCCTTGAAAGCGGAGCTTAAGTTTAAGCAGCGCGAACAGCGGGAGAAAAGACTGTGACAACGTCGTGTATACATCTACCATCTATCAAGGAAAGCTACACCAAACTAGTGCATTCTCACTTCACGGCTCACGGCTAGGTTTGGCCGCGTTAAATCCCTGCATTTTTTTTTTTTTTTTTTTTTTTTTGCGAAAGCAATACTACGCCAGCCGCTTCGCCTCTTCAACGTGGTCGCACCTCCGCTATGGCGGCGACTCCACGAATGACCTTGAGCCAAGAAGAAGAAGAAGAAAAAGGAGAAGGAGAAGAACACCCATCCCTCTCCTTTAATTTTGTTTACTAAAATTAGTTTGTTTTTTTTTCGTTAAAATATTCTCTTCTCTTGACAATGAAATAGACCGACGGGCCACTTGGTCAGACATGGTGTTTAAAAGAAGGACGTTGCGTAGAAGTACAAGAAAAGACAAGGACAGAAGTAATGCCCGTCCCGTCTTCAATTTTCTTGGCCCATATATGCGTGCAGCGTTTTTCTTTCAAACAATGTGCACTTTCTCGATACAGGAAAACTTTATCTTGTCGGGTCTCTTTAAGAGCTGAATTTCTAAAGCATTATTCGATCTTCCATTTATGTTCCTTTGTTTGTGCCTACTTTCCAAATATCTTGCCCCGTACACCCACCTCTAATGCTGCCTGTAAGGACCAGAACGAGTAGAAAATGACGATATGCTTTGGAATAGGCGAAACCGGAATAAACAATGTGGTACGGTGTTATAGTTTCCCTTACCGACCACACCACTGCGGTGGCACTGCTGGTGTTGCTAGTCGTCCAGTTCACAAATTATAGGCAACTGGTATTATAGCTCTTCCACACCTTCCTATCTCGAGAACATTGCATTAATTTGTATTAATTGTATTAACCTTCCTCCCTTTATGTTTTCTCTGTAGGCCCAATTATTATCGGCGCTGTGTGATGGCGAAATGAAATCGATTATAAGCACAAAAACTGTGTCATGACGGTGTCCGGGACGTTTCTGTATACTTGTCGTCTCAAAAGGAACACCCAACACGCTTATCTCGGGGGGCTTCCGGTTTTCAATAACTCGTGCTTCGGCAGACCACTTCACAAGGTCATTAGGTTAGCTATGCATTATTTTGACCTACGCTCACTTTGCACATGCCGATGATGCACAGGCATTGTTCACATTACGGGTTTTGTCCTTTTTGAGGCGCTGCACATTCCTCCTCGTCTTTCGTTGACGCGAGAAGCTTCTCACTGCGGTGGGAAAGGAAGGGTGCGCAGGAGAATGGGCCGGAGAGAGGAATCTGCGGCTTCTGGGCGGCCTTCGATTCGCACTGCGGCGCGGTCCCAGATGGCCAGTCACTTGGCGCTACATTTCGCCTAACCAACTTGTATACGTTGCGCTTTGGCTCGTTTGTTGCTTCACCTCGCAAAGACATCTTGAGGGTCTCCGATAGAAGGAGGAGGAAGTGCGCGACGGAGCCCCTGAGAGAGATTCAGCGTGTATCTGTGTTCTGCGGCAGTGGCAACGACGCACCCCGAAGATTTTTCAGAGCGGAATAGCTTCGTGGGGAGCAAGCGGCGCAACTTTGAAGGGGAGGTTTCCAGAGGAGGAACGTCGGCTTCCGATGACCACTTTGGCGAAGTTTTAATGAGTTGGACGCTGCAATGATTTCTCCACTTCTCCTCTTTCGTCCTCTTTCGCCTTCCTCTCTCTCTGCAGTTTGTTTGTTTTTTTTTCTTAAAGAAAGACATTATTTCTCTCAGTTATCCTTGCTGTTTTCTTGCTGCTTCACGTGTTGTGTTTTTGTTTTCTCCTCCGTGTCGCAAGAATGATTGGCCGTTCAGAACGGAAGGCGGTGCCCGTCTTGATGAAAACAGTAGGAAACAAGTCAGTTACAGCTGGTCCCGTCTTTTCCACCGCTGCGTCCTTTGTTTAGTGGTGGCAGAGGAGCGGGGAGAAATGAATCGTGAGTTTTCGAAAAGGCTGTAAAGAGTATGTTGCAGAAAATAATTCCGAGTAAGGCACTGCAGGCCGGTCGTCGTCGCTTGGCCGCCGTCCCCTGGGCGGCTGACGACATCTGCCCAGGACCGCGCCTGCTAATGGACAAAAGTGCCCTGCGCTGGTGCTCTCATATCGCACTGCTGGCCACTTCTTGCGGCCGCCCCTTCTGCTATGTAACACCAATATATATATATATATATATATAACACTTCCAAAAATCACCTGCACAACTTCGCTTCTTGCGCAATATATACAGGGAAACGTTCACACGTGCGGAATTTTTTCACTAGTGCCGTGATAATCTTCTTGTGTAGCAATTTGTGGGGTTTCAGGGTTTTCCGACGTACAGACGAACATTACCTGTGCCTTCCTAGAAACTCATTAAACGCGTTCTTGAATGCGAAGTAGTAAGTTGCCGCCTTTCCTGCGATTTAGACGAGTGTGCATACAATGCTCGGTGACATGCACTGTCATTCGAATTGACCCAAGGAATATCTTCCCGCTTGCTATTCGTATATTAAAACAAGAATCTTCGGAACCCGTCCATAAACGTCGTCGTGTCATTTTTCCTGCTTTTTTTGTCGTACTGTATTTTGTCTTGTTATCCCGAGAATGCAACGACATCAGCATGTCAAATAATTTGTTTATTATTAGCCACAGGGCTGTGCACGAACAATGAATAAACAAAGCATAAGTGCAACAGCGACCTATAACTTGCCGCTAATGTAACTAGTGAAGGCAGGAATAGGAACCAACGCATCGCATTGTCGTTATCGCTTTCACCGCCGCAGACAGTTGGCGCGCGAAAGATACGCGTTGCAGCCTTTGCCCCTCCAGCGGGCGGGCGAAGCAGCCTGGTGGAGAATGCGCCCTCGTTTCGTGCAATATGGTGCGAGGGGACGCCCGAGGAAACCGCGAAATATCCGGCCGAACTGAGCAGGTGAAAGGGGAGCGATGGAAGCCCCGCTCTATGGAAGAGCGATGGCCAGCTTTGTGACGCGCTTTCCCGCATGTCTCTGCCGCGCTCATAAACATCTATCTCCCAGTGTATATAATTTCTGCCGTCTTTCGCTATCGGCTTTGTGCGGGCTCTCCGGACTCCTTATCTGCGGTTATAATTCCTAAGACACGCGGAGACATTTTAAATGTCGCACGCGGCTCCTCCAGGGCCGTTACACGGCCTAGGCTTTGGCGCGGGAACAAAGAAAAAAAATTATTTATGGGACACCTTCGCTCTTTTCCCCCCGTTATTATCAGCGCCGCCGAAATGGTATGGTACGCGGAAAATGCGCCTCACTGCGAGGGCCAGGACGCAATAAACCTTTACGGTGTGATAATTAGATACGGCCCGAGAGGAAGGTTGGCGCGTCTACGCAGGCCGAAGCGAGGGGAAGGCGACACTGGACCGGATGAATTAGCGCCGGCCTGTGCGCACGCTTTGCACCGGGGCGTTGGCCGCACCCAGGCCGTGTTCGGGCCTTGCTCGGGGTGCCCCCTTCCCTTGTGCTCGGAGTGTATAGCCTCCTGCCGCGTTGTTATTAGAAGCCCATACTACACGGCTACCCAAGCCCGGTGTTACAGCCCTGAAACCAACCTGCATCTTGTCAAAACGTAAGGAGTGGAAAGGCGTGTAGCATAATTTGTTGTATATCGATAACGGAAATGGAGACCGATCACAACACTCTACTGTTAATGTATGGAGATAAATTTGCGCTTCTGATTGTCCCCAGATTTTTGTCGGTCCGTCCGCCCACACCACGCGCAAAAGCGTAGCTGAATGGGGATTAGAACCCACGCCTTTTAGATAGTGGCAACGCGGTGTGCTGAATCCGAAGGCAGAGAGAAGAAAAAAGTGCGCTGGGCTCTCGCGTCGCTCCAACTATCCCTCCCGCCTGCATACACAAGGGGAGATGTCCACATTATATTATTCTTACACCGTGGAGTTGATGTACCATCCTCCGTTCACCTGGCTTGAACGTCGCAGAAGCTTATACAAAAGGGCAGTTAGTTGCTAGTGTCAGCTTGCGATTAATGGGAAATTAACAACAGTTTTGCTTAAAAGTGCGCGAATTTATTGATAGGAGCATTGTGCATCGAAGCACGAAGAAGAAAGCAGAGTTGTATACAATACATATTTTTAAACATTTAAGAAGGCGCGACATCCTCTCGGGATCACTAGAAAGTTGGGCTCCATACTTGTCCTGGAGGAAGCCCTGATTCATACAAGGAAATGCAAGGCGCCCGTGTGCTGTGCGATATCAGGGCACTTTAAACAATCCAAGAAGAGGGCTTTGTCTGGCTGGTTGGGTGAGACAGACAGCGCATATGTTTGTATCGCTTTCCCACTCGTCCCGTCTGTTAGCACTGTATATATATATCGAAATTTCCGGAGCTCCCCACTACGGCGTCTCTCATAGCCTTGAGTCGCTTTGGGTGTTAAAACCTTCAAACCAAATCGGACCTGATTCATGCAGGATACGATATTCGTTCGAGCACCAGGCCGCTCGTAAATGACGCTAGCGTAGTCCGCAATGCGCCGCTGGCTCGCCGTAGACAAGTGTATGGGGCACTGTGCACACAGCGGCAAGGCTTGACTCGTCTTGTTTCTGGCGCCAGGATCCACACTGGCTTCGCTTGCATTGGCGCTGGTTGCTTTCTTTCGCTTTTGGGACAATGAAGGCGGAGTCATGCCTCGGCAATGGCACAAGTGGGGCCGGCTTTTTATGAGGCCTTCATTAGCCCGACGAGGGAGCACGTCGACCGCCGGGCGGCCGCCATCAAGCAGCGCCTGCGCACTGCTGCACCTGTTATGGGCCGGGAGAGCTGCGTGAGCCATGGGTCCCCAAACCTTCCCATAATTCCGCTCAAAGCGGGAGTCATAAAAGCGGCGTACCAGAGTTGGAAGGCGCCCCACTTCGATAAGGCGGCTCGGTCGGGGCCTGCACCCGCGACTTATCAAATGAACCACACTTTGCGGGCGCGCGCGGATGCCTAATTATAGTAACGGTCAGAAGCGAGCCCGAAGCAGGAGGAGCAACAGGGCCGAGGTTTCCCTGCGGTGCGCCATCGGGATACCCTTAAATAATTAACCAAGGCGGCAGCTCAATCCCTGCCGTTATTATTTTGCCTTTTCCTGTTCGCCGTTTCGGGCACCACCGGGAGTGCGCAGTAAGGTCGGCTGCCCAGCAGCACGAAACTCCTTTAGCCACGCTTGCCGCTGCTTCCTGCTTGTGACTGGATGATGCGCCCGACGCTTCGGGAGGAGTTTGGTTTGTACGCGCTTCGCTGAAATGCACCGTATCGCGCGCTGGCCGATGCACGGTGTGCTATGTCATGCTCGCGGTATTGTTGCGTGGCCATTTTGCTCCGAATTCCAGGGTATGCTTCTTCGTAAGCCGGCTCAATCTTTCTTTCTTTCTTTCTCTTTTTTTTTTTTTTGATGTCTTTGTAGTTGCTTGTGTGCGGTCTGCTTCCAATTCTCTTCTTTTTCTGCTTTTCAATGCTAATGGTTATTGTTCTTGGCGCTCAGGGCACTCTTGGAAGCTGTGAACGATATACCATAGTGTCGAATCAGTTTCTAAGGGCGCCCTTGACCCTGCATAAGCCTCCAGCCTCTATACGGCTGCCGCTTTTCGACAGAGGCGAAACCCTACGACGTCCGTGTACTGTGCGATGTCAGTTCAAATTATTGAACAACGGGTGGTCGAAGCTACTGGAGCTGTCCACTATGGCATACCTCATAGCCGATGCCAGTTTGTGTTGTTCCAATGTAAAAAAAAAAAAAAAAAAAAGACAAGAAAGTTTTCTGTGAAAAGTTATTTTATTCAACAAAGCAAGCCCTATATTCTCTCAAATCAGCTGATGTTGTCCTAATGGAAAAAGAAAATAGTTAAAACTGGAAGTGGGTTATCCATACATTGATTCCAGTTTCATGCCCATCAGTACACTAAATATTTCACCCGAAGATCGCAGATAGTGTCACTGTTTTTTTGACGATTAAGTCATGCTAGTTTTACATGCCACCGGAACAAAGAAAGACTACACAGTGTTTGAAACGCTAAAACGCATAGGTACTATATACTGAGCCGTACATTCTCTCAACTACAACTCTTTTTATTGCTAACCGTGGCTAACGCGCAAGTTCGCGCGTTGTATCACAAATACCTAAAGCGCCCATCGGGCGTTATATGGGGGTATTCACAATCGCGAAGGCAAACAAAAATCTAAACAAATGGATGAAATCAAGTATGGAGACATAGTACACACGAAGTACAAACGACTCTAATGCTAACTTTTGGAAAAGACAAAACATTCGGCAGTAAGCATAAAGCACCCAATTACAAAACTTCTTCCACAATGAATAAAACAATACAGTGAAAGCGTAACCTAAAACATATTCATATGATGCCCTCCGTGGCAGAAGAAAAACTCGGTGCAGATACTGTCTCATCCTGGAACAAATTCCATTCTGCCCTTGTTTGCTTCTACATTTATGCGACTTGGATATCGCCTTTTTTTTTTTCTGAATATTCTCGCCTGTTGCATTGCATTGATAATTAGATTGTTTTGAATATATGATTCTTGCAACTTTTTTTTTTTTTCAAACATTTTCAGCTGACCATTTTTCTGCTTGCGGATGTCGAATTCCACCCCAGTCCTTCGCCGTTTCGCGAACCTCTAATCTTCTAGATACGCGATAACTTATCTTCAAAATATTTTGTAAATTTGAGAGCTTGCGCCTTGCTAGGGTATTTGCCGTTCATAGGTTCCACCCAACACTCTTCCACATCGCGTGGGGCTAAGAACACCACACGCATTATTCGAGTCACAAGCTCATCGACTGGGCCAAGATGGCACCGGGCAGCCATCGGTGTTCGGAAATATGAATGTCGATGACTGACTCTTCAAGTCTTTGCTCAGTTAAGCTTTCATTTCACCAGTGCAGCTGCAGTCAACATGAAACAATGTCGACATGACATCGAAGACGGGATGGCTTTTCTTGCATCGTTCACGTTATGTGCTGTGCTCACGTGATCTCTGATTTGTGCGCGACTTCGGCTCTTGTACGCACTTCTTTTACGTCGAGTGACCGACACCACATAATGTGACTTCCGCTTCCTGCAGCGGCTTCCTGCTTTTCAAGGCACATATCAGCGGTTCTTTTCTTTTCCAGACCACGGGATTAAACTGCCTGCTCCGGCGTACATTTTATCCAAGTGCCCTCACAATTCGTCAGTAATTTGGGCTGATTTTGGAATATGCGCGCCTGCCCTCTCGCGAAAAATGCTTACAACATTGTCACCGTTGTTCAGCATTGTTTGCCACCAGTCTCTCTGCAACTCCGTGTTCTGTCCATTCCTAGTAACACGGATCACGATTTTTTTTTTTCGGCTATTTCTCAAAGATTGCAGGTGCGAACTGCAAACAAGGATTTTGTTTTCTGTGCAACCTCGGAAGATTTAGTGCCAGTACATTTTTTTCAACAGCCTTAGCGCCTGTTGCGATCACTTCTTATAGGAAGATTATACGCTGGCTGAGTGAGTTTAGCGCGTAGCTCCTTGGTCCTTGCACAAATCAAACTGCGTTTACAGTTTCAATCAATAGCGAGTTCGCCCCTGCATATAGTATACCTGATCCCTGTGCTGAAATACAGCTTAGCTCTCTTGTATACAGCACCGCGTAGTTCGACATGTTCCCTATATCGAGCAAGCCATGCAGGAACGCTGATGAACGTCTTTCGAATTCAATAGACCTTAATAAACTTACCTATGGCAGAACTTCCTGCTCATAATTAGCGCTTCTGTCGATGTCTTTTTGATGTCACTGAAGACGGCAAAACTTTAAGGTGTTGCTGTTCAAATAACAGAACGAGGTTTCAAAAACTGTGTGTAGTTTTTTTTTTTTTTTTTTGTTATTTTCCCGAGTTATTGAACATAGTTAAGCGTGGCGTTTAACATATGGGCGTGAGATATTTGAGAAATGGTAGTCCCGAGGACATGTCATTTAGCGAGTCTTCGAAACGCCCTCCTCCAGCGTTCATTACATATACAGCCAGTTTGAGTGGAAGCTGGAATGTCTAAACAATGCAGAATTCGGTTAACTCAAAACTGCAGAAGTGGGCACGCTGAATGAGGCACTTCTGTGTTGCAGCGATTTCGCCCTGCTAGAACTCAATGAAACGCACTAGACTTGGTGTAAAACAATATGTCGCACTGAATGATTTAAGGAGGTTATTGCACATGTCACTACCATGCCATTTGCGTCTGCACCCTGGTTTCGCTGTGCCCGCATGGCTAGTGAGGTTTCAACTTAAACTTAGTCAAATCATTTCTCATTATTTGTGTATACTTTTGTATTCTGCGCACTTCTCTACCACATGACTGATGATGTAGATATGATCTATTGTCGTTTAGCCGTCACAAAAGCCAGCCTGGCCGTTTATATGACTAAAATCTAAAGTTGCTCTAATTCTGTTAGCAGTTACCTTAGAATCTAGTACTGTAATAAATTTCTTTATGCGGAACTTCAAAACTGCACCTCTTACCCTCAAAGAAGCATTCTATATCACTAATATACGCCATATTTCAGAATATGCATGCCCAATCTTGGACCAACATACGCACAGCCGGACTAACAAACTAGAACGTATTCAGAAGCGCGCCGCATGTTTCGTTAGCAACAATTATAGCTTTAGCTCCAGCGTAACAAGCATTAATACCGAGCTTGGGTGGCAGCCCCTGTACCAAAGGAGAAAATTCCTGAGATTGAAATTCTTCCGCAGTGTATTTAATGGTGACACTAGAATAGACAAAAGTATTTACCTGAAGGCTCCACACAAACTTTTCGCTAGAAATGATAACCAAAAAAAAAAAAAAATTCCGAAAAAAAAAAAAAGAGATTGCTTGCTGCATGAATGTTTTTGCTCATTCATTTTTCCCTTTTACGGTAAGCGAATGGAATCGACTGCCCGAAAGTGTAATCAATGTCCCATCCAGCATTTTTTCGTCAGCCCCGGTTGAATTGTGTTTTCTGTGAGTTTCTTTAGATTTTTCACTGCTTAT
Source organism: Amblyomma maculatum (assembly GCF_055883805.1). NCBI lineage: Eukaryota > Metazoa > Arthropoda > Arachnida > Ixodida > Ixodidae > Amblyomma > Amblyomma maculatum. Next base: position 197,769,229 of record NC_139344.1, on the reverse strand, counting down.
TATGAATTTCATTGTATATTGGATACATTGTTTTTTTATTATTGTTTATGTTGTGTTTAGGGTTCTTTTTTTTTATCCCTCACTTTTCTTATTTATGAGATACAATGTTCGTAATCCCCCTACAATAATACCCCAACGGGCGACGTAGGTATATGCATAAATAAACTTTGTAAGCAACGGACAGTAAGGTGATCGGTGTGTAGTTTTTCAAGTCTTTGTTATCTATTCAGTTAATATTAGTGCTCTTCCAAGATTCCGGTACGGCCGTGGTTTTGAAGATACATGAATATACAGGGTAGCAAGTTTTTCTAGCTCTATCTCTTCACTGTCCTTCAGCATATCTTTAGTTACCTAATCTTCATTATCCTCTTTTCTTTAGATTGTCTATAAGGTTTCTTTACTTTTGTTTACTGGTTGAATGTCCAATTTCTCGACATGGCTGCCTCCATGATTATTTTCGCGAGTATTTTAACTACTGTATACATATGTAGGTCCAACGTTTAGGGGAAACCCGAAAGAGGGAGTAGTAGTTGGCTGCTGCGCTTTGGTAGATTCTAATAAGTAATCACTCCCTTACTGTATAAATCAGCGTAAAATACCTCGGCTACTTTAACTATATTATTCCCCGGGGTGATAATATTATCATCGTCTCTGACTGCGTACACTTTTATTTTACCTATGCTTAGTTTCCTCCTGACCGCTTTGAGGCTACCTTTGTTCTTTAGAGCATACCGATTTCCTCCTTATTATACTTCCTGAAGTTGGGTATCTTGCTGTTATTGATCATCCTTGACAATTCATCTAATTCTGTGTTATATTTGGCGGTAGAGGCTTCTCATGCTTACAAAATTATTTGGCGTAATCTTTCATAGAGAAAGAGAAAAAATTCTTATCAAGAAGGGCGTCAGGAAAGGAGACACTATCTGCTGGTGTTCACCGCATGGTTACAGCCGGTATTCAAAAAACTTGGCTCGGAAAGTTAATCGAGAATACCTCCGTAGTGAAGCCAATGCTCGTACCGAATCTCAATCGCTAAAGGCCGCATCATTGATGACCAGGTGAGCGACATGCTCCACTACGGTGTGATCCAAACCTCTCACAGCCTTTCCCCGGTCGAGTGCGTAAAGAAAACCGACAGCTCTGAGGGATTCTGAGTATAACTACCGCCCGCTGAACAGAAATCACTTGAAAGGTCATTTGCCCAATGCCCTCTGCCTCGTATCGATGACGCCCTTGATCACTTGCTGGAGTCGGAGTACATTTTGTTTTTCTTCATTGAATCTGCGCTCTCGCTGTTGCTGATGGCCGATCACCAGTAAACAGCCTTCATACGCCTGACGGGCCTGACGGGAAAGAAGTGTCACTTATAGCTGGACAGTTGACCGTCCTCTCATGTCCGAGGACTGTGTTCTCCCGTACCCTGCCAAGTTCCGTGAAGTTTATGAATTTCTGAAGCCCACATCTTTGTGAGAATTCTGAAGCTTTATCGGCCTTTGCTCTTACTTCCGCCGCTTCTTCAGGAATTTCGTTGTTGCAGTTATCTTCTCGCCGTCAGCCACGACTAGTCGACATGGTCGCCTGCGTGTGAATTAGCTTTTGCTTGCCGAGTAACTCAAAGGAAGAACTGCAAAACGTACATGATCGGGAACTTACAAGAAAAAGATAACGATCACCCAAAAATGATATGAAGTAATCTATAAAGTAATGTTCAATACCCTCGGAAGGGCACAATAGTTTACGATATAGGCAATGAAGCATTGGAATTAAACGGGAAAAACATCATTTTAAAAAAGGGAGTATACATCTTCCTGGTGCATGCAGGTAGCAGTGGCCGACCCGGACCACGTGAGTGTAATAACTAGGAGAATACTTCCTGACTTCCTCACTGAAGCCGTCCCAGCTGGTTAGTGTTTCTTCGTGGTTGTCATGCCAAATTATTGCGGCTCCTTCCAAGAAGAATACAACGTTCACATGTTTTACGGTAGCGTCCCATCAATTGTACCGGCTCACCCGCTCGTAGTAGGCACTCATAGATGTCTTCGTCATATTTTCCAGCAGACGTCCGCGGCTCACAATGATACTGCCAGTTGCTTACCGTTGGCATCGCTCACTCGGCGTTGTCGTCCTGAGCCATATTCGTCGAAAGAGACGGTAAGCCAGCGAGTCGGCGGCTTCTTCGAAGGCCACAGGGATCCGAGTTGAGTCATCCACTACCTCCATCACAACTGTTACGTACTGAGTATGTGACGGGGGTGTTTATTTAAAGCGTAGGTCCTGAGAGTTCTCTAGGCACATTCTACCATTCTTCAGCTTCGTCCTCCGCTCTCTCAGGATGAATATATAATATCATTCGCAAATGATGACAATGACGATGAGGGAAAAATACTAAAGTTAAATGGAACCCGGGGGAATAAAAGGAGTTTGAAATCATTGTGCAGCATATTAAAGCTGTTGATAACTTTCCTGGGCGATACTTCACGCGTCAAATATTATTTCGCCGTACTGCAGCTTTTTATCCCTCAAAATCCCAGCGAAGTGTGAAGTCACCCACAAACCTCATGTATGTAAAAAAATATGGCTGACACAACGGAGCGTGGATATCCAGTGCTTAGAAGCACGGGTAAGCACTCAGCTTGGAATTGACTGGCAAAAAAAAAAAAAAATGAAGCTCCTATAGTTACTGCTTTAAATATTCTGGAGAGCCGTCCAGCAAGAAACCCAGCGCCCAAAATGGTCGACGCAGTGGGCAGGACAGGGCCGCTGCTGAGTTTGAGAGTAATGACATCCCACGACGGCCAGCTATGCGAATTGTTTCACACCATATTTAACATTTTCTTAATAACACTAAACAAAAAGGTTTTATACTTGGTCATGCGTAAAGTATTTTTTTTTTTCGCATTCGTTGTTTCTACTGGCTATCTGGTGGCTAGAGCATACATTCATACTGAAATCGAATGAGTTTCCCGAACCCATTTGGCGGCGAACGTGATTGGAACCTAACTGCTTTAAATGTTCTCGTGTAGCAGCCTATTAATGGCATTACATGCTAGTACCAATCAATTCGGATGACATTACCTTTGATAGTATGAGAGAGATATAAGTGTCCCCCCACCCCTCCCTGAGTTTTTGTTATTTTCATATTACAGTCGTCTCTCAGTCTTTGGGACGTTAAACCCCATAAACTAAGCCAAACCATTATTATTCAGTTAGCTTAAAATTAAAATTAAATAACAGTTAGCTTCAGTTTATACCGATTATTCAGCGGTATAAACTGAAGGTTGTACAGGCTACAGGCCTATGCACCCACATGTAGTTATGATGACCAGGCAGTTGAAAGAATCGGCAATCCGAAAAGTAAAGACGCAGTGTACTTTACTAATGGGCGACTTCAATGCCAAGGTAGGGAAAAAGCAGGCAGGAGACCAGGCAGTAGGTGACTATGGCATTGTCTTTAGGAATAGCAGGGGGGAGTTACTAGTTGAATTTGCAGAGCGCAACAACTTAAGAATCATGAATACCTTCTTCAGCAAACGGAAGAACCGGAAATGGACATGGAAAAGTCCTAACGGGGAGACTAAAAATGAAATTGACTTCATACTGTGTTCAACCCCCGCCATTATGCAAGATGTAGAAGTAATCGGGAAAGTGCGATGCAGTGACCACAGGATGGTGAGGTCCCGAATTAGCCTAAATCTGAAGAAGAAACGCCACAGATTAGTAAGAAAGAAACCCATCAACGAATTAGCGGTGAGGGGGAGGGCAGAAGAGTTCAGGATCTCACTGCAGAATAGATATTCAGCTCTAACAGAGGATGGCGACATTACCCTACAAGCAATGAACAATAATTTCAGGGATAAAATTACCGAGTGCGCTGTAGAAGTAGGCGGTAGGATAGTTAGAGAGGATACCGGTAAGCTGTCTAAGGAGACGAAAGATTTAATCAAGAAACGCCAGAGTACGAACAGACCAGATAGAATTGGCCGAGATATCAAAGCTGAATAATAAGCGCAAGGTGGCCGATATAAGGAAGTATAGCATCGAGAAAATTGAGCATGCAGTAAAGAACGGGGGAAGCCTTAAAGCGGTAAAAAAGAAATTGGGTATAGGCAGAAACCAGATGTATGCGATAAGGGACAAGGCGGGCGACGTCATCACGAATATGGAAAAGATAGTCAAAGTAGCCGAGCTATAAAGATCTCTACAGTAGCCTAAGTAGTCAGGACCGTAATGAGATTGGCCGTAGGGAGAAACAGTCAGACGTTCCATCAGTGACGAAGGACAAGATCAAGAAAGCATTAGAAACTATGAAAAGAGGGAAATCAGCTGGAGAGGATCAGATAAATACAGATTCGTCAAAGGAAGGGGGGGGATATCGTGCTATAAAAACTGGCCACTCTGTATACGCAGTGCCTGGTGTCATCGACGGTACCGGAACCATGAAATAATGCAAACATTATCCTCAGTCATAAGAAAGGGGACTTTAAGACCTTAAAAATTAGACCAATCAGCTGTCTGTTACGTATAAGATATTTACTAAGGTAATCGCTAATAGAATCAGGACAACCTTAGACTGCAATCAAGCAAAGGATCAAGCAGATTTTCGGAAACGGTACTCTACTATCGATCATATCCATACCATCAACCAGGTGATAGAAAAATGCTCGGAATATAACCAGCCCTTATACATAGCATTCATTGATTACGAAAAAGCATTTGACTCAGTTAAAACCTTGGCGGTGATGCAGGCATTGCGAAATCAGGGGGTAGACGAGCCGTACGTTAAAGTGCTGGAAGATATATATAGTGGCTGCACAGCAACCATAGTTCTACATAAAGAAAGTAACAAAATTCCCATAACGAAAGGTGTTAGACAAGGAGACACGATCTCCCCAATACTATTCACAGCTTGCTTAGAGGAAGTATTCAGAGACTTGGAATGGGTGCAGTTAGGAGTAAGGGTAGAGGGAGAATACCTCAGTAATCTGCGATTCGCTGATGGCATTGCCTTGCTAAGTAACTCGGGGATGAACCGCAAATAATGATTTATGACCTAGTCAAGAAAAGTAGAAAGGTAGGTTTAAAAATCAATATGCAGAAGAATAAGGTAATGTTCAACAGCCTCGGGAAGGAACAGCAGTTTACGTTAAATAGCGAAGCACTGAAAGTAGTAGGCGAATATGTCTACTTAGGACAGGTAGTAACCGCAAATCCGGACCATGAAAAGGAAATAACAAGAATAAGATTGGGATGGAGCGCATTTGGCAAGCACTCGCAGATTATGAATAGCAGCTTACCGGTATCGCTAAAAAGGAAAGTATACAACAGTTGCATCTTACCTGTACTCACCTATGGGGCTGAAACGTGGAGGCTAACCAAGAGGGTTCTACTTAAGTTGAGGACAACTCAAAAGGCTATGGAACGAAAAATGGTAGGGGTAACATTAAGAGATAGGAAGCGTGCAGAGTGGGTCAGAGAAATAACTCAAGTTACAGACATTCTAGTGGAAATTAAGAAGAAGAAATGGGCATGGGCAGGACATGTAGCGCGAAGAGAGGATAACCGATGGTAGCTTAGGGTAACAAACTGGATTCCAAGGGGAGGAAAGCGTAGCAGGGGGCGGCAGAAAGTTAGGTGGGCGGATGAGGTTAAGAAGTTCGCAGGGGTTAAGTGGATGCAGCTAGCACAGAATCGGGTTAATTGAAGAAATATGGGAGAGGCCTTGGCCCTGCAGTGGGTATAGTCAGGCTGATGATGATGATGGTGATGATGAGGATGATGATGATGAATTGGCTGACCTTCAATATACTCGAGATACGCAAAAATATTGAACTTCGAAGCGTAAATCCTAAAAAGTGTGATGCCGTAAAATTTATAACAGTAGCTGCGCTGAAGAATTATTTTGCCCATTGCGAGGGAAAGGTGCGGAATCCGTGATGTCTCTGTTGGGCCTATATTAGCAGAGTGGAAACATCTTGCGCATGGCAGTGGTCTGCTGTGGCGGCGTGTACAGTTATCTGTGAGCTGTAGTCGCTATCAGTGTTCACTTTTTCATGCAGCCCTGTTTGACGCGCATTTCTTGTCGGGAAGCTTCAGTCGTGGTCTGTTTTGACACTCTGCAACTTCCTATTGGAAACCTATCGTAGACAGGCAATTGTTTAAACGGTAATAGATCTGAAGTTGTTTATTATGGAAACATGAAGTTAGAAATGCATCTGCTTATTCTTTGCAGTGAGCTCTCCAGTGGCAGTGTTATCTCTTTTAGGTTAGATCCTGCCACATGTGCCTTATTTTTTTGTTTGAACCCGGAGAATAAGGTGCGTGGGCCAGTCTTTACGTTCTTTTATGCAACCGAACTGAACCATGTTTTTAAACCTCGAACCTAGTTGCGTAGCGGTACATACGTCATGAGCTGTCTTCTTCGTCTACAACTGAGTTCGTTGATTAGGTAAGCAGGTTTAGTTCCCACGTCAGACACAGATATTTTTGGCCCTCGCGGATGAGGGCTAATTACATAAACAGCGCCGCTGGGCAACGGCGCACGCTGACAGGAGAAATGCCCGAGCGAACCCACGCCACGCTCGCCCGTGGCGCGTGCATTCCTGTGGATTGCAGGAGGCCGCCTTCGGGAGCAATCTCGAGAAAAGGGCCCCCAAAAGTTATTCACTCGGTAAAGCAGCTCGGCGACGTGGAGCATGGTTTCAGCTGTTCTAGTGAGGAGGATGGGGGAGGCAGGGCCGTCGATCTTTTTTCCGATGTTGTTTTTTTCTTTAATTTTCGTTTTCTTATTCTCTCGCCAGCTGCATTAGCTTTTCTGGCGCCCTCTTGAACGGGCGTCTGCGATAGGGCTGCCATAAAGTTCACACGCTCACCGGGAACCCCGAGAAGCTGTTGGGCGTTGGCAGCCCCGGGCCAGAAGTCGCGATGGCCAATAAAGACCGCCTCGATGGCCCCTGAAGGCTGACATCCTCTGGATCTGCCTGGACGCCAATTGCAGACACCTTTCTGCGCCTCCAAGATGCTCGTTGCGCTCAAATATCTCCTTTGGCCCGTACTCCTCCGGTTTGGTTTCGTTTGTATACGCGGCTTCCTTCGCTCCATTTTATTTGTTCCCGATTTCTGCGCCGCCACGACGTGTTAGTGACGTAAACCACGAACGCGCTTGCGGCGTGCGCTGCGTGCACATGTATGCGATGCGGCCAGCACGATGAGTACGGCTCGGCATCGGCGCGCACTTCGGTCTGGGGAGGAAGAGCACCATCTCCCACTTTCATCAGCGCGAGTAGAGGGCGGCGCGTGACGCGCTGTGTAGCGGCGTCCTCCTAGAGCGCGATATGGTGCATGTGTGCATGTTTATGCGCCGCCAATCTATTCGCGGCGGTATACGGCTGTGCGACCCTTATCGTAAAATCCTCGGGGAGCGTCTTAAAGCAAACCCCGGAGCCGTTGCGGTTTCCGCTAATGTATACAATGCATAAACTCGCCACCAGGGCGGCGTGGCTGCATGTTGTCTGAATTGTGGAAGACCGGGCTCCTGCCCTGGGAACTGATAAGATCGGCTAAGTTTATGAATGCTGGCTCGGAAAACTGAGAGGAGCGTCGCAGGCAAGGAGGCAACCATGAGGGTCCAGGGGGCTTGCTTGAGAGGCCCACGCGAGCTTTTATGCCTGGCGTGTTTTGTTTCCGGCGCTGGATGTTATGCCTCCGGCGGCAGCGTGCCGAAGGCGGGCGCGTACAAGTGTCCTTCGCGGACGTTTGCTGCGGCTCCTTACACGGCGGCTGTATATCGTCGTTACCGCGCATGTAGGCACTCAGCAATGGCCACCAATCTCCTTCGGCGTCAAATGTCCGCTTCCTATGACGCAGCTGCGGACGGCTCGCGCATTGTTTCTCTCGCCTTAACGCAAACAGCGGGCGCAGGGAAAAAGGGGCCGCTGAATGGGCAGCGCATCCCTGCCAAGTGGTCAAGTTCCGCTTCTGGCAGCTGTCTTACAGGGAACAGCGCTGTGTCGTTTATCGAACACGGTCATTTATTACAGATAAAGCGGGTAGCTGTGCGGTTATTTGCAAGCTAGGGGCAACAGGAAATCGGAACGTGGTTAGCGGGAACCTAAAATCTCTCTCAGATATACCGTGACTAACGCAATTTATAGCGGCAGAATAGGACACTGGTTTAACTGGAGTGTCTGCTTTCGCAACTTATTCGCGCCGTTTAGCGCATACGATAGTCTGAATACATGGTTGTATACAGCGCCGTGCACACGCAAATGTTGCGGCGGTATCTTTTTTTTTTTTTTTTTATTGCCGCGAACAGTTATTTGTAATCGAGTTAGCAAGTACTAAAGGCTAAATAAAGTTTCACGACCAACGCCGACAGTGGTTGGCAGATGGTTGACAGATGGGTCAAGCCCCGTGACTTGGTTTTTGCACCCTGATGAGCTTTAACTTACACAAGAATCTCGGCCAACTGATGTTCTTTCATTTCGATTTGCCACCGTATCGGCCGATTGTCGAACTCTGGACCCCGTGCTCACCTGAACCATCACGGCAGGCTCTATAACTTCTGCCGAGGAAGCAGAGGGCAGAAAAAAATGCAGAAAACTACCTCCTTGCTTTGGACTGTTGTTCTCGTCAGAAATATTTGCACCCCGATTACTCGACCCACGCCCTGTACTCTTTCTGACTTTCTAGAGCCCGCTTCCCCGTAGCTTCTTTTTTGGTGGTTATGTAAGAGTGAAAATGTTCTGTATGCTTGCCCCCTTTAGAATTTGCTTGATTTTAACGATGACCAAGCCGTGGTGCTGGCGCGTTTTATTTATATCTTCTTGCATTCTTGAACAGTTCTTACAAGCTAAGGTAAAACTTCATGTCCATGTCGCTGCTTGTTTGGTGTTGAAGCGGATTTGAATGGCCGCGTTCTTTCGATTATACCTTCGGTTGTTTCATGCGACATTTCAAAGTAATCAACGCTGGGCCTATCGCTTTTTTTTTTCATGCCGTGCGTGCGCGTGCGTGCGTGTGTGCGTGTGTGTGTGTGTGTGCGTGCATGTGTGCGTGCGTGCGTGCGTGTGTGCGTGTGTGCGTGCGTGTGTGTGTGTGTGTGTGTGTGTGTGTGTGTGTGTGTGTGTGTGTGTGTGTGTGTGTGTGTGTGTGTGTGTGTGTGTGTGTGTGTGTGTGTGTGTGTGTGTGTGTGTGTGTGTGTGTGTGTGTGTGTGTGTGTGTGTGTGTGTGTGTGTGTGTGTGTGTGTGTGTGTGTGTGTGTGTGTGTGTGTGTGTGTGTGTGTGTGTGTGTGTGTGTGTGTGTGTGTGTGTGTGTGTGTGTGTGTGTGTGTGTGTGTGTGTGTGTGTGTGTGTGTGTGTGTGTGTGTGTGTGTGTGTGTGTTACCTGAGCACAGTCACAACTTCGAGGTCTATGCCTGGTCGTCTTTTCCACATCAGCGTCTCGAGACTTAGTCCTACGAACACAACCAGATTAAAACTAAACCTAATCTCAAATGGTTGGTTAATTTGTACTGCATTGGTTTCGTTCTTGTTTCGGGAAGAGAAAGCCGAATGATCTTGGAAAAGTCTCTTTTCGTAAAAAGCATTTCGTTGCTTAGTGCCAATCAGGTCATGATCTATTTCAACTTTTGAGCGACACGAGACAAAAATGTATATATAGTATGGACAAAATGAGGCAGGCCTGGAGCGCATATTAGGGTGTTTAATCTCGTTAACAAAGCGTAAAGGCCTTTTGTATTCCAGAGTAAATTTATTTGCTCATTTTTTTATGCCCTCACAGCTTGAGTGCATTACAGATACAGGGGCATGAAAAAAATTATAGCGAAACTCCTCGGCTCAACATAGCACGCATCGTATTTCGACGTTTCCGCCAATGTTAAATGAATTACCGAATTATTTCGCCCAGCTTCGCAACGAAAAAAAAAATAGGGTCTCTGAACGTTCGTACTAGCATTTTATCGACCGCTTCACATGTCTGTATGCAGTGTCTGCATCCAGACATCTCCTCTCAATGCCTTGACAGGCTGTACTTTTCCTCTCGAGAAATATTATTTTTAAGCGCTTTTGGCGATGCTCTATCTGGGTGGTTTAACTAGTCCCAGCTTTTATAGCGGTACAGGGTGAAGCCATTGCAGAGAGCAAAGTAGCACTCGAGACTTGGATTTTAGTAACTGTGTTACTTCTTAATTTACCGGCTCGTATAATTTGCAAGCAATGCTAAATAGTCGAGAGCATGTCTTGAGAGCTGGAATCTCTCTCTCTCTCTCTCTAATATATATATATATATATATATATATATATATATATATATATATATATATATATATATATATATATATATATATATATATATATATATATATACCGGGTGTCCCAGCTAACTTGAACCAAGGGGTACAAAATAATGTATTTGAGGTAGGTCAGTGAAACCAATTGCATTCAACTGCCAGCCTCCTTGCGCACTACAGGCAATTTTTTGTTTTGCAATTACTTAATTAGTTAATTATGTTAATTTATCTAATTTATTAAATATCGACTTTAGACCAAACATGTAAATTGGAAAGTTGTAGAGCACCTTCAGAAACCCCCATTTCACAAATTACGATAAAGAAAGTCTCACGTGTATCTCTTTTTCCGGGCTCAGAAGAAAGCCCGCGAAATACAAATAATACCACGTGACTAGTGCATTTGTGCGCCGCGATTGTGGTGCTCTCAGCCGTGGTTTGAGCGAACGAAATCAGCTGCGGCCGTGTCTTCTTGGCCCCGTTAAAGCGGCAGGTCGATATGCTTGCGATGGCTCCTTCGCCCGCGTCAGACAGCCGGCCCACGTGACGGTGCAGTAGCAGCGAGAGCGGCGAGACGACACCACCGACATTCTAACAAGGCCTCCTTCTCTCCATCAGCGAACGTCACGACAAACGAATGAGCGATAAGGTATCAGTCACTGAATCTGCGCATACAGGCTTGGGTAAAGGGGCGAGATGACATCATGTGACTCGACTAAAATTAGCGCTGCACCTTCATTTGCCGGTTTTTTATCGCCATCCGCCTGTCGTGATGTAGGTTGCCGCGGTGCGCAGGCCTGGCCAAAATCGCGGTGGCGACGGGCGAGCTCGAGCTCGCTCGAACCATCGCCAACATTTCTGCCTGCGGCTGCAACGGGACCATCGGGTCACAGCCGCAGCTTATGTCGTTCGCTCAAATCACGACTGAGAGCACCACAATCGCGGCGCACAAATGCGCTAGTCACGTGGTATTATTTGTATTTCGCGGGCTTTCTTCTGAGCCCGGAAAAAAAGATCTTTTTTTCCGGGCTCAGAAGAAAGCGCGCGAAATACAAATAATACCACGTGACTAGCGCATTTGTGCGTCGCGATTGTGGTGCTCTCAGTCGTGGTTTGAGCGAACGACATAAGCTGCGGCTGTGACCCGATGGTCCAGTTGCAGCGGCAGGCAGAAATGTTGGCGATGGTTCGAGCGAGCTCGAGCTTGCCCGTCGCCACCGCGATTTTGGCCAGGCCTGCGCACCGCAGCAGCCTACATCACGACAGGCGGATGGCGATAAAAAACCGGCAAAGGAAGGTGCAGCGCTAATTTTAGTCGAGTCACATGATGTCATCTCGCCCCTTTACTCAAGCCTGTATGCGCAGATTCAGTGGCTGATACCTTATCGCTTATTCGTTTGTCGTGACGTTCGCTGATGGGAGAGACGGAGACCTTGTTAGAATGTCGGTGGTGTCGGCTCGCCGCTCTCGCTGCAACTGCACCTTCACGTGGGCCGGCTGTCTGACGCGGGCGAAGAAGCCATCGCAGGCATATCGGCCTGCCGCTTTAACGGGGCCAAGAAGACGCGGCCGCAGCTGATTTCGTTCGCTCAAACCACGACTGAGAGCACCACAATCCCGGCGCACAAATGCGCTAGTCACGTGGTATTATTTGTATTTCGTGGGCTTTCTTCTGAGCCCGGAAAAAACGATACACGTGAGACTTTATTTATCGCAATTAATGAAATGGGGGTTTCTGAAGGTGCTCTACAACTTTCCAATTTACATGTTTGGTCTAAAGTCAATATTTAATAAATTAGATAAATTAAGATAATTAGCTAATTAAGTAATTGCAAAACAAAAAATTGCCTGTAGTGCCCAAGGAGGCTGGCAGTTGAATGCAATTGGTTTCACTGACCTACCTCAAATATATTATTTTGTACCCCTTGGTTCAAGTTAGCTGGGACACCCGGTATATATATATATATTATATAATATACACACACACGCCGGGAGCTTCAGCGAACACTTTCTAAGAACCCTAAAAGTAATGGGTACGAAGTTGAAAAATTATGTGCACACTCTCAGCCGTGGCGGACACAATAATCTTAAAAACCAATTATTCAGAAAATAATAAAATTCACTAAATAACTGAATTAACTTTTTAATTAGCGCAAGTGGGTGGTTAGTCCCAGTAGGGAGTTCGAAGCCATGAAACATACGATAGCATATCAGTTTTTGAAGCTAAGGAAAACTCATTTTCTAAAGCGCGCAGCGCGGGGATGACCGACGCTTTATTCTTTTTTTTTTTTTCGTGTTAATATGAAACTGACAGCAAGAGGAAGCTCGGTACAAAAGTGTCTTCTGGTGATGACGTGAGGCTGTGGCAACGGCGTCAGATTCGAGCTGCCTGCGCTAATGTGACGTGTCATGCACTTTATTTTGCTCCGTCACCCTTCAAAATCATAACCACGCAGTAGGTAATGACTAGCTTCCCCTCGCACCAAGCTGGGAGGCGAAAAAAAAAAATACGTGACGCAGTGCAATACCGCTTGCAGTTCGAACTGAGTGACGTAGCCACGGATCACGTCATCACCAAACGCTGCGTCGGTACCAAGCATCCTGCGCGTCTATTGTGCTCAGTTTCGGTATTGTGCGGATAAAATCGACGATTTCCTTGCGCTTGAGGCGCATCAGGCGCTTCATGGCTTTAGAAATCGAATTTTTCATCATTTATAAAGCTTATATGGCATAGTCGTGTTCATGGGCTCGACCCAATGCCCCCCCCCCCCCCCCTTTGTAACTAACCACCGAACTGCGGTAGCTAACAAGTTGTTTAGTAAGTTTTAATTAATTAGCTGGATAATTAGAGTAGTTTGGCTGCTTAATGCGTGCGCCTCGGCACATAGTTTGTCCCTGGAAATGCTTTCTTAACTCACTATATTCAGAAGTGTTTAAAAGTGCTCGCTGAAACATTGGTGCTTCAGCGAGCACTTTCAAAAATTCCTGAAAAAATAGCAAATCAGAATAGAAAGACAGTAAATCACTGGTGAATCTCGTACTTACGCTCCCGGTATTGATACAAAACATCTCAGGCATCCTACAAAAGCACATATTCTTATCCAAAGCGACCGGCTGAAGAACATTTTCTATAAAGCGCCACGTGTTGTTTACCAATGTAGAAAAAACCTCAGCGATATTTTACCTTCATGAAAATCTAGCTCGACTGTGCGCATTGCATGCCAACAGTGCAATAAATCGCGCTGCAGAGTTTAAGCACAGATGGGAACATCTTTATTTTTCACAAGCTGTGCATCCAACTTCATTTTCGAAAAATCCGAGGTGGCTGTACCTGCGATACTAATAACGTCATTTACATACTAGGCTCAATGTACAAAATCCAATACATTAGCCAAACAGAAACAGCATTCAGATACCGCTTTAACTACCACAAAGCTCATTGCTAGACCCTTTCCAACATTCCCATTTCCAAACTCGTCAACATAATTAAACATCATTTTCAAAAATTACAAGTAATTTTGCTCGAACAGGGCTTCAAACCGAAATTTTGGAAAACTAACTTTTTTGTCTTAACAGTATTGCTTCATATTACAAGTGTTGAGGTACAAGCTCATACGCGCTCACTTTGGTTGATATGTACATTGCTCTTTTTCATACAGGAAGCGACAGATCCATTCGTATGGTTTGATTATAATAAGTTCGTTTTGGTGCTATGCCGAATCAATATCCAGTGCTTTATCATGTGAACATTTAATATTTTGATTTCTTTTTTTATTACTGCGACCCGCCAACGGCAAGCTTTTCTGACATGGCACGAGCACATAGAAAAGTCCTTGCCTTTTCTATATCAGGCCAGTTTGACGAAGACCATGCCGTGGTCGAAACGTTTCTAAAGTTTCGTTTTCACTGTGCATCAATTCATACATGTCTCACCAGATCCATATATAGGGTCTTCAATTCCCCCGCGTGCGCACGCACACACGCACACACGCACGCACACACACACACACACACACACACACACACACACACACACACACACACACACACACACACACACACACACACACGCGCGCGCGCGCACGCACACGCGTACACGCACACGCACACACGCACACGCACACGCACACGCACACACACACACACACACACACACACACACACACACACACACACACACACACACACACACACACACACACACACACACACACACACACACACACACACACACACACACTATAAATGGCACACCAATTTCGAAAGATTTCTTCTCATTAGAATGTACCACCGTCAGTACTTTGCGCGCAAGCCTTTTTTGCCAGTCACTGCTTGGCAACTTGAGGATAACAGCGCGGAACACAGGACGGGAGCACAAGATTAGAGGACGACACGTTGTGTCGTCCTCTAATCTTGTGCTCCCGTCTTGTGTTCCGCGCTGTTGTCCTCAAGATGCATAACCAACATGCCCAAGCTGCTATTCTTGCTTGGCAACGTCGCAGCATGGAGGCCAGAAAGCTGTCAGTAAGCGTCTATTTTATGTTTGCATATTCTTGCAGCAGCTGGTTATAGTTCTCTAAACTCGGCTCGCTTTTTTGCCCCTCAGACAACAGACCAAGCCATACAAAAATATTTAATTTAATAATTTCAGCAGACCGGCTCGGATGCTTCATAAGGTCACCTCTCCTCTTTTTGTACTAATTTCTCACACGCATAAGAGAGTGCTACGGGTCGCAAACGGGATACATCATACATCTTGAATCTGGCATAGGAGGCCAACTCCACGAAAGGGTGAACCTGTTTCACACTGGAAGTTCGCTCCTCTCTGATCAAACGTGGGAAGGGGATAACAAGCTTCTGCTTTAGGCTATATATACATTGAGCGTTATCGTCTCCCCGCGCAAGAACCTAGACGTGCCAAAAAAAAAAAAAAAAAAAAAAAAACGCTATATTTCATACTTTATCTATCCACTCTAAGTGTCCATTTTTCTATGTCACCCTGGAATCCCGATTCCTTTGGAATTTATGGATGTATTGAGCTGCTCTTCAGTCGTTTAACACAACAGATGGCACTTGACATTTGACAGTCTAAGGTCATATTTAGCTCTTGATAGCGTTGAATAATCTTAGTAAATATCGATAACGGTGAGTCTGAACATTTTCGACTCGCGCGAACAATTAATGTCCTTTTCGGGAGCTTACTTTGTCGGTCTCGCTTGTTCCGGCAAAGATCGTAAACCTCTTCTCAGTCTTTATGCTGTCAAAGCTTGCAAATCCTCCTGCGTTATTCCGAAAAGCACCGAAAGTGTATAGTGTTTTCATCCTTGAGTTCTGGCTGTGGATAATAGCCATTCGAGCCGTCGTGGTGACTCTGTTCTGCCGGTCGCTCAAAAAACATATATCTTGATTTAGATTATATGAGCTGAAAGTGGTGTCAAGTTGGCAATAATTCCGAACAATCAGAAAATGAATGCGATTGCAAGGGCCCGTGGCAGGAGAAAGATAAAAAAAAAACGAAAAAAAAAAAACGAACTATAATGAGACAATTACGCGCCCTACAACTCCTAGCAGAATGAAATGGCGTTATTGCACCAAATATATATTCAGAAACAGCAGAATGGGTGTTTATTTCTAGAGTATATTTAATATTTGGCCAAAATTTCAAGATTTTGAAAATATATTTTGTTCTCTACCTCTCTCTCACATTTGATACCTGTCGCCTGTTGCTATGGGACACTTGAGAAAATTGGTGGCTGCCCTTCAAGCTGGGTTGGGCGCAAGAGCTTTGCAGGCAGCACGGTCCTAAAAAATGATTGAGCCGTCTCAGCCGGCGTTTAGACATCGATCGATTGTCAAGCGTTAGATGCAAAAATCTACTTTATTTCGTTGTTGCATAAACTGGTTTAGCAATGCTGTAACCAACTTTACTTATATCCGGGTCACGTGATGTATACTCACCTTCGCCATATCATGTATACTCCTTCGTTATATCCTAAATGAACGCTGTGAGCCAAATTTAGATAGCAATGTGTAGAGAGCAAAACGGCTAATCGTTTGACGCCATCCGGGCACAATCCGTCCTGCACAAATGGTTCGGCCGCAATGGCTGTTTGAAGATCACCGGGGGGCATGGTTTGGAAGAGCAAAGGTCGCCGGTGCGAATTCCCCGCGCAGACTAGGCTCCGACTCAACTAGCAGTTTTGTGCTCCGTGATTCGCTGAATCGTTTGACACCACCCGGAACCTTCTGCGTCGCACGAGTGACTCACCAATTTTACACTAATGGCGGTACTGACCGGTCCAACCTGCCCGCCAAAGCAGCCTTTTTATGGCGGAGTGAAAGTGCAGGTCTGAATTCTGGCACTCAAGTGCCGCCGCTATACGTCTGTTGCTATGCAACTGTCGTGTAGTCATGTGACATGGTTCCATTTTGGTCGCCTGATATGGCCTCATGGTATATAAACTTCGTTGCTATGCGACAGCCGCTCTGGGTTGTCATTTTGAAAATATGGCTCGCATGACACTGGATTGCGGAACACATTACCTTGTTAAACGTAACTAGCGGAGCTAACGCTCTAAAATGTCTTTCTGCCCTCATTAGGTGCGGTTTACCTCTTCGGTCTGCTGTGCTGCGCAAACTAGAGAAGCAGTTGATTAGATGAGGCGAACAACAGCACCACCGGCGGAGCACTGCCTAGGCTATGCAGGTTTGTCCACTCCGAAAGCGTTTATGGCTGTGGGCTCACTGAATGCTGACCCTGGACTCCATCAGCCGATGACCGGCGCCCGAGGTGGCCCTGGCGTCAGTTGGCGCTGCCGCCGCGCCGCCGTGCTCCCTCTTTAGAATGCGTGTCCAATCTCATGATTACTCGCTGAGAAGACTTGCTGGCAGTTTTTGCTGAGCATGCATCCTCGTTTTGCTTCTTTTGTTTCTTTCTGCTCTTTTTGCGGTGAAGCACTTACTACTCGTTGAACCGAGCTGTGTATCGGACGCATTTCGTAGTGAAACCGACAGTAGGTCTTAAATGCAGATACATTTTAACGTTCCGTGTGGCTTCAAATTTTTCATATACTAAGCAAATCTGAACATCCTTTATGACTTGCTCTTTTTGCAACGCGGTTTATGTCTGCAATAAAGAAAAGCGTAAAGCATTCCCCTTTGCATGCATTTAAGCAACCCTGTTTGACTTCATCGACGAGATTCATAAAACTTCAGCTGTTTTTCCGCTGTTATGGCTGTTTTCACATGCCTATAACGTACGTCATTACACCCTAGCAAAAAGGCGGCTTCTTGGTTGCAAAACACCCTTACGAAGAGTTCCCCAGTAGCGATAACAATGCACTTGGGCGTTTTGATCGCTATTTCAACCTACCCTAGCGTGAAAGCAGTGACCTTGCACCCTTAAACCGTTAAAAATATATAAAAGGGTTCTGCTGTTTGCACACATTTGTATAGCGCTTTCTATAGGAATGCGTGCATACAGCCTTACTTTGAGCTTTTGTCCATGTCAAACTTTAATGCACTACCGGAGCTTCTGCCCTTCGATAAAGCACTTTTGTTGCATGCAGTTATATGAGAAATAACATGGCATTTACACCACCGCACTCCGAATGCAGTTTCGGCTCGCAGTATTCATGACTTTGGCTGTGGAACAGGTGTTCCTCTATAAAGCGCAGCTCGAGCGTCCTGTGCCATGCACCAAATCATAGAGCCAGTCTGGTGCCATGACAGTAACGGCACAATCAGTGGAGTCAAGGATTTGCAATAATAATTTCATATTCACAGCGGTGACTACTCCCTTTGCTCCCTGAATGCACGTGAGTGACAGATCGCACAGCAAGCTGTTCTTGCTGGTCCTGCGTAGTCTTTCAAGTGGAGGGTAAAATAGAGCACCTCATTAAGCGAGACCAGTATAACAAAACCCAAACAGACAAATGGTACAACTTGTGCATTCAAGCTATAGGTCAGCCCACATAGAAGTTTTCTTAACCAGAAAAATAACAATAATCAAAATAAAGTCGAATTGATATTCGAAACGGTGAGGTTGACAGTCGGTTGCAACCTTGAGCATGACTGTTCTTCTTCGAGGTGTAGCGACTCAGTGGTCGAACCGCTTTCTCCACAGCTAACTGAGCTATGTAAGCTATATGTAGTTTGTCGCGCATAACTCAGCGTTCTGAGAAGTGTTACTGGAAACAATATATATATATATATATATATATATATATATATATATATATATATATATGTTTTCGTCAAAAACGGTTGGGGTCGCTACCCCTAACGGTATACTATTTGGAAAGCTTTCCGACCAAACACGAGTGTTCGGTCTCAAAGACGTCAGCAGTTCGTTACTCGACTTTCCTGATCCAGCTTGCTTCCTACTTTGCAACAATGTTCAGTCAGCGTGTTTCTGACGATATTCAGTCCTGTTCCAGTTCAGTTAACCAGGTAACCCACTCACCTCTCGACTCTTTCACACTGGAACACTGTTCTAAAACGTGTAGAAGTAAGAAGCAGGATAGTTTCTGTAGATAATTCTGATATTCCTAGGACCGACGGCAGTCAATTTGTGTGCTTATGAAGGACGTTCGCCATTTGTTTCCCTTCAAATGTCTTCTTTCTTTTGTATTTTTGCAGAGACAGCCGTGACTGGCTGTTCTATGCGTAGCCGTCTGGTGAACTGCCCCGCTCTAGGAGAGCTCCGGAAAGAAATTTCATCATGGTGAGTCCTCTCCCATATGGGCCGCGATTGTGCTCGGGCTGGGAATAAGGGCGAGTGTGGCATGCATGTTTGTCCTGTTCAGGCGCATTAGCGCAGCTGCAGCTACGCGCCTGGACAGGCGGCCGGGGCTCTACGCGCTTGTAGTACCTGTACAAAAAGGTGGACCTCATTAGTCGGCCCAAGCGCGCTTTGGAACGACCCCGCGCAGACTTTCCGGGAAAGCCTGCTGACGGTGAACCGGGACTGGAGAGCCGCATGCGCCCGCGCAGCCATTTCAATTACTATTGCCCGCGGACAGGACCGCCCCGACGCAGTTCTTTTGGAGCGTACGCCTACAGTCCCGGTCACTCGATATCGCTGTTTTGGCGTCACGATTCGCTTAAAGCGCGTGCGCCGAACAATAGGTTGTGCGCTGACAGAGAGCTTGCTACTGGTCGGTCTTCCATCTTGAAGACAGTAATGCTGGGATTGTAAGGACTTGCCACGCGAATAGTAGAAGCGTATCCGTTTGAAGAGTTTTCGCTAATGTCTAGAAGAATGGCCTAGAAATAGCTTTATTTCGCCTAAAAATTTTTTATTCTCAACATAGCCGTTTTCATCACGCCTGCGTGTAACAAGCTGTCAACGGATTAACCCGGTGCGAAAAAAAGACGGACCTCAAAGAGAAGCTTAATCCGTTGATACCGATAGACAAGTAGCAAAGTGCTGATTGAGTGTAACGTGCAATCGGTAACCTTTTTATTAGGTTTTCATTAGTATGCTGGAATTCTAGCAACGTTAGAGATCGGCGCAAGCCATTTAAAGGTTTAAAATTCCTACCCATAATGCAAAATTAATCTACATTCAGTCCACTCCGGTAACTCCGGCATGGATCGGCTAATTCAAGCGCGTCCCTCTGTCTTGCCATCTCTCCCTGGATCGAAGAAATTTCTGAGCGATACCGCAGTGACCTCTCCCCCCCCCCCCCTTTTTTTTTTATTTACAGACAAACCTTTTTTTTTTTTTTCCTTTTCTCCAAGTTACAGGATTTCTTTTTTTGTTACGTTAGCTGCGGCGCTATGAGTGAACTAGAGAGTAAGGTCTCCGTGTCTACATCTCCGTTTATGTAACTAGGCTGAGGACAACTGCTCGGTCCTGGCAACCACAAAAAGAAATGCTCTGATTTAAATATACTATACCTTAAAGGCAATAAACCTAATTTTAACTTCAACAGTGCCCCGCGTATGCCTTCAAAGAAATATATAGGAAATATAATTTTCGCAACTCGTTTAAACAGCGACTTGTTCATATACTACACAGGACAGCAAAGGGGGGTTGGAACACCGCTGGTGCTGCGAATTTGCGAAGGTCACTGAAGAAGCTGGCGTTCCTCGTGTTAGCAGAACTGAGCTGCACTAGCCGTATTCTCATCAGGGCTGGTTACAGTTCGAAGAAAAACTCTTTCTGAAAGCTTTACCTCGTGACTCTGATGGGCTGCCCCGTCCAAAGCATCCCGGAGTCAGACTGGAGGATAAACCTGCATAGAGTATCGCGACATTTTATTTTAAGGAGACTGCGTGCGTGCGTCCCCCAGACCACAGAAGCGTCTGCCATGTGCAGGCGCATGGTGTGTTGGGGAACCACGGACCGAAATCTACGGGGCGTGAACCAACGCACGCGTGGCAAAATATCTTTTTCTCCCTCCCCGGTCTCGTACCTTTCCTCAGAGCGCCTAATTTACGGCGCCTTTCCTTTCCTCTCAAATTCACATTTGAAGAAAATAGCTTGCCGCTGCCTTATGGGCTTTCGACGATGCGTGATAGGCCAGTAGATGTGTTCGGTGCGATGAAATACATTCTTCATCGATGGTCACTCTGGCTGTGGCAAGATCCCACCTGTCATTGGAGAGCTGAAGACTACAACGCGCTTCCGAAGTCCGATCGCCGTAATTGGCCCTTCTGGTTTCAACACTGTCATTTTGCGCTACGCTCACTGCGGCAAGGTGTAAAATACCAAGAGCAGTTGCGTGGGCTTGCATGGAACGACTAAAACTCGACGCCATGACAGGACGCCGTTGATTACAGATAATCGGCTCCCGTGAAGGGGATGCTTAGAAGAGAAAGGAGGAAACGTTGTACTTAAAGCGCATAATTGCGAGATCTTTGTGCAGTTTAGGTGACCATACCTGGGCGTATGCATTAAGTGCGAAAGGTATATTTAACGACATCATCGTTAGAAATTACCACATTCGGCTGATTTTATTTTCGCACTTCTTTCTTGGGCATTTCTTTTCTCCTTTGTACTGCTGCTCCATGCAGCCTCCATCCCGCGGCCACTCGACGTGGCGCGAGTTATACGACCGTATACGTGTTGATATACTGCTCCGCTGATGGGAGACCTGTTTGATGAACGAGTCGTAAAGTCCGCGAAAGGCTATCACTACCATTTTTCTTCCCTCTTGCTCGATTCGGTCTCGCTCTTTGTGGACTTTGAGCTCTCATTTTGTTTTTTTTCTGCGCGTGTGAATACTTTTGCAGTGTTCTTGTGGTCGTCCCCTCCCTCCGCAGCCTGCGCTTATGCGCGGGCAGGTTAGTCATAACTTGCTCGTTGGCCGTAACTACCTATGCGCGGTGGTAGCTTGAATTTGTTCTGCTGACAATTGTGCAGGCGATAGTCAACCTGTCGCGTTACATGGTCGTATAGCTTTGCTCATTTGTACAACACCCCCAGCTATATTTATGTTTGTATTGGGCATCTGCTGGTCCGGGCGTCCTGACCAACGTTTGATAGAATCTTCTCCTCGTGGTGGGGACACTAGAATACCAACGAATGTACCCGGCGTTTTTTTTTTTTTTTTCGCGAACTTGTTTTGGTTAACCTGTACCATGATGTGCAGCACAGCTTTGGAAACAAACGCAACTGTGATTTTGAATTTGTGTAACTCTTTCCGTAACGTAACGGTACTGGAAGGCTACGTAACCGCGAAAGTTCCGTGGATCCCGGCCTACGAAACTATATTTATATTGCATTCGCCCTAGTACGAACTTTTCTCAATATACGCCACCTAGGACGTAACGTATAGTGTGTGTAAATTCCGGCACAAATAAAAGGCTACAAAAATGCGGTTGCATTGCTTTGATCGATTTTTGTGCGCTATAGAACAATTACTAGGACTAGAATATGCATTGTGTCGCCGTCGTTTTACCAGAGTCAGTAAACTCGGTCTGCCCGGCACTGAAGCCGACGAGAATTCGGCACCTGACGGCAGTGGGCCTTTCGCCGAACAACTCATCTTCATACACTGCGTGGACGCAAGGGCCTTATCATCGCTCTCTCTCTTGAACTTTATTAGAACAGCCAATCTTTTTTCTTTCATTTAATACCCCCTTTAATTTCTTTACATATTCCATTATGCCCTGAGGCAATAAACAACGTTTTTAAAAAGAATTGGTATGAAGAGCTGTCCAGACCTTCATTACCTCATAGCTTACTTTGCTGCGTGAGATTCGTTACAAGTACCGCGTCTACATTTTGTTGGGATGCGTGGTTTCACGTGACCAGCCGCGGTGCCGAAGTGGCGAAACTATAGAGAGTATCACAGTGGCCGCCATATTGTGGTGCATGTAGGAAGGCCAAAGGCTGAAGGCATATCAATCGCCTTACCGGCGCGTACTCTAGCTTACACTGCTTAAGCTATGCCCTGCATAACAAAATGGTGCCGTGATGTCACTTGAATACCTCCTATAGTAATATTTCAGAAGCGAGCACTATCACTAAGCCACACGAAGTCATAGTTCCTTTAACGTTTTTGATGCCTTTTCTTTTTACTTTTTTGTCCTCGGCTAAGGTGCTGGCCAGAGGCATTGAAACGCTTATGCGACATCAACTGCTGAAACACGCGCGTGCGATGAGTGCGGGGTAACTACATGCGACAATTTTTTTTTTTTTTTTTTTGACATCGAGGCTTAGATTCTATCTTTACAGCTCTGTTCAAAGGTGTCATGCCCGTGCATGGAGTTATCAGGAAGCCACTCGAGAGGCATGGCCTGGCTTCTCGGGTGACCTCTGTATAATGCGCAAACATTGAAAACGTCGGACAAAATTTAATTGCAAAATTTCGTCAGTGATGAGCCTTTCGTTGCAGAAACATAAAAAAAAAAAAAGATATGTCAGATTTAAAGTAAAATGTATAATAATATATATTTGCAACTTAAATAAATCTAGCTAACTTTGTTGATTTCTAAATTTAACATGACGACAAAGTTGGGTACATGTACTCAACATCATAACTACTAATCTGGAGCGAAATTCTTTACTTCTTTATAACTTATAAGTGCAGCAAGCCTGTCGCAGAAAGTTTCTACTGCTGTGCTCTAAAGTTGCCTTCTGCACGTATTTACATTTAAGCAGAACTCTCGTATATCCGGTGAGCTCACACTTTCACATTGCTATGATAAATATGCAGCATAACACCGTTTCCTAATCCCAATATGTTAGCACTTGACTACGTTCTATGAGCGGGGGAAAAAAAAATTACCCCCATGAGGAGGACACTGAATCGACCGCTGATTATGTATGACGGTGCGATGACACAGCCGCTACCCGTCGAAAGACGTGCCATATAAACGCCCACAATGTCACCTGCTCTCAAGGACTCACTTGCATTAGTGCGTTGACGGCTCCACTCCGGACCTATCGCTGGCCTATAAGTTACGTCTAGCACTTCTATGCTAAGTCTCACACAGACTCAAACGCAATTAGTCCCGCAATTTAGGGGCCCACGACCTTTGTCACCTGAAAGTACCACTTCACTGAGTGTTACAGCGAGACAACACTGGGTCTTAGCGAGCTTCCTCGCTGTCGCCCGATAAAAAATGTTCGCATTTTTACGCGCGACAGGTGGTACCCCGGGAAGTACAGCGCATGTTCTGGCATGCCTGCAGTACTGCCGTCGACATCGCACGCACTCCTCTCGCTTCTTGAATAGCCACGGCTGGAAACACCATGATAAAACGGCTCTGTTATTTCGCTTGTATTTATATTTATAAATATATATTTCCGCTATTTCCAGGGCCCATGACATTATGAAACATTACCGGCAGGTATTAACTCTGCGACGCTGTGAACTTCAGAGGGGAGTGCTATGCTTGCACCTGTGATCCGCAAGTAATCGTATATGAACCAGAATCGTCCTCTGCTAATTTGTCACAGTCACGGGCCGCTTTGCTAATATGTCGCCTCGACCGAGGAAGAAGTATCCCGTTTTAGACTTATTAAAAGTTCTGAACACTACCCAGCTTAATTCCGTCACGCTATTCGGCGTATACTTTACTTGTAGTTTATCGGCGTCTAGAACTAACCACTGCCGTGTAAAGTTTTACTTTCGTTTGCAAGCTGGCAGTAGCGCGAGCACGCGTGAGCGTCGTCGTTATTGTCCTGAACAACTCTGAAAACTTATTTGTGTGAATTTAGTTGTATGATCTTACAACTCTGCGAGAAGAATGTCGAAGCGCTGTCGTTCTGGACTATAGCATACACGGTACCACTTCCGATTTCACTGGCCCAGCGCCGAGTGCGTGCAACAGTCCAGCGAGCAATGTAGCGATGCCCAGGGAGCCCTCGACTTTCGATATGTCTGACTGCGCCTCCATTGAGCGGCCGTGGTCTGACATTCAACTCGAAAGAGGAGATAATTTATTTTCTTACCTCAATTCCAGAGGGCGCAAGCTTCCTTTGTGCTCCTCCTAAGCGTCACGTTATATATATCCACGTGTCGAAAATAAGTCGGCAAACCTCCAGCAAAAAATATAAGCCCAAGTAATGCACCTTATTGTTGTGGAAGAGGGGGTCGTACGACGAGCTCTTCATTATTAATTGATTAATTAATTGAAAGGAAATAGCTGAAGACTTGTAAGTGTTCACGAGCTCTGCATTGTTACTTGACTAAGCCTCGCGAAATCTGTAGCTTCGCTCTCAAAATTTTCTCGTTTACAACTTGAGATTGTCTTGAACCAAGCTACGAGTCAAATAATCAATGCTGAGTGTTATGGGAGGCGAAAAACTTTCCTTCTTGTTCTAGGGTTTTTTTCTGTCGTTAACTTCTTTATCCTGAGCCAGATGATAATTCCTTGCTTCGACCATACCAGGCGGGAATTAATGTTCGCTCCCAAGCTCGCGCCTCGGACTTCTTCGTCACGGAGACGGCATCTGACGGTTGGGCTCCCATCCTGTTCCCGCACAGCGTCGTATGTGACCGAGATTCTCTCACGGGCTCGCTCCCCGTTAAGCCCTTCGATTACCTCTGCGCGGGACCATTTGGACAGCGCTTCCTTGCCTCTACTGCGGCTCAGGGCGACGCTACGAAACGCGATTGTGCGCCTTACGTAATCAGCGGCGCCCATTTCGGGTCTCGGCGCGCGGCCCCCGAAAAAGCTGAGAGCCGCCGAGCGGAACCGAAAATCCTATAAAATGTAACGATGACCGCGCGCGGGCACCGGCTATATGGCGGAGGACATTCCTCCAGCTCTGCTCCCGAGACTGTGTGAAGGCATGAGAGCTTGGTGGGAGGCAGGAAGCACGGCAGAAAAGAACAAGCCGCGCCAGGGAAAGCGATGCGTGCTCAGGGGACGGAGGGAGAAAGAGAGGGGGCGCCGCTATTGAGTGGAACGCAGACGACCGCAGCACTGGGCCGGTGGAGAGAGGGGATTATGGTAAGCGCGGCCTGCAACTTTCTTAGGGCCTAATGACTGGTCATGTTCCGCCCAATGAGAAGCACCAATGGGTTCGCGACTGTCCGCAGTCCCCTATTTGCGCGCGCAGACACGAGCCCCCCCCCCCCCCCCCCCCCCTTCCTTTTTTTTTCGTAGGGCCCTAATCGCGGAGCACGAAGAACAAAGGAGCGTTGCTTTTGTCTCTCTGCGCTCGCACTGCGGCGCCAGGCTCCTCCTGCTCGTGTGACGTATGAACGAGTGGCTTGCTGTAGCCCCTAATGGGCAGGCCTTCAAGCGGCGCCGCTAAGTATATTTTCACGATTCCATTAGTGCCTCTCGGCGTGTACACACATAGGCACGCAGTTGTGTGCGCGCGCGCTCGCTGGAACTTTTCATTAAAAGGGGTCAGTAGCCTTTGAGATCCGTCTCGGATAGGGAACTATCGCGCCGTCGGCCGCCCCTCTCTAGCCGCCAAATCACCTCCTCCTCCTCCTCCTCCTCCTCCTCCTCCTCCTTTAACGCTTTACTCTCCTGGCGGGACCTGCCGAGCATTTCCCGCGAACAGAGCGGCCTGGGGACGTGGCAGAGCAGCTGACCCGTTGCCGTAGGCTCCTCATAGTACGTCCCCTGTGCAAGTGCCCTCCAGAGCAAGAATTTGTGGTTATGCGCATAAACATGAGCCCCGAACTATGAGCCGTTCTTTTCCGACACGAGTTATATACCTAGCTTCGATTATAACAGTCGCAACGATTCACCAGGCCTTTCTTAGCGAACGACGGCGTCAGTTATGTGCAGACAGGTAAGGAAGGGCGTTAGTGCCAAGAGTATGCTATCTGTTTCATTTCATTCTTGTTGGAAAAACCAAAAGCCGATTTTTTGTCACTTTTTCACCTAGCAAAAAGCTTACTCTTCACGAGTTCTCTTGAGACTCCGCTGATGCGGAGTACTCCAAGGCGTTGCAGGCTCCCCACGGTGACTCAGTGCGTTAGGGCGCTCGGCTGCTACGTTTCTTAGTCACGCAGGTCGTAAGACTTTCCCAGCTTGAGTGGAGAGGAGATCCAAGAGCTCCTTCTCAGTGATGTGAGCTTTTCTCTCCTCACCGTGTGCACTGCAGCAATCGCGTCTCAGGGATATTGCGCACGAGAAAATATGGCCAAGCCGCACCATCGTTTCGCCGCAGATCGCAGCAGGCATTTCAGATGCTTTGGAGCACTTGGAGCGCCCAGTGATTTTAGTCGGTGCGACGCGAGCGGTCTTCGATTTCCAAGCAATAATCTACCGAAAATATATGTGAAACATGTTGCAATGCATGACTCTATGCAACGATTATAACGCACTAAAAGAAAGAAAATATGTTTTCAAGTTCTTGCTCTTGTACGCAGCCAAGGGCAGCAATGTCGTTCTAGGGCATGTAATATTAGTAATCTCTCGAAATTGAGACCTCTCTAAATTGAGACTACCCTTACGTTCGGGTTGCTCGAGGAGCTCTACATTCTCGATAAGATGCTGCTTTAGATCAAATCAATAAATCGTGCACTGTTCTGTCACGCGAACAGCCAAGCAGGCGGCCTATAGCGTGTGCTGTGCTCCACACCTTAAGGTGAATTCGTCGTTTCTCCTTCACTGTCTCTCTCGTTCTGCGCAAATTAAGGGTGAATGCGGCTTTTTTTTTTTTGGCCTGAAGATGCGTGCACCACGAAATACTAGCGATAAAAAGATTCAAGATTGTTTCTGTATTTGGGCAGCTGCGAGGCTTAGCGGTAAGCCTTGTTTGTTCCCATTAAGATAGGCTGTCAGAGAGAGCGTGATGTTCAAGCAGTTTTATGTGGGGGAATAAAGATTATTATTGACGTAAAAAGAGTTGGTCGAGTACTGAATTTTTTCGTGGCACTTGTTTCTATAATTTATTAATGTTTTTCTTTTTCTGGCATAAATAAGCGGTAATGCATTTAAATTTGCAGAATTTGCAATCGTGCGTTTTACTTTTCAGCCGAAATGGCGCTGCGAGCGGTTAACGCGTTACTGGCACGGTTGTAGATCTTTAACGTGCACAGACGTCGCGCAGCACACGGACGCCTTTGCGTTTTGCCTCCAGGGGCGCTCGCGTTTCGGTGGAGGTGAAACGCAAAGCCGTCCGCGTGCTGTGCGATGTCTGTGCACGTTAAAGATCCCCGGGTGGTCGAATTACCCCGTAACCCTCCACTACGGCACCTCTTTCTCTCTTACACCTTCCTTCCCTTGCGACGTGGGTCAGGTGACCGATACTGCGTGTTTCCTTTCTTATTTATTTATTTATTTATTTATTTATTTATTTATTTATTTATTTATTTATTTATTTATTTATTCATTACATACTACCAGTCTTTTCCGGAAATTTGGTTCTAAAGGTCTCGCGAGTACACATCGGAAGGAGGCCGCCTTATTCTCCGCGAGTGGGAAGCAATTAAGGTCGTTTTCTCCATTCTCGGTCCTTCTCATTTCTTTTTTTTTTTTTTTTTTTGATATAGATTGCACCTCACGCCACCTTGGCTCGCGGCATTATGGCGACGTTCAAACGACTGCCGCTAACCTCAGCGCAGTTTCATCGTTGCTGCTGCATTGTCTTCCCTTCACGGCAAACTAAAGACATACGAAGCTTTTTCTATTTCTGAAGATGCCCGCACCACCATATTTTAGCAATGGAATGTGCCGAATTTTCTCCTTTCCCGATTTACCGCACTACTGACAAGGAGTGCCATGAAGTTGCCATGGAGTTGTCAGAAAACACTGGAGGTTCGAATGGGGTTTCCCGACTCAGTAAAGAAGTACTCATTTTTTGTTAATACATAGTTCTCATTTATTACAAACTGCTATTCGATTCAGAACTGAGAGTCTACCATATAACTCCATTAGTAGCTTAAGTTTTGAGCCACTGTGGTCCCACGAACAATTGTGCTTGAATTCTCGTGCTCGACCATGTGGGTTTTTGCTATCAAAGCAAGCATTATATCCCTTGGAACGCAAGGCAGGAATGGCTTCTAAGTCAGTAGCAGCAGAAGCTGCTTGCGCTGACATCGTTGACAGCTTGCGATCAAGGGCTGCCACATTTCAAGTGCCACGTTCAGTCTCGGCGCCAAGGAAGCGAATCAGAATCTTACAATCAACCAGTTTTAGTCATGCAAGCGATCAAAAAATTGTCATGCAGGTTGGCTCTGACTGTTAAAGATAAAAAAAAGAAATCAGATCCCTGAGCTGATGTCACACCGATAACGTTCTTAGCGCCGTATGAGAGAGCGCTCAGCACAAATTGCACTGAATGCTTGGATTTCAAATTTCACGAGAGACAATTTCAAGTGAAGGAGCAGAATTCCAAGAGCTGAATTCTGGTTAAATAGCTATTCGCGAGAACTTGCAGCAATTTAAATGTTGAAGGTGCTTTGTCAGCTTTGTTCTTCTTAATTGCAACGTTGGGAGCAGAGTCACTTTCTTCTTGAATATATTAGAAGCACTCCTGGAGTAATCTTCTTGTTATCAGCGACTTAACGCATTTATCCGCTCTCGCTGATAACCATATTTGAGGCCTTTGAGGCGCATCACTTACAAGCTTACCGCTCGCTGCTAGCGTTCCTCGCGGTGGACAAAAAAAAAAAAAAAATCCGGAAGGGGGGAGCTTAATCCTCCTGCGAAAGCATTTCTCTCCTGCTGCTGGTCTGCTTGTGTATCTTTGTCCGCACTTCTACCCCGTTGTGTCGTACACAGTTACACCAATGCCTGGCGTGTTCAGGCACGTCGGGGCATGCAGTGGCGCTATCTACATTGAGCGTTTATGTCAGACACTGTAACCATTACTGTAACTAGCCATGACTATAAGTATGACTACGACTGGTATCACTGTGGCGCCTAACCTTACAGGATTGACTAACCGTGACTGTCCTAACTTTCATAATTAATTATCAGTGCCATAATTAATTATCAGAATTCATTATTGTCGATATCTCGATTATTGACATGTGCGAAGGGTGTTTTCTGGTCGTACTTTTCGGTCGCGCTTTCTGGTCTCTCCTTGATCAAATACGCGGGCGCGGCGCGTGTAGAGGGAGCACTAGAGGGAGCGCCCGAGTTGGAAGAGCTTGCGTCTCGATACAAGCCACTTTGTTGCTATTTAAAGCGTTTTGCATCCTAAAGACTTCGTAGCACACATACGTCCCGTGTACCATGCCTTGCACTTTGCGTCTAAAAGACTGCGTTGCACACATACGTCCAAGGCATGGTACAGGGGACGTATGTGTGCTACGAAGTCTTTAGGACGCAAAGCGCTTTAAATAGCAACAAAGTGGCTTGTATCGAGACACAACCTCTTCCAGCTCGGTGCCACTGTGTTGTTCTCGGCAGCAGTAAACCAATAACTGAGTGGATCGATGGGGCTGAGTTTAATGATTTCAAGGTTGTCTTATGTATTTAGTGGTTTATTTAAATGGTTTTGAATTTTTATTTCTGTCCACATTTGTTTATCTTGTACTGTTTATAAAGGTGTGCTGAATTATCCACTCTTAATGCGAGCACGCGAGCAAGCTTCATCGAATCCGACCAGACCACTCATTGAAGCGTAGTGACAACTTGCAAGTCATGCCAAGCACCGCCTGCGTCCGCCCCTTTGCTTCGATGTGCGGCCGCGTCGGACGCAGTGCCGCATTGTAGAGAGCGACCGCCTACTCGCGCGTTCGCAATAAAAGTGGAAGACCTGAGTCATATGGGCAACCGATAGCATTTGCAGCTACTGCGCATTCCGTTACTCATGCTCACAAACAGACGCAAGTCAATCAACAGCTTCTGCTGGGGTATTGCAACGCTTCACGGTGAACCACAGAGCCAACTGGTTCAGCCTCATTGTGCTTTACCTTATTAACTTTCTCGAGTTAGCCCGGACAGTTGAAGAGTTTATCGGCAATTTCAGTGCAAGAAATTGGCGACTGAGGGGGCAGCTGTGAAATGTTGAGGGGGCAACCTCTCCTTCTGCTATCCTCCTTATATTAGAGCCCCTACAGTAAAGTGGAAAACATTCCAGAACCGTGCAAACTGCAGAATAGCAGCGGTATGTGTACTATACACCTCTTGTTTACAGGAAGTGTTCAGAGAGTTAGAATGGGAGCAGTTAGGAATAAGGGTTGATGGACAATACCTCAGTGATCTGCGATTTGATGACGACATTGCCTTGCTGATAACTCAGTAGACGAACTGCAAAGAATGATTGATGACCTAGAAAGGAAAAGCAGAAAGGCAGGCCGAAAAATTAACATGCCGAAGACAGGTAATGTTCAACAGCCTCGGAGAGGAACATCAGTTTACAATAGATAACGAATCACTAGAAATTGGAGGGGAATATGTCTACTTAAGACAGGTAGTAACTGCAGACCCGGACCGCGATTACGAAATGGAAATAACTCAGAGAATAAGCTTGAGATGGAGTAAATTTGGAAAGCATTTGCAGATTATGACTAGTAGCTTAGCGGTATCACTCAAGAGGAAAATATATAACAGCTGCATCTTACTGGTACTCACTCACCTGTAGGGACTGAAACGTGGAGGCTAACTAAAAGGGTTCTACTTAAGTTTAGGACAATGCAGAGGGCTGTGGAACGGAGAATGGTACATGTAACATTAAGAGGTAGGAAACGTACAGAGTGGGTCAGAGAAATAACTCGACTTAATGACATTCTAGTCGAAATCAAGAAAAAATAGGCAAGGGCAGGACATGTAGCGCGAAGAAAGGATAACCGATTGTCACTAAGGGTAACAAATTTGATTCCAAGAGAAAGAAAGCGTATCAGGGGGCGGTAGAAAGTTACGTGGCTGAGGTTAAGAAATTTACAAGGGTCCAGTGGATACAGCTAGCACCGGACCCAGTTAACTAGAGGAGTATGGGAGAGGCATTAGCCTTGCAGTGGGTATAGTCCGGATAATGATGATGAAATCATTTCAAGCACAAAAGGAAAGAGCCTCGGCTCTCTCTGTTGCACGTTTATGAACCCCAAGTTGTCGAAATTTCCGGAGCCCTCCACTACGTCGTCCAATTCGGCCTCTCATGACCTCAGTTGCTTTGGTACGTTAAGCCTATAAACCAAACCAAATCTATAATGAATATTGCACCCACTTGAATCCTTAATGGACATTAACTAATGAAAATTTTAAATATAGCTTAGACGCTCAGGGAGGAAGTGGTCGAGCGCCATGAAAAGGGTTGGACTCGGATAGTTTAGACGAGGTAGTGTTATGATCAGGCTTCTAGCCGAGCGGGTGCCGGTGAGTGCCTGACGCCCACTTACAAGCCCTGGTGCTGCTGCGCATTGCATCGGCGCACTGAGAGAAAGCCTCAGTGTCAGACATGTCTGGGCTCGAACTAGACTCTCCGTGGCGCCGCAGTCCGCCGCCGCGCCGCGGCAGATTCGATGCGGGAGTCCGGTACGCTCACTACCTCTTGGGCCGCTGTCAACTGCTGCTTCCGGATTGGATAATTCAAGTGCCAACGGTCTCGTGGACTTTATTATAAGAAGGCGTGCTGCTGATTGTAGAAAGAGACCGTCGTGCGCGTCCGTCGAGTGCTGTGTTGCTCGAACGGAGGGGACGTGGCGGAATCTGTCTGGCCGGCACTGTGCGAAGACAGTCGCGTGTAGCCAGTAGCTTTCGGCCCCCCTGCCGATGTTCAGTTTTGTATCATGACTGCAAATAATGTATGAAGTCACCTTTTGCTCACCTCATCTCGTGGACTAGGAGCATTGATACACGGACACGAATCGCGACAGTAGCCTTACCGTAGGGCTTCTTATTCAGAAAAATATGAAAGCCCGTGAAGTTTAAAAAGATGCCACGTGGCAGCGTGCTCCATGCGCCGCAGTTGCAGCGCTTTCTTTCGCGAAATGATCCAGCGCTGCTTGATCCGCGCCTTCGGCAATGTTCGTAACAGAACTTTGCTTTGCTGCTCTTTGCGAGATAGGCGTCAACGGTTGGAGCATTGGCTACAACATTTTGCGTTTATTTCTGAACCAGCAAATATGGTAATCTCTGTGTTGGGCTTTCCAGAAGACGCGAATCTGGTAAAAGGGCTACCTACGCTAAGGCTGACTCGTCAGAACCGTCGTCAGACTATTTCAGCGGCTCTGGATAGCTGTCACTTTCACTGCACGTACAGAACAAACGCTACATATCCCAAAGCCTTCGGTGATGGTTTGGTTTGGTTTATGGGGTTTAACGCGCCAAAGCGACTCAGGCTATGAGAGATGCCTTAGTGAAGGGCTCCGGAAATTGCAACCACCTGAGGTTCTTCAATATGCAATGACATCGCACAGCACGCGGGCGCCTGGCTTTTTTCACCATTACCGAAAAGCGGCCACCGAGGCCGGGATTCGACCCCGCATCCTGAGACACTGTAGTCGAACGCTCTAATTACTGCGCCTCCCGGGCGGGGGCTTCGGTGAAGTTAAAAGCTAAACCATAAAGTCCCATAGTCCTTACTGTTGGTGCAAACTCGTGTGCATTCCTCAGCTTGATTCGCGCACTTGGCGTCGCTGAGTGCTCACTGAAAATTCTTGGCATGGATGAGTGCCTTTTATCCCGTATAGCGTGCGTCCGGTAGCGCCATCTGGAGGCCGAAAGGTTCAGACTTGATCGCATCGCTCGTGGTCTTGCCTTAACGAATCATACCACGACAGCAGGAACAAAGTGAACACATAATGCATGTCATCGTAATGTGCTCTCTGTGTACTTTTTTCTTTTATTTCCTGTAGCTCTGGGACACAACAAGACATACTGTCGACTTGTTAGCTCCTTTGTTTTTTGTTGTTTTTTTTCTGCTCAGTTTGTTCGGTCAATTCCGTAGCCACGCCGGTGGCACGCACCGTGGTCTCGCTCTGCTCGTCAGCAGCGCCAGCACAAAGCGCACTCATCACGCGCCATTCACACCGACCCGGGGCACGCGGGGCTAGTGTCGCCATCTCCATTGAGCTTCCAAAAACGCCTCTCCACTTGCTCGCGCATTTAGCTTTGCTTCTCAAAGTGTTGCCTTGCGTTTACATTTGTGAAAAAAATTTCTCGCGTCACTGCCCTTTCCCGCTCTTTAAAAAGAGATCCGCCGCATAAAAACGCACGTCAGGATGGGGAAGCGCGAGCCGTATCGATTCGTGGCGAACAGGAGGAAAGCGTGCGCGAACGAGCAAAATAAAAACCTGACAGACAAGAAAAACATAGCGCAGTCTTTCATAAAAAAACGGAGGGAGCATAGAAAGAAAAAAATATCGAACAGTGAAAATGGTGTCAGAGGAGAAGGGCGCCGCGGTTCAGGCTTCGCTCGAGAGATGGCGCTAGCGCTCGCGTCGTCTGGACTTTTTTTTTCCTGCCTCCTCTTGCCGTCTCTCCGTTTTTGTTTTTTGTTTTTTTTCTTTCTTTTTTTCCTCCTGTCCTGTTCTTTACGCCTTTGGCCTCCGGACTCTGTCCGTTTGTTTGCGCTTGATGTTTGCTTCGTGGCCCGGTTGCGTGTATGTGAGTGAGTGCGAGTGCCCGCTTTTTGGAGAGACCGGCGGGGACTTCGCGAGGGAGCGAAAAGAGAATGATGGATCGCCGCCGCAGTTCTTGTTAGAGGTGCAACCTTAGCGCAGAAAAGGGCGTTGTATGGGATCTAACGTGACAGTCAAAACCACCTTTCCTCTTGTTTCCCATCTTTTCCTCTTACTCCGACCCCTTTTGTTGCTTCTTCTCAAATGAACAAATGAAGGGGGTGCGTAAGGCCTTTGATGTGACGAGCAAGTTCGGCACATTTTGTGGCACTCCGTTGGCGTTCCTCTCTCTCCTGGTGGGGATGCTCCAAGCTGTCGGATGCCAGTGATCGCCCTGCATGGAACGTGCTAGGCGACCGGCTACTTCCGCAGGCCCCTGCCTTGCACAAACATTTCCCGCTCCCGCGCTGCCCTCTCATTTGAGTAACTTTTTCGTGTCCTGTGTATGCTGCCGGATGAGCACGTCTCGAGCACTTTTGGAATTGGCACTTGAAATTTTGGCGTTTGGCGACTACATATTTCTGCCGTACATGTCTACCCGTAGACCACACGCGCACACCGGACTCCTTGCACGTTGTCGGCTAGTGCACACCATACCAGTCGTGTTTCAGTGGCACTTATGTTTTTTTTTTTTTTCGGCATTCGCCTATGTCAGTATGATGTTGCTTCTTGGTAGAAGAATCTGCAAGTTTAAGGCCTCATGTGGTAGCACAGGCACAAAATATGCAGATGCTTGATTGACCATAACTGCGACTAGAGACGACAGTGTTTTGTTTTTGAGCACACCTGGCTTTTACCGCAGATACCGGGCCCTAATGAAGCAGTTAAGGGTAGTTTTAACATGCATACAGCGTGATCGATGGTCTGTTTTCACAGGAATGCGCAAAAAGCGTCGCACTTTTTATGATAATATGTATGGTGCCAGAAAGCGCAATTGCACAAAGTATCTTCGTTGGGTGTTTGGTTTGTGCGGTTTAACGTCCCAAAGCAGCTCAGGCTATGGAGACGCTGTAGTTGAGGGCTCCGGAAATTTCGACCCCCTGAGGCTCTTTAACGTGCACTGACATCGCACAGCACACAGGCGCCTTGCTTTTTGCCTCCATCGAAAAGCGGCCGCCGAGGCCGGGATTCGATCCCACATCCTTGGGGACAGTAGTGGAGCGCCGTAACCACTGTGCCACCCCGGTGGGGCCAAAGTATTTTCGTGTGCGTAATATAGGGCCAAAGACACAATTCGCCCCACAGAGTCCGAACACCAGACCAGGGTGAGTTTTGTAAATATTGTATAACATGGAGTACCTGGCGGTACTGGGGATCAAACTTCGCACCTCCGGATTTTTTTTTTTTTTTTAATAACGGATCAATTTGCAGAAATGGTAATGTTACTCTTCCAATGTGGCACTTCAGTTGCATCAATAGCTCGAGCACGGCCAACAGCGCTAACTATATGTCACAAATATCTCAACGATGTTTTTTTTTTCTTTTTTTTTTTTTTTTTTTTTTTGTCAGACAGAAAACAATTTTTCTTCATGTGCATTTCTGTGCGAACCGTATCGCAATACTGTCTGAACTTTTTGCATGATTAATCTTTTTTTTTTTTTTGCACTTGATGTGTCAGCTTTAATAGCCCCGTCCTTGAGGCTGAGGTGTCCCAGCCTTGAGGAAGAGATGAAAGCTGTCCCCTCCTCCGCCTCCATAGATCACCTCATTTCTGCCGCAAGGTTAGACCTAGTTAATGGAAAATTAAATACATCTTAAAGAAATAAAAAAGCCCAGTCGTGAAAGCGGTCTCCTGGTGTTCAGCGTAGTGTTCGTACAAACCAACTGACACCTGCCACCTACCTTGGTTGGCAGGTGGAAAGAGGAGGTCCTCCTCTTTACTTCTTGGGCAGAGGGGGGGGGGGGTGAAAAGTGGCAGGCCGCGGGAGGAGCCTCTCAAAAATGTGATCAACGAAGTGACTGTAAAATTTGGTAATGTCTAATAATGACTCAGAAAAAGTGGAAAATACTAAGTAATTCAACAAAGATGCTAATGACTGAGGATGGCTCTGCGCAAATCAAAATTTCCGGTGCACTGCACTATACCGCGTCCCTCAATAGTAGCCTGAGTTGCTTTGGGGCCTTAAACCCTATAAGCAAACATACATTCACATACATACATACATGCATACATACATACATACATACATACATACATACATACATACATACATACATACATACATACATACATACATACATACATACATACATACATACATACATACATACATACATACATACATACATACATACATACATACACACGTACATACACACGTACATACATACGTACATACATACGTACGTACATACATACATACATACATACATACATACATACATACATACATACATACATACATACATACATACATACATACATACATACATACATACATACATACATACATACATACATACATACATTGTCTACGCAGCACCTTGGAACAGGGTTATACTAACTTCTGCTGCTGTGTGCTCCTGGAAAAAGAAGAAACACCCTCTCTGGCTTCAGGAGCGATACCTTTTCATGTCCATGCACTTACAGGCATTGTATACTCAAACTTGACAAAATGCGGGTCAAGTTGATTATTCGAGAGAGGGTATGCATAGGTTTTGAACGGGAAACGCGTGACCAGCCCTCTACTGTCTTCCTGAATGTTTTTACACTTTAACTGGAAAAGGTAACCTGACATGACTTTTGTCGAGTTCACGGAATCGTAGCTACAGTGGCACTCCCTCCTCTCCATGCCATGCTGCAATGTGGCCGTATATTGGCCTTGTCGACATAGCAAGGATTGAAACCAGCTGGTATTTAATTTTAAAACCAACCTGTTCTAGAAGCCTCTCTACATGGACTCAACAGACAGTAGTGTGAAATTATTGCTACACTTTCGCCACGTCGATAATGACGTTCGTACTGGAATTTCTGCGCGCAACAGCAGGCACAAAAAGTCGGCCATCCCTCAGCATATTTGCAAAGATATTGAACGAATGAATAGTTTTTCACTGAACTCAAGAATGTGTCATTCAGGGAGTGCTTTAGTAGCTCCAGATCTGCACACAAAAGGGGAGCAGAGCAAGAAGTCTGGCTACCTTTCATGACATTCTCCTTTGAGCTCGTGTACCAGAAATACCGAGAAACGAGCCCCAGTTTCCTGTTTATTTATTGATAAAAGCGAGGCTGGTATTCGCGAATAGAGAAGAGATGACAAACCATTTCAGCTTTAGAAGACCCTCCTCTGCCCTCTTCTTGCGACCTGGACACTAAAAAGGAAGAGATACTGGCGGTCGGAACAATAGACCTCGTCTGATACGTCATTCGGAGCGTGTGTTCCTGTGTATCGGCAAAACATGCGTCATACCAAGGCATTTCTAATCTAAGAAAGAAAAGAGGCGGGGGAGCATTTGTCCCAAGCAAAACTGGATCAGAAGCGGGCACTTTTGCCACTTGCGGCCGGAGAATTCGCATTGGGCAGGGACAGGACATCGATCAAAAGCATAGGCAGGAATGATGCAGTGTCGAGGCTGGCTTACGCTCCATTTTTTTTTTTTTTCATCCATTTATGTTATGTTGACAGAAATACTGTTTTTCACACTTCGAATCGATCCCTAGACTCGACCGTGTTTACATGCTTCTGCAGCAGGGTCGGACGAATCGGCCCGACTTTGCGGCGGAGTTGACCGATACCGCCAACCACTGGAATCTACTCGGCGTTTACATGAACCCAGTAAACTGTTTTCTACCTGTTATGCTCAACGTAGCTCTACCCATTAGCTCAACCTAGCCCGGTCGAGTCCATCTAAGCGGGTTTGTCATGGCAGCCCGCTGAAATTCTTTGCAACTGAACGGGGAACGACTGGAGTGTTGTGTGTCTGCTCACCACGTCATGCAGGAGTCACCGTCTTACGTGGTGCGTTCTCAGTGGACCCATGGACTTCACGTAAAGAACAGGCCTCGTGCGTGGGAAAACAGGTCCAAACGAGTGTTCCTGAGAGGCCCCAGTTTGAAATAAATATTTATTCCGTTCACCAGGTGCATTAGCAGACAGTGTACGCTCCAAGAGAGCGAGACCCCCTTTTTGTTTTGTCGTTCACTTGCAGATGCATTTATAGCCATAGAAGAAATGCTATAGTTAAAGTGAAGCACAGACGGAAAAATTTCCCGAGTACAGGTGCGGGAAGCTTGCACCTTTTATTTCTAGACTCGCAGCGCAAGCAAGTGTCACGTTCAGACCGCGCGCCCGTTTTCGTATACGAAATGACGTAATGCTCATATCTGGGGTGGCCCTCGGGCGGCGACTGAGGGATAGAGCGCGTCCGCTTAATAACGGCGAAACAAAAACGGGAGCCAGTCCCTACCGAACTGATCGATTCCCGATCAATAATGCACTCGCCCTCGGGACGCCACCTCCTCGGCTTAAAAAGGGAGAGAGCTGCAGCGCAACGGGTGAGAGGTGGTGGTGGAGGGAAATTAAATATGGCGACGGCGGTATCTGTCAAACTTGCATGTTTTTGCACATGTGCGCGTGCGCGCGGCGCCGTCTTTGTTGCCCGCAAGAGACAATAGATGGCGGCGCGAGCCCGGGCGCTGGCCTAGGTGTCGGAGACGTCTCATAACCGGCCCGGAGCGCAGGGGCCCGGCGCACATTCGCGAGAGGCTCGAGAGAGCGGGGGGGGGCTCCGCCGGCCGCATTTAAAGCAGCCAGCTGCGGCGCCCGGATTTTTGGCCCGTTCGGGATAACCCGAAGCCGCCACGCTGGATTGCTCAGTCTCGCTGCTCCACGTGCTCCGGCGCTCCGCGTGGGAGTCGCCCGTCGCCCTGGGAGCTCCGCCGGCCGTCGACGCGCCGGCATGCTGCGGCGAGGAGGTAAGCCGCTTTGCGAGACGGAAGCACGTTACTCTCTCGGATGTGTACGCTTTCCCTGTGGGGACATTTCTGGGGACCGTCCGGTGTTTGGGTGCGTTTGCGCGTTTCGGCCCGGGGCCTCCCGTTCGGGGTCTCGGAAGTCATTGGCCGCGCGACGCCTGTCATGAGGCGTCAAGTGCGGCTCAGCTGTGGCGCCTCTTGCGCGACCGTAACGCGCTCCATAGGCGAGACAAAAGCGCGCGCGCGGTAGCGCATAATGACGGCGGCGGCAAACAAAAGCGGAGCTGCGGCGCGGCGCTCGCGGCGCGTCCCCGAAAATAATTGCAACCAATGAGCGCCAGCGCGCCGGGGCCGTAGCGCGCGTCGCCATTGGCCCGCGCCGCGCGCGTCGCCCTCCCCCTCGCGGCGCTCGCGAGGAATTAATTACGCCGGCCCTCGTCCTCCTCGCCTGCTCAACCTTGGCGTGTGGCCTCAGTCGGCGTCGGAGTGCTCTCGCGCGCGCTGTCTCGGCGCTGCTCCGTGTTCCTGCCGCAGCGCAGGCGCAGTGCAAGGTGTCGGCCGCCCGCTGCCAGTCGATGCACGCCGCGCGCCGCGCTTGGATTAACGTTCCTCGATGTCGTCGCCGACGCCCTATTGTGAGCCTGTGAGGTGTTGCCCGAGCCGCATCTTGGCTTGACTGGCCTCGCGAGCCACCGCTGTGTGTATGGCCGGCAGCCAAGATCCGTCTGGGATTGTACTACGGTGTTACACTGGTGTTGCAGTTCCTAGCTGGCCAACGGCGTCCAGTCGACGGTAACGTACCGAATTTTTTTCTCTTGGTCGTCAGCTGCACGCCGAGAACGGGGATTTCTGACCTCGGCTCGGTGTGGGGCTGTCGTCCACTCTCACCTGCCGTGTCCGCTTTGTTGACGCTCTGATGGCCCGCGAACCCACCTTTCGCTACTGTTGTTTTCTTTCGCACCTTGCTCTTGCTTTGCAGTTTACATTTTTCGAGCCGTCAGTTGTAAGAGTAACTTCTTGCTAGAGACTGGCTTTCGCGCAGGTATATAAACGGTGCGCACCGCTGTCACGGACTTCGAAAGTGAACGATCGAGTCTTTGCGTTTATCGCTCAGTTTGCTGGTATATTGTGCGACTTGCAGCTTGTGGACTGACAATGAGTAAAGCACGGCTGCGACCTCCAGTTGAGCTTGTCGTTTCTCAATCCACGTGCTGCGAGAAGCTCAGTTCTCCGACCGCGTGGTTTCGTGTTAGGGACTTTAGGGAGCGGACCGTCGCCTCATAGGGAGGTCTGGAGAGGAGTGTTTTCCCTAGTGGGGATTACCGGGCTCTCTGCCGTTCGCTCTCGCTTGTCGAACGTTTTCTTCACTGCTTCGGTTACGCTCACCATGCTGAGGAAATAATGTTCCATGTTGAACTGTGGCATGACTGCACCATGAGTCGTATTTCGGCACATTCTCATTGCGTTCAACTTTCCTTATGGTCGTCTAGGCTAGGTCGTTCCCCTCGGCGATAAATGTGTTCAATGCAACTTTGTCTACGTATGTACTCGAACCGTAACTGTTTTCCTTCGTTTTTGCGACGACTCGCGAGCTGGTGCGCATTTCAAACGGAGTTTTTTCCGAGCTAGAACCGAGTCCAGCTTTTGGGACGCCTTTTACTTGTACGGCTGTTCTGAGATACTCCGAGGCATTTTTATGCACATGGTGGGAATGCTGTAAGCTTCTGATGCATAGCAAAAGTATCCCTTTGTAGTTTTCTCTGCGCTCGCGCCGAGTAGTTACAACTGCCATGAACAACACGTGGTCTTTTTTTTTTTTAAGTTGTTGTGAGGTAGCTGTCGAATTTATGGACATATATACAATATATATATATATATATATATATATATATATATATATATATATATATATATATATATACAATAGAAATATTCTACGCTTTTGATGCGTACCAAAAATTTTGCTTCTGAAGTTTTCGTTCACGACAAATCAGTTAGACCACCGTAGCAATATCAAGAAAAAACTAGAAGCCTACGAAGAGACATATTGCGGATATATTAATTCTTATGGTGCGGTTATAGAATATGTGAAAAAATAAACTTCGCACACCCTCCCACAGTTTCTCCAACTTTTCACTGTATGTGGAGGAAGACCTGGCGAGAGATGGTTATTGGGAAAGTGTTGTGATTACACTTCTGATGCATAGGAAGAAGTTCCTTTTATCCTGAATGCTGCTGCTAATTCGTGCCACCTGAGTCAGGCGCTGTGAGGTAGCTGGCTTTGTCTAAGTTGATGAGCGCAGTGCTCTCTCTTTGAGCATAGTTCGCACAAACCGAGCTTTACGTCACTACAAACTGCTCAGAAGCTGCTCAAATCCTTTAAAGATCGGCATGGCAGAAGTCAATAAACAGAGAAGCTAACCTCCATGTAGCTATGACGTCTTTGCGGAGGTCAAGGCACCGAATCCTCTAGAGTATGTGTGTCACCTTGAAGCTGACATCGGGTTAGGGGACGGGTACGCGTTTCCGGTCGCTATCACGAGAGATGCTCCACCGGTCGAAGGGTAGTTCAAGGTCTGGCCGTCGTACTTTGTTGAGTGAAAAAATATCCAGTCCGCTGTCGCTTTTTACACTGGTGTGCTCGTGGTTGCCGTTTGCATGCGTTACGATATCTTTTTCCGGCGTTTATGGCAGCTCTTGTAGCTCCAAGGTCGATACTAAGCTTGAGAAAAGAGCAAGAACTAAGATTCCTTCAAGGCGCAAGAGGTCCTGTTGTATTGTTCGATTTTTGTTAACGGGATTCTTCTTGTCATACGTCTACATCAATATTATCTTTGACGAAATGGGTGCGTGTTACTCTTTTTTCGTGGGTAACGTTCGAGTGCGTTATTACTTCTGGCTTATCGAGCTTAGTTAGTGGCTGTGTCCTCTCCAAGGTAGCGGTTGGGAGATACTTTATTTTACTTCGAACAGTTTGCTTGGTGAACCTGTAGTATTGGGTCATTTAATTTCATTACTATTGTGTTGACGTATATTTTGTTTACTGTAGTTATGCAGCAAAACACAGCCACGGAACAAAGGCGAATCACCATGCGACTGCCTCGACGTTGTCGTCAAGTAAAGGTTAAATAGAGGTAAAAATAATTGCGGCGTGGCATATGGGAGACGCAAACCGTGAACAAAGGTCTGATGAAACAATTAAGCGTGCAATCTGTGCGGCAGAGAGAAGTAGGCGAGTTTCTGCAGGATTCCGCATCCACACTGTCGGGCCTTTCTTCTGTTCTTTTTTTTTCTGTGCGTAGTTTGTGTGGCGTTCGGAGTGTTCTAATTCTTAGCTTTCTTTGAATTTACCACCGATGCGAATAAAAGCCCTGTAGACAAGCACCGAAAAGTCAGCGCAGCAATTATTTGGCGCGCAGCTGTCTCGAGCTCTCACATTAGTGCCTTTGTGTTCTCTGGCGACGCCTGTTGTTAGTGTAGAGCTTGATGACGCATCGCATTTCCACCGTGCGTGGTGCAGCATCACCTCCGCCGGCATTGTAGCCCTGCTACGATCCGAATGTCTCTTCCGGCCAGTGGTCATCGGCGAGGAGACCGCCGGGCAGAGTCGGTTTTCAAGCCGCTCAACGGCCATTTAGCGCCCTCGGAACGAGCGCATTCAGTTCGTTCTCATGCTTGTCAGGGCTGCCGTGGACATTGGAACCAAGGCCGCGCGCTGCCTGCGTAGTCCCAGCCTACGGCAGGGATGTGTTGATTCGCCCGGCGAAGCGAGCCGGGGTCAGCCGGGGAGCGGAGGTGTCTCGTGACGAGCGCCCTTCGCTGCTGTCAGGGTGCGGCTGGTCAGTCCAGAACGGCCTGTCTGCCAGCGCGTGTGCCGTCTTCGTCAGCCTGCGGAGGAAGAGCTGGCAGGGTTATCGATTAAACGAGCAAGAAAATGAGGCGCGGAGCTCCATTTCTTCTCATTCATGGGACGCCCGTAACGCGAGACAGCTGCGAAAGGCGCAAAACTTGAGCAGAACATGTCCCCACTTTTGCGGCACTCGTACGCGCTCCAGTTACGGAAGCGCCAATTATATCCGCCTTCGATTACGAAACGTACCTTTAAATGTCGTATGGTAGGAAGGTTTGGCGCCGTAACTCGGGGGCCGGCAACTCAGCCGCCGCGCGGGGTGCCACTTCCTGGGACCGCGCTTCGTTCGCCGCATTTTCACCCTCCTGCGGTCTCTCTTGGACGTGTCTCATTAAAGACGGCGGCTCTCGCAAATTAAGCCGGCCGCTTCCCTTTTTGGCCTGCGGTAGTGTCTTCGTGCTTTCGTTGGCAGTCGGGCGGGTTTTGTAACGGCGTTACAAAACGACCTTGTGAGGAGATCCTGTCAGGAGGGCACCCACGGGTGCCTGGGAAAGCTCGTCTCCGCCGGAGGCAGAGCGGCGTCTCCAGGGCGAGGCTTTGTAAATATGC
The DNA here is from genome assembly GCF_055883805.1 of Amblyomma maculatum. Lineage (NCBI taxonomy): Eukaryota > Metazoa > Arthropoda > Arachnida > Ixodida > Ixodidae > Amblyomma > Amblyomma maculatum. The sequence goes on along the minus strand of NC_139344.1, from coordinate 197,725,636 downwards.
TCCGAACTGCTTTGTTGGAAAGTCCAATAAAGGGACGGTAATTTGCGCCGAACAAAAGCAACGTGGGGGCCCAACCGGCGGAACGCGCCGCGCTGAGACAAAGAGTAGCCGGCAGCTGCACGTGCTGTTTGCCCCGCCACCCTGGCTTCCCGCGATGCACGCGCTTTTGTGTGTCATCGTCTGTTGCCATTTCAAAGGAGGAACCGAAACGGAAGCCGGTGAACACAAACAAGGGCCTCCGGCCATGGCCATCTGTGGCGGTGCCTTTCTCGGCTGCCCGATCTGTCCTTCCGTCGCGCTGGCCTGTAAGCCCCGCCTGGCCCCCTCCGCGGAAGTCCGGAAACAAACATTCTCTCGGCCGCCTATCTGGCCGCTTTCTTTCCCGATTGGCCCGCGTCTCCACTACTCGCTTTGTCTACTCTGGCTTTCCTTTCTGTTTGAGCCCTCTGCAGATTGCCCGGACTTAAACAATGATTGTCCGGCGACGTCAGCGCGAACGGCGCCTGCAGCAGCCTCGCCTCTCCTGAACTAAAATTTGCAATCGCCACCATACAATACTAGCATTGTTTGGTCGACGTTGATCAATTGGGCGGCAGGCGTTGAAGCGCACGTGTAGCGATTCCCCGACGTAACTGGCACATGCGTCTGCCTTACCTCACCGCTGCGTGCTGCGCACAGTCGCTGCTTGCATGTAATGACAAACTCAATTCTGCCCATCGCTCTGTTGCGTAAGTTCGTCTTTTAGAAACATATGCCAAGTTCTGTGTTGGCGGGCACTCTCATTCTGAGTGCGCTTACACGCTTTCATCGCCGAAACACTGAAAGATAGCGTCGTTTAAAAGTGAGGCTGCATGCGCCATCTGACACTTCCGCTTGGTGGTAGCGAGCAGTGCAACTGTACGCACCTAGTTCACAGGTACTGCGTGGTTCAAATACGAGCAGCCTTGCTGTCCTTTCGCGTTCACTAGACCTTAAACATAATCTCGTGTTCTCTTAATGTTTTCTTTCCCCTCCACGTTCGCTGTCACTTGGCGCCGCTGCCGCACAAGTGGCGGCTCTCCGGGAAGCCGTGTTGCAGAATAAAACAGCCGCATGGCGGCCATGTTACGCAATGACACGGGCGTACTCGCGCACGAAAAAAAAAAACAGCCGGGAAACGTCGCTGCGGTGCTCTGGCGAAGCGTGCATACATGTAGATGACTCATCAGTACCAATGTACGTCGCTGATGGAGGTGCAGGTAAACAGCGGTGGCCGAGTTAAAACTCCCTACAGGGAAGTTTGGCCATCGTTAAGGTCGTATGTGGCATTTCCTAGTTCTTTACTGGCCTAGCTTTGGTCGGTTTTGGTGCCTTTATGGTTGATTTCAGTTGTCATGCCGGCGCTTTCTGCACACGTTGCGTTTGATGGGTCCAGTGCGGCATAGTTAGAGCCAATATCAAACTTTTATTGTACGTTACTCTTGGGAATCTGTATCGCTGCTTCCGGTGTGCATTAAGACCCGGCTAGAAGCATAGGTCCACCCTGATCAGCTGGCGCTACTTCGCAGTGGCGTTTGCATTAATCTTCGTTGCAAAATTTTGGGTCTCCGTCGAGCATACCGGTGCAAATCATTATCCTCCCCTCTGGTCCCTAAGAATAAAGTGCCTGAAGTTTTACTGCACTAGCTTGTAGCACCGTTACTGTCAGGTGTCGGCAGCCCTGTATCGCTCACAGCGTGCCCGGCACCTCACAGCGCTGTTTACTCGGTCGTCGGGGAAGCCGGAAGACGTGCTGCGCTCAGCTCGACAGGCGCAGGCAGCCAAAAAAAAACGCGTGACAGGGACGCAAGAGCTCGTTCCGTTCCGCCGTCGTTCGCGGCGCGCGCGATAGAGCCGAGTTGGCATCGTACCGCGTGCTCTCACCGGGAGTCAGCCGATCTCAGACGACGTTGGAGTCGCCGCTCGATGGGGCCGCCGGCGCGAGCATGCGCCCTGCGGTGGTCGACCGGAGCGCCGCTCGACTCTGCCACTTGGCCGTGGTTCCCGCGCAGTGCCGAGCCCGAGCCCCGGGAGGAACGGCCGCTGCTTGTTGTGTCTGCGACGCGCTGTCGTACACGCGTCGCGCCGGCGTCTCTCCCCGTCCCTCGCCCTCGCTGGCAACCACACGTGCCGGCGGCGCGCTCTTGACTCCGAGCACGGCCTTCGAAGGGGAGCCGCTCTACACCGGAGCGTTTCGCCCGGCAATCGACGCTCAATGAACAGGCTCGTGGGTCCGGCGCCGGAGTGTGACTTGCAATTAAGTTCATTTGCACTGCAGTCACGCTAGTGTGTGCCTGGGAAGGTGGGGGCTCGCTTTGGTGCTGCCTTCTTGGCTTCATTCAGCGGTTGTCGCCTTACGGTTCTCAGCCGTCCCGCTAAATGTGGCAGTGCGATAAGGTCTCAGGCATTTCGGAGCCTCCTGGTTTCACCTAGTGTGCGCGACATTTAGCGCCAACTACGAATATAAAGCAGCGTATTGATGAGATGTTGACAAGCACCCCCATCGATACCGTTTTTATTATTGCACGTTGTTGCTAACTGACGCTGTTCATTTTATACCTTTTTTTTTTTTTGCAGTTATGTAAGACCACGAGTTTCAATCGCTTCATGTAATTTTAGGTAGGTAGGTAGCAGGGTAGGTAGCACCCGCTTTCCAGGCAGATTTGCGACATTTTGTGCTGCCTGCAAGGACAGATCCAGGCTTGCTGGCCTTTGCCTTGATTTGTTCTTGCTTGGCGTGGCCATCCTGTGTTCCACGCACACGTTTGCGCCTTTCACTCTAACTAGGAGAACGTATTGCATCGGTGTGCATCGATTACCTCGATGAAAACCCGCGCTGCTGATCTTGAGGCTGCGGTCTCTGCTTCCGCGTCATGCCATTCTGCAGCGTCGGCACCGCGTAGTCGCGCTGGCTAGCGGCAGCCGCTTAACTCACTCTCCTGGGAGCTTCTCCACAGTGAGGTCAGCGGTCGTTCCCAGCGTGAGACGACTCGTTGGTTTTCAAGCCTCGGCATGCTGTCGGGCGGGGACAACACCACCCCCGTTTAAGGCGCTCTGCGGGGCACACGCGTGCGGAGTTTTCCAGGCCGCTTGCAATTAAGTTTAAATTTGCGACGCTTTGCACGTACCGCTAATCTACTTAGTAACAGCGCCAGCTCAGTTCCGTCGGGGAATTCATTGGAAGAGCCTTGCGCCATGTCCTTCGGAAACGAGCGTATATCTGCGTTACCCGTTCCTTTGGCAGAAGGCGCCGCCAGGCTTTAATTAGGCACCACAACTGCTGGCACGCTCTTCTTGCATCTGCGGATATGCGGAGCGAGCGCCGATATCGCATTATGGCTTGTATTCTCCTTCAGCGTACTGCCTCCCGCTCGACGCAGTATGGCACATTGAAATGCGCGGTCGCGTACGAGAAGACGAGCTTTGTCTCCCTAATGGTGCGATTTGAAATGCGCGCACGGGCAATGGCTGGACGCTGCCAATCTGTGCCCCGAATAGGTACCCACGCGGGTGGCTTCCACGGCGCCCGCCTGAATGATCACCCACTTTGGCGCGCTCAGATAAGCCACGCGGGGCGACGCTGAAGAGCCATTCTCCTCCTCTGGGCGGATTAACGAGCCGGTCGGCGACGACCTCAGAGCGTACTGCTCCGGGAAGACCTTGGTCTACACGCTAATGTCCTGGTTGCTGTAGCCGAAGCGTCCCGTCTTGTAATAAATTTAAGTTTAGCGTTTCAAACGAGAAGAAAAATCAGACTGCCGATTCCAGCGCTCAAGTCTGTTTTTGTCTCCTCTTTGGAGGCGCGGAATAAATTCCCTGCATTCACTTTTTTTTTTTTTTTTTTTTGCGACCTATCGAGACAGTTGGGGTGTTTCACAAGTCCGCCTGCTCTTACAGAAAGCTTCAATGCAATGACGTAGAGCATGTATAGCAGCACGTTTCATTGCCAATCAACAACTACAATATAATCGTGTAGCTCGCGTTTCCGAACCTCTTCCCGCGTTCTCAAGCTCTGAAAGAATGTTCCTTAAGAAAGCTTCCTCATTAGAAAAAGCAAGCTCTCCACAAATTAATTCTTGATTTCTGAGTGGCCCCACGTGCATTTTGTGCTGCAGTTTGTGGTTTAGTCGTGCACTCCTGCCGACATCCTGCGTCTGCCGTCGTGGCTTATCTTGACGTCCATCCGAGACAATAAGAGCTATGCAGTTGACGGCACTTTGTGTGCCTTACGCGCCTGTCTCTGCGTTGAAAGACGGGCGGGCACTTGGTTTTTTTTACTTTACTCCGTCCATCTGGCGCACGGCTTGCACCCCGTCGGGATGCACGTACTCGGGAATGCCCGCCCCGCGTGATCTGAAGCTGTCTCCCACCGACTTCTTCCGCGTCAGGTAGACGGACGCCGGTGTGTTCTATCGCCGTATTAAGCAGCTAAAGGAAACCTGGCCTTGTGATATCGCAGTCGTAAAAGTGCGACGCTCTTGAGCAGGTAGGTTGATACATTCTCCCGATACTGCACACTGGTTTAAGTACTTAACATCCCTTACGGCAAACCACGTTTTCGAAGTGTGTAAACATGGCTTCTACAGTAAGACCACTGCTCAGTTGAAGGGCTTGCCGCTCTGAAAAGTCGGTATAAAAATAACAAGGGAGGTGGGTGAGGGGGAGGAGAACAAGGTGTCCATTCAAATGCAACCTGCGTAATCCTCCGAGAAGGCGTCCTTTTCTTTTTCTAATTTCACCTTACTTCCTGTTCGTCTCGGTTCCCGTGTCGGCCACCTCTATTATTAGAACGTCCGTGTGGAGTACGTTTCTGCCGAAGTTTCAGTCAAATGTGCACTATTTCTGTTTAGCTTTCCGGATGGGCACTCAAACTATACGCATTTGCGCGAGTTGCAATGAACACATGTTCCATTTAGCGCATTGCTTAACAGATGACGGTATGGCTTTGATAACGAACTTTTGCTTGACTTGTGGCGGCGCTCGTGCGGTACGATATAGAATTGTAGTTTATTCGCACCGCGTACAAAGTGCACTATCTTGCGTGGACGTAAGGGGCCAGCATTTGATGCTAGACGCTATGTTTGTATGTTATTCGTGGACTGCAGAGAGCTACATGCGGACAACTTAATAGCTGTGAAATGGGCATTGGGATCAAATTTAAGTGGACATTGGGATCAAATTTGTCCAGTCGATATATGCAGCAGGAATCTCACCAAGCCGACATGGTATAGCCTCTTGGCCGGCCAAAAGCACTGTGGCAACATTTATTGTAGCTAGCTGGTGTTTGCAATAGTACGCTACAGTAGCAACATAGCATGTTGCATTAGGGCAGTGACTGCGTGCGCTCATCATCAAAAGACATACACACTTCTCGGAGCAACAACGTGGGGCTTTTGCCCGTAGCCGAGGGCAAACATGCTTACGGCGACTCGGTGCATGGCCGTCGTTCATTGCGAAGAAGGTCGTAGGCATAGGGAGGGCTCTCGTGTCGTGACGTTGAACGGTGCATCTGCGACAGCGTTCCAGGCAGCCTGGGTGGGAGCGGTACCGTTGCGACACCGCGGTGGCAACTTGCGAAAAGGCATGTTGAACAGCAGCTGCCGCGATAAGTCTTGCTGCTTGCGCGCCTGAAATAGTGCTTAAGTCACGTGGCTTTTCGCAATCGAATAACACACGTCAGACTGACGACCTCTTCTAGTGGAAACGTTCGGCCGCAGCTCAATCGCACAGGCCATAAAGAGCAACTGACACCTGCCCCCTGACGTTCTTTTCTGCTCTAGAGTCGCCCTGCCTGTTTTAGCATTGTCAAGTAGCGTCTGCTGTAGATATACTCTCAGTCCGTGATAAAGAACAACTAAGTTTTGATTCTGAGTGAGCAATTACACAAGCAGTTTAGCCTAACCCAAGGATTTGTACCCGTTATGAATGCGACCTTCATCGCACTGATTCCTGGTTTTCATTCTTCCGGGTGTTGCGCAAGCCCCATGCGGGGCTGTTTATAGGGCCGTACACTTGGCGCCACCTGTCATGAACAGCTGCGAAAAGCCCATGTTTCCGGTGCATTGCCGTGAATAATTTCGCACTTCGTACATCGCCGTGTAAGATGGCTTCGTAGTGTGCGAAAAATCAATTACAATATAGAATCTCATCTCTGCACTGGAATGTTTATGTATAAAAATGGATGTTGCACAATAGTGTCGCTTGGTATGCAGTGAACTGTTGGATAGGTATTTAATGACGCTTGTGAAGACCGCATTTGGATGACAAGAAGGCATTCCTTCAACAGAGTTGTCAGACATGAAGGCTACATGTCGTCTGTATTTTCTTTGACACACTTCATCTTCTATAGTCGAAGAGACGTTCTCGATTACGCCGTTCCATATTTGAATTGGCTGGACTGGAACAAGCAGTGGATAACGACTGTTGGTAGGAAGAGGAAAAAAACGAAGAAACGGACTCCCTGTTTTTGAGGCGATGGAACACATCCCGTCTCATAATTGTTTGGCAGTGGCGTCAAAGCTGCGAGGCCGAGGAGATGGCTGGCGTTCATGTTCGTGCTTGGCTAGCCAGCGCGTGAGGACAGCGTGCTGGTTGGAGCCATCGCCCCGCGCTCTTGGTTTCCGCTCAAACGCGAACAAGTTGCGGAACAAGCTGTCATGTGCTGATTTCAAGCACACTTGCTTTTTGATCCCGTAGTTTGCTTTTAGCCAGAATCCTCAGTGTACGTGAAAAGAGCTTGACGAAACTTCCGGCATTTTGTTCATCAAGGTGCGCGCGATTGAGCTGCTGTGTCATCATCTGGGGATTTGTCGCGAAAATCGACCGGACTTTCAGAGTCTGTCCTGAACAGGGTCGGCGTGAGTTCGATATAGATAAGGGGATGAGGACCTTTAGTCGTCCTTAAAATATCGAGGCTTCATGCGCATTTCCGGCCGAGTCGGGTACGCAATGGCCTGGGGCTGCCTGCGGTCACTGACGTGAAACTGAAAACACAACGCCGTACTTGGTGAATCCGCGGCGGTCTCATCTTAGGCTTTCCGCACATGATGGCCTGTTTCGTTTTGGCTGCGCGCCCCCATGGGGATTCTACATTTTCTTCTCCCCAGAACAAGACGGCTCGGGTGCGGGCAGCTTTCACTGCACACGCACAGGCGTATTCTAAGAAGCGGATAAGCAATCGAGTGGAACTTGTTCGTCTTTCTGGTGCGTAGCAATGGATGCCAGTGCCAAAAGGGGGGAACGCGGCGCAGAAAAGACTTGGTTGAAACCGGAAAATTACACAATTGGGAGGATAGAGACGAGAAGCGCATGTCTCACTCAGATATCCTGCTCTTAGTTTGCGTCGCGCGTTTCCCAATCCCGTTAGAGACAAGTCCTGAGGCGTAGCACGATTCTCCTGCTTTGTCCAAGACTTGATGAACAAGGCACAGGGCGCCACTACGCAGTGGACTGGTCCTCCTTTCGCAGTCGACGTCTCCCGTGAAGCCGCTGGGCTGGAAGGCAGCCCTGCCGCTGCTGGTTTCGTCGAGTATGGTTGACTATTGATATGTGCTTACTCGGAAGCTGTCACTGAGTTCTACAAGGCGGTGGCGCCACCATACCAGTATACCAGGTCATTTACTGCAGGGCTTACCGACTAACCATCTCGATTTCAAGCGGCCATGTCTCGTGAGTGGCTCTCTTCGGTCCTATGTTGTGAGCAACTGTGCAGCTCTGCCGGGATCGGCAAGAATAGATGTTGCCTGTCGAACTCCGGTATCTACGCAAGGTCGATCTCTGGATAAAGTCATTCCCGTCAAGTTCTCTGTTATGAAAATCATCGTATCATTAATTAATTGACGACGCGAGCTATTATCGTCCAGTATCATTTCTCCCGGGTCATGCAGGGTGCAAGCTATGTTGCTGAGTAAGAAATTTGCGCCGCTGTCTTTCATTTCCAATCATTCCAGCGACCTGTGCACGAAAGCCTCGCTCGCGCGAGCCTCCACTGTGCCGCCACTTTTCCCCATGTTGTCGCCGAGGGTTTGTAAAGTGGAGTCCCGAACCTAGTGCACAGAGCTGCCGCTCGCTGGCCCTTTGCACTTCTGCCGGCTGCCCATTTTCTCTGAAGTGGTTTATGCCACGTGTTTTCTAAATTGGCTCTGTAATCAAGCCGAACGAAAAAACAAAAAAATAATGTTACCTTTCGTCGCGTTGCCATGCGGCTGGCGGGAAGTCGGGAGGCTAAATTAAGCTTCTCCAGTTGTTGCACAGCGCCCTGGGTAGTTTCACTATTTTTTTTTTTTCCTTTCTTTTGGTCGCCGACGCAGGAGACAGGACCATTAGTGTCAGGGCCGCCTCACAGCCGGATTGCTGCAAATCATTGTGAAGCAAATAGAGCGATCGTAACGACCAACTTTGTCTGGAACGCAGTAATGCTCACAATCTCGCTTCGCCGCTAGGTGGCGAATGGCTTTTCGTTTGTCGGTCAGCTGTGTCCACAGAGGGGGCCCTTGTTTTACCTCTTAGCTTGCTCTGTCCGCAGTGACATGTGCTGGGAACACACGTACGCTGGCGGTTTCAGCAAGGCCGGGAATATGTCGTGCGCACGTCGTCGGACGCGTCATGTCGCACATGCTGTCCGATTACTCTTGCTGTACGGAGAAATTTCATTTCTCGCCAGCTGTCTGCCTATGTTTCTTGGTGTCCGTTATAAGCGAGGGCTTGTAAAAGGCGAAATTGTCGGGAAATGCGTAATGTCTGAGCCGAATGACCTACACAGGGTCCATTTTTCAGGATTATCTATATAGCATTTTCTCTCTCTCTCTCCTTTTTTTTTTTTTTTTTTTTTTTTTACTTTTTAGCAATCTTATTTCGCAGTGGCTGTCATTTAGTTTATTCTCCGTCCGTAGCTAACGCGAAAGTGGCTATTAATAATGGCCGAATCAGTGTTTGCCCCTTTCGCGCATTATTTGCGGACATGATGCTTTGGCAAACTTGTTCATTGTGCTCGAATTCCTTTTTTATTGGAAGCACTGCATGGGGTAAAATTCGCAAAAATTGGTGCCCAGTTGTCTAGAGGGAAACATTCATGCAGGCTACTAACCTGCAGGCGAGGCAAGGGTAGCCATTTGCTTACTGACGAGAAAGTATTCTAGTTAAAAAAAAAGGGGGGGAGGGGGGGGGGGGGTGTACTTCAGATTTTTGGGGTACTGAAGCCACCACCAATAACCTTCCTTCCTGCCTTCAAAGAAGCAGTCTTCTGCCAGTTTTCACGCACATTTCCTTTGCGATGATCGAAAGCTTGTTGCCAAAACATACGAATACTAGGCAAAATTGTCGTGGAAGGCAGTAATTATTGTGGAATTCGGTGAGATGCTTAGGTTCCCTTGTATCCATAAAATAACAGTAAAGTACCGCTCGCGACACACGCAAACACACACACACACACGCACACACACACACACACACACACACACACAAACAAAATCTTATAATGGGGTCGTGGCCCGTGGCGCCCTGTGTCACTCGGCTTACCAATGGCAGTATTACGGGAAATCATTTTTTTTTTTTTAATATATTCGCATGTCAGACAAGTCGGGTGATAAATGTTCTTGTAATTATGCTTTTGTCTTGTAATTAGTTTCTTATCTAGGTAAGAAGAAACGCTTTAAGGCTATACTCACTAAGCTTTTGCTTGTGTGTTTTCTTTTAAAATAATGCATTAGACAGTAGAGCTCGATCACCGCGTGACAGTCGCCTACAACTGCTAAGTTATTATTAAACTACTGATGTTTCGAAAATCCAATATATCTGTTACGTGTAACAGGTGTGTTTACATTGTGTGAGACACGGCCGAGCCATTGTGGCTGGTCTCGGCTGCTGATCCCAAAGACGCGGGTTCCGGATCCCTCCACTACGGCGTCCCACATAGCCTTTAATAAAGCCTTTGAGTCACTTTGGGACGTTAAACCCCAGAAAACTAAACCGAATCGTGATGTCACGTACGAAATAAAAAAAAAGGCAATTTTTGAACCGCGAATACTTACTTAGTTGTCGTTCCAGCTCTTCAAGCAGGCTGGCTTAAACGTTGTAAGGAATTAACATTAGGATTCGACGATTATAGTGCCGTTCTTTTTTTTTTTTTTTTTCGAGTCTGTCATGAGCTAAACACTTGCTACATAACACGGCTATCGTTGTGATGATATAAGCGAAACAGCATTAAATATAAATTATTGAGCGGTCCTAGGTGAATACCGGATGGTAACCATGTATTCTGCCCTCTGACGCATCATTTGAAAGAAAACCTGCAACTGATATTGGGTGTCTCTAGTGCTGTAAAGCTTTTTCTTTGGGGGAGGGGGAAGGGGAGGGGGGGGGGGGTGGAGAGGATTCTGCGTGGTGACCCTAAATGTTGCTACAGTTGCACTGAAGGCAAAATGAATCCGTCACGTATATGTGCTAACGGTTCTTACCGGTAGCAACACTGTCGACGGTACTGCCACCGTCACCATACTGGTAGTCCGTCTTTTTAAGATATTTTCAGTTAGGACGAAAAACCGTTTTAAAGGGGCAAATTGTGCGAGAAACGGTGACTAGATCCAGAAAAACAGAGTTACGGCACTTAATTATCCTCAGTTAAGACTGGGGCTTGGGGCGCTTGCACAACGCCTTATGCAGTCGTATTCTTTCTCCTACCGTGTTGTGCGCTGCTTTAACGGCGTAATTATTCTGCCAACTTAAAGAGACCTTTGTATTGCGCTTTTTCCTATTCATAAGAGGTAGTAAAATGTCCACTTCCGTCCAACTGCCAGAACAGTCGGGCACAGCGGCAAAATTTGAGTCACTGCCCTAACTTTCTTTCGTCATATTGAAATATAAACTCCTGCGGAAACCGCGCGATCTTCGGTTATTTCTGTAGGGATTGGGAAAGATCTGCCGGAATAGGCTACCATTATTGTACCGTCCTCCGCCAGGTGTCTAATCACCGTCACTTACCGCTAGATTATTGGTTTTGCAGAAACACGGGGTTAAGTTTCGTTTACCCATAATAATGACCGTAAACGACTGCGTGCAAGTACTCGAAAAAGCGGCGCCTAACTCAAGCTTCGTATTAAAGTAATTTAGTGCGCCTCCTGCCACTTCAGCGCTTGCCAGTCAGCAACGATTGCGTGTCTGTTAAAAGCTTCTTTCGTAACTTTTATAGCAGTGTCAGCCTATATTCAGTGTCTTCTGAAATAAAACATCCCCCACCGCGCCTAACTAAGGCATTGTTCTGTGTGGAAGCACCGCAACGCATGCGCGCGTATTGGGTAATGTTGCGTGTCACCTGGAGTGAGTGGCGGTGGGCCGCCGGCTAGCTACCGTGCTTGAGGCCGAATGTGTCACTGTCCAGAGGCTCGTGTTTCGCGGGTTCCTTCGCTCGGGGCAGCCGTTGTTACACGAGCGCGCGCCCCTGTGTACCGTAGCTCTAAGTTCGGAGAACTTCATCCTTGGAGCGATTCCTCGTGCCCTGTCGCAACGCAGCTCAGGGTCCCAGATCCAGGGATTGTCCCCCGCCGTCGTTGTGTGTCGCTTGCCTCGAGAAGGAAGTATTAAAGGAGAACGCCATCGGCCCTCCGCTGTTGTGAAATAGGACTTCAGCGTCGAGTTGTTCAGTAACGCGCTCTTTCATCCCACTGTCGTATGTACTATAGTGGTACATTGGACATACGCAGTACGTTGTTGCTGCCACGCTGTAGCTGCACTCAATCAGCGCTGTTGTTCTGGATGCATGCTAAGTTGGGGCTTACCTAGTATAGATGGAAAAATAAGGGTGTTAGGTACATTCTAGAAGTCAACATTAATTGCCCACATGGACCTGAGGGGGAAGGTCACTTCAAGAATTATTCCTAATCATTTCATATCATCACCGCTACGGAGTCAGCTCCGGCGGCAGCCAATACTGGTGCTCAGAGCACCAACGTCATGGTAACGTAAGAGTGCTCTTCCCGTGCCGTAAAGATGCTGTCGACCTGGCCAATCACGCCTATCCAGCCGTCGGTGTTGGCAAAATGCGTTGGCATTGTTTCCTCGATACATCCTTTTGATAGAAGACTGTCGATAACGAATGAATTCTGAAGTTCGTTGGTGAGATGGTAGAGGTTCTGGTAGAAGTAGTAACAGCGATACAAACAAGGTTTGTTTTTCTTAGAACTTGTCTAAGAACTTGCACATCGACACTTAGCTGCTGCTGCCCAGTACGACTCGCCTGGCGTCTGCTCGCTCCACTGCCGAAGGCATCGCGCAAATTGAGCTTATCGTTATATCGCTCACGAGACGTGTCCTCAGAATCCCTCACGGAACTTGTGTGACGTCAGTATGCGTAAGAGTTGCTGTTAATGGTTCTAAAGGAGGAAGGCAGATGTTTCGAGTAGCAAATTATGGTGGAGGACTTTAGTCCGGGATGGAAGTCTGGGGATTCAACCCCGGGTCAAGTCTAGGGCTCAAGTCACAAAGAAGGTCATGGTTTGATGCTGTGCATGAGATCGTGGGTTCGATTCCATCGCTCACGGCACAGAATAGCAACTGTGACGCCAGACGTTGTCGAGCTGCTGGGGGGGGGGGGGGGGGGGGGGTATTTTTTAGACAGGGCGCGCAATTCCCTCTTAATTTCTCTTTGACATCAAAATTGTGACGTAACCGTTCTTCGTGCAGCTTTTCGGATGGTTCAATAACGTTTCACTGCCTAATTGGCATGCATTTGCTAGCTTAGTTAAGCAACAGGGAATCGACTTACGTGTCTCCAGTTATAAGTCCTAAACCCCTCACTACACCACGTGACCTATACAGTGCGCGTTCTCAAATCGTGCTTCGCTACACGAGCAAGCTTTTGCCGTCATACCGGTAGGCGGTCTTAAGCGTCTCGAATTATTATGCGGACTTCCTAGTATAGTGGCGACGAAAGACGAACCTTTATTACAGCGTTGGCCCGTTCAGAAGGGCCATCCGCTGTCGATTTTGGCCTATGGACGATTAGCAGGGAGCAGCGCAGTCTCCCGGCTCGCCATCGCAAGGGGCCGTTGTCGAAAGACCGCACTTGTGCGGGCATGGTGTTGTTCAGCGAGTATAGCGAGCAGTACTTTAGATAACACAGCTGTTCTGTCTTTTCTGGTACGAGCGGCGAGTGCGTACTGCATACACCAAACCAGGCAGCGCTCAAGACAGTTCTGCGCGGGGATACTGGCTGTAGGAGGGAGCTTGCAAGAATCGGCTCACTGGTGCTTGCTACATTTTGTGTCCCACCGGGGCGGTAGTCGGTGCAGCGCGCTAGTCAAGTTTTCTCACGTGTGACCCCTGCTTTACACTTCCTTCAACATCGTTCCCGAAAATGGCAACGACAGTGGTTTCGAGACCACGCCGACTGCTGGTATCATTTTGATACTTCGGCAGCCCAGCACTGTTAGCGAGCTGCGCCAGGCGCCCTCGTCATCTGGAGCACGGCTTGTATGGAGAACGCCGCTTGTGAATGGCGTTCATTCACACTCGTTGTGCGCGTTCGGCGTGGTGCTCCCGTGGTGCGTGTACGCGCGCGAAACTACGCTCCTGGTGACGCATTTCGACGCCCTAGCTGCTGCGGCGCGTTGGCGTGAGGGCGCCCCGACTTGCCTGCACCGTTCCCCGCGCAGGGAGCTCCGGCTTGCATGTGCGGGCTTGGGTTGCCGCGGCGAGGCAGCAACTCCGAGTGACAGATGGCCGCTCCCCCCTCCCCTTGCTGCCGCACTCCCCCTGCGCTCTGTTAGCACTCCCTTCCGCTTTTCCATTGGATTGCGGACTCCCGCTAGGCGCACGCGGTCAGTCGCCTTCCTGCCCCGTGACTAGCCCGTCTCTTCCTCGCTCCGTCTGCAGTCATTTCCAGGCACCACACCCAGCTCTCCCGGAGGGCCGGCTTCGCCATACTTCGTCTTGCCGTTTCTTTTTCTTCGTTTATTTAGGAGCTCGTGTACCTGATGGACCCGACCTTGAGTGCTGCACACCAGCGATGCGATGGGTTTAGTCCCTTCGCCACACCGATGAGTGCACATAATTCGCAATTTTATTGCTTAGCCGTCCTTTTTTTTTTTTGCTTTTTTTTTTCTGTACTGCATGCAGTAAATTGGTGTTAGATACCTGAGGCGACTTCCTTCAGGTGCGGTGTATGTTCATCACGGAGACGGGCAGCTACATAACGCGAGAGGCGGCTGCGTGCTGCTCGTCAAGCCCCTCAATAAGCTGCTCGTCGCTATCACTGCCGCATGTGTTGTCTTTAGGCAACATTTGTCAGCAGAGTTGTCGTTCCAAGGCATGGTGTGACTTCAAGCTTTGCGATTGAATGTTGCCACTCGGTATTGGGCATTGTTACAACGCGCATGAGGCTGCTTACTGCATGTGTAGTTTTGCGATCTAGGTAGATATACTCCCATCGTTTGTAGTCCGGCTCTTGTTTTTGAGCAACGGCGCCTACTGCTGCACCGGGAGCGACATTTGCGGCATAGAGTTTCCTCTTGTAGCTTCCTCATATTCTTGGCAAGGAATTATGCTGTACTAATGACGCTACATTGGCAGTGCACTCCTACTTCTGTGCGAGTTGATGCTCGATAGGCGATGGTACTACTCTGCGGTTTTCCTGCCTCATAGCCGTGTTTTCTTTTTCTTTTTTTTTCTCGTTGTAATAGCCAGTAACATTGTGAAACATAATTTTCTTGCATGGCAGAAATTAGAGTAGTATTGATCTGAAACGAAAGCAAACTGTATAAATTGCTCCATAACGGGCCGCAAGCTAGCACAGTTCGGTGGTTGCGAAATGTATAACGACGCTTGGATCTCACTGGACTTCTGCCACAGACATGTCGTGCACTTGTAAGGGCAGTTGCAGGTCCATGAATGCTTGGCGATTTTTTTCAACTTTCTACTGAAAAATAAAGAGGTTGTTTTGGCTTCTCTTTTTTTTCCCCTCCCAATTTTCGTGCTGTTTTTGCCGTTGCTTATGTAAGCGCTTCCTGCCAGCGTTTCCAAATTTTACTGACATTTTCTTGAGCTCGAGTAGATTGCTAAAATCGTGACGCGAAAGCTTCAAAGAACAATCGTTTAGAACCTACTTGGCGTTCTACGCGGCTGGCGCAGCTCCGATGTAAACAGTGGGTGGCAGTAGATTTCGCGTAATGCTTCATGCTCTCTCGCCATAACTGTTTTCGCCGGGCTGTTGTAATCGAGTGAATTCTTTTTCTTTTTTTCTGCTTAAATTTTAGCTGCACTTATTTGCATGTACCGTTTTTCGCAAAAGCTCACTGCCTAATGCACTGTAGTCGCGTTTGCTTGAATGCGACTGTAGCGCATCACGTGTATCGGTGATGCTAACGGGATGCACCGCCGTTTACATGTATTGCGTTATCTCTGACGCGATGGTGGTGGCACATGGTGCCGGATATTGAATACAACGCAGAGTTTCCGGCGAAACTTATTTTTTCTTTTTTCGGGGGAAAGGGGGGGGGGGGGGGTGCTTGCATTTTAACGATGTATTCAAGAAGCGCACCTCTATCGCGCATGTTCTTGAACAGATCGTTTTATTTGAATATTCTACTGCTTTTGCTAGCCTAGAAGAAACTCCGCCAGGTATGGTTACGTTGCCACGCAAAGGTTGTCTGGGGGGAACCTGTGTAGCGGCGAATTCGGCCGTCAACCAGTAGACTCTTATGCAAGGCGAGAACATAAGATTGGCACTCGCACAGTCTCGAAGAAGATGAATTTTAAACAAACTCGCAGCCCTTTGCGGGCACTGTGCTCCAGCGTCGGTTCCGCTGTCTCGGTGCTCGTCGAATGCCCCAGACGTGCAGCTAATTCCCTTCCCTTAATTTCTTACGCGATTCGATCGCTCTTACATGCACTGCGGAAGTAGACTTACTCGCCCTAATTGAGCTCCGTTTGGCGACGCCTAACATATTTCCTCCGTTTCCGCATTCATGTAAACACGACTTACTATGACCGAAATGGACACGCGGTCGTATGGCGACGCATACATGCGCAGATTGCAGCCGTTGTCTAGTTTTGCAAATAAGGGAACTTCGCTACCGGTCATCACTTCGAGTCATCGGACTGGAACAGCCTCTCGACTGATCTGCGGCCGCATTTAACTTGGGCAGCGAACAAAGTGCCGCGTTACCTTGCTACAGTTTGAGCACGTCCTCTCTTCTTCGTGGTTCGCGGTTTGTGGGCGTCGTGTGAGGGTTTCAATGTCTGTTGGTATACATATCAACATGGTGTTTTGCCCCGCCGCTCTGGCCCAGTGGTTAGGGCGCTCGAAAGTTGTGCCCAAGGATGCGGGATCGAATCCCGGCGGCGGTGGCCGCTTTTCGCTGGAGGCGGAAAGCAAGGCTCCCGTGTGCTGTGCGATGTTAGTGCACGTTATAAAGAACCCCAGGTGGTGGAAATTTCCAAAGCCCTTAACTACGGCGTCTCTCATAACCTGAGTCGTTGTGGGACGTTAAACCCCTTAAACCAAACCAAACTAATGTGGTGATTTGCGCTAAAGGCTGCTGTGCTATCAATCCAAAATGCGCTGTCCGTGTTTCACTGTGTTCACGCGTAGGCTAATGCTGAGAAGTGGGACGGATGTCTTGTTTCTATCTGTTCGATTTACATACACCTGTCCGGGTGTACATGCACTCAGAACAGCAGGATATGGGATAGGACCTGAGCACTCTATGAAGGTTATGCTAGGTTATGTGTGCTTCACTTGCGCGAGGGTCGGTCGTCGGCGCGTGTAGGTCATAGGCGTGGGTTCTACCAAGAAGCATTAGCAGCACCCGCTGCTTCCTGCTTTAAATATTCTCATTTCTGGTTTCTGGGCAGCTGTGACTTTCTTCTGGTTAGCTTATCTAGACGCAGGTCAGAGAACCGCATGCTTCAGAGTCGTCCCACCACTGCGGTGACCCCCCTAGCCCGAGTGCAACGAGGTAACGTTGTTTGAAAAGGTTAGGCGCATGACATCGACTTCCCGCTTCATAGAAAGACAAAAACGAAAGACGCTGAGACGTAGACCGGCGATCAGGCATGAAAAATGTCTTTAAGGGCGAAACTGTCACTGGGTCAACACTTTTGCAAATGCCTAAACACCTAAAGAGATTTTTTTTTTCCTTTTTTTTTTTTATAGTGACATCGAGTTTTCACCTTCTTTGGTCGCTCACAACAGTATTTTTCAATTATGCACTCCTAGCACAAACAAGCGCAGTAAACAGAGGTCCGTCATAGTTTTGTAAAGAAAACACACCTTACTTGACCGTGGTTACTTCTTGCAGAGGGCACACATGTCTTCTGACTCGTTTCGAAATCTTAAGTTTTTTTAAAAGGCACAGGCGTTATAAATGGAGTGCCTTTTTTAAAACTCCGTCGATTGTCTAACCGAGCAAGAGACGTATTATTTAGCCTCTTGCATGTCGCGTGATAGCCGCTGTTGCTTGTGCCTGACCTAACCAAATATAACCAATTTACAAGTACCCAAGGTTGTTTCGCAATGTTGCATGAAACCCGTGCCATGCACTGAATGCGTTGGTATCGGAAAGCGTTTTCCTGAACTTTACCGCGACACTGTCATCACTTGATGTAGCGTTCACCCCCCTGGGATTGTTTATTAGCACAGTTAGGCTTCTTCACCCCGCCAGGGTGGCGCAGTGGTTACGGCGCTCGACTGCCGCTTTTCGATGGAGGCGAAAAGCAAGGCGCTCGTGTGCTGTGCGATGTCAGTACGTTAAAGAACCCCAGGTGGTCGAAATTTCCGGAATCCTCCACTACGGCGTCTCTCATAGCCTGAGTAGCTTTGGAACGTTAAACTAATAAAGTTAATTCCATCCATCCGCCCCAGAAACCAACTAACCAGTTATGCTTCTTCGGGCATGCTTTAGCGTCCATTTTACTTTTATTGCGTCTTCCTAGATGTCGTTTCCGTAGTTCAGGCTCCATTCATTTGTTACTGAACTTCACTTCGTCTTCAGCTGCTGGTATGACGTCCTACCATGATTTGTTTTGTCCCCTCCCCCCCCTTTTTTTTCTTCTATGTTCTCTTTTTATTTGCGCACCCAGCCTTTCGCGCACGTTGCATAATTTATACACTCTATTTTCTTGTCTCGCGAGTCTCCTGTGAACAGTCTTGCCCTGGTATGTCGTGAACTCGTGGAATCCCTTTAATGAATAATTGTCCGCACTTTCGTGCCACTGGATTTTGCTGCAGGCGCAGTTTTCCCCTATTTTTTTTTTCCCTGGTCTTTCCGCACACCATTTTCTTAGCGACGAGCAAAGTTCCTGCAAAGCTTCGGCCTCTGCGCATGCGCCGTTCTTGGAGGGATTGGGGCAAAACGAAACTATGCGCGATCGCCCTAGTGCGCGGGCAGGAACGCCGTGTTCGTATCACTTATTTGCCGTGACAGCGTCGGTTCCGGACACGTGGGATGCGGGCTGTCGTATGCGGCGCCGTATCTGTTGCGCGGCGTCCAGCTTCCACACGGAGAAGGTGCCTAGCGCTGATTACCATTTTGTCGCGCCGACAGCGCGTAAAGAGTGCGTTCAGGTCGTAATTGGGGCTCATTTTCGCGCTTATCGCTTGTGCGTTTCTTTCTTTTATGCGCGGCGCCGTGCACCAGCGCTGCAGTGACACCGGGAGGCGATGGAGCGACACGCTAGGAGGAGGAGGGAACCGGGAGGTGGAGTGTGGCTTGCGTGAGAGGGACGCCTGTGCTGCGGGAAGGGCGAGGGTGGTGATCACGTCTGATGTGTGCAGCATTCGCAGGTGACGCCACGGCAAGTTGTTCGTACGGCCAGTACGCGCACACCTCCGCTGAGTCGTGCTTTAGGCACTGTTCGCTTGCCTCCCGTTATCTATGCTTTATTTTTCTTTCTCTGTTTAGGAGCCGCTGTTTATTTTCCCTTCTTTTTATCTTCGTCGATCCCGGCGGCGTGTGGGTGCCGGCTGCGCCACACGCTTATCGGGTCCTGTGATCGAAGCGCCGCCGCGATGATATCTGGCGGTGGTGCGCAGCGACCGGCTGCGGCGCTTGCTTGCTTGCCGCGGGCCGGCAACAATGGGAGGCGCTGCTTTCCGTGCGTCCTCGCCGACTTCGGTCGCGCCAAGGCGCATGTTCGCTTGTCGTCGGTGCTACGCTTGAGAGGATTCTGCGAACGCGGGCCGCCTCCCGGGGCCGTCTTCGGGACAGGGGTGGAGCGTTGGTGAGAGACTGATACGGCGGGAGCAAGATAACTACTCTCTGCCACCACCTGGTCTCATTGTTCGACGTGAGGCAAACCATGGTCGGCTGTGGCAGCCTATGGTGTAGTTTGCATCACATGGCATGAGGTCAAGCCAACCAAACCCGCGAACTTCGCGGGTGAAAAAACAAAGACGCTTTTTGCTTTCATTCGCCGCTGGAAGGATTCGAGCTCATACGTCGCGCGAATTCACAGCTGCGCCGTCTTTGTGCATGCAACCACCCTTCTCACTGTCGCATAGAACCTTGTCGAATAAGCATCTGCAGCAAATTATACGAAGAGCCGCGCTGCCTCGTGTCCCTTTTTCTTTCCGATGGGGGCCCAGTCATGAAAGGTTATAGCACAGCCGATCTGGAGAAAGTATGATGACCAGCATTTTGTGAAATACAGCTTGACTTGAAATCTGCCAGCCTCGTATGGGGGCTGTTCGTGGTAGAGGAAGTTATAGCGCTCGAATGTGCAGTAACAACAAATCTGTTTTCTCGTACCCTAGTCACATTCCCTTCGACGTGTTAAATGCATGTTTGAGCTCTGTTGCTGCTTAGTGGCAGGTCGTTTCTTGCACGTGTAAGGTTCGTTAACGAAAGTTGCCGGATAGTTCAGGAAGCAGTTAAGAGGGAAAAGTAGTTAATGTCTAAGTGCTTGGGGTGCCTAAACTCAGCCTTTTTACCGTCCACGTGTTATTTGTGACAGCCTGTCACCGTCACGCCTTAAAGCTTGTTGAGAAGCTTTTGTTGTTGTTTTTTCGACCCTGCAAAAAGGAGAGAAAGAGCGTTGCTTGTAGTCATATCCTGTGGCTACTTTCTCCTGTGTCAGGAATGTGTGGGCTGTGGCAGGAGGGGCAACGTGTGTGTCCTCTTCCGAAGTAACAAAGGCCATCTGGCTTCACGTCGAACACCGGGCTTTTCAGACGCGCTGTGGTGAGCGAACATTTTCCAGGGACTTCACGGCCATTAGTCCGCGCGGGCTTCGAAGAACAATTACTGGAAGTCGGGGGTGTCTCCAAAATTGTCTTCGCCTCGCGGATTTGTCTCTTCACGTAGCCCTGGCTTCCCATCTGCACAGCCTAATGGCGTACGCAGAACGTGAGAGCTTAGAGAGAGAGAGAGAGAGAGAAAAAAAAGAGACGCGTGGGGGCGAAGAAAAGGGTCGCACTGTGGTCTCTGGTGCTTGAGTGCACTCTTGAACGCTTCCGTCTGTAAAACAGACCAGGAACAATGGCGAATCTCTTCCGGGGACCGGGCCTCTTTGTTTCTTTTCAGCTCTCCGGGGGCTGTCCCTCCTTTGTCTTCCCCTGCGCATCTCCCTTTTTATCGCTGCCATGCGTCCTTTAGCCACCTCAAGGCCATGACAGCGTGAATTCTGCTCGGCCAGCCGTGTTCTGGGGATCGTCTCTTTGTGCCGCCTCAAGCGTTTTTGAGACAAACACTGCGCGGGGGAGCGCCTCCGCGAAAACGCGGGAGGGGAGCGCGTCGCCTAGTGGGACCGCCATCCGGACGGCTGTCACTGGACGGCCCGCGACGGAGCCCCCACTCTGTCTGGGGCCCCCCTTCTCCTTTTCTTCCAGGGATTAAAGCTTTGTAATTAGCTCCCCGAGCAATAATTACGGCCGCCTTTCTATGCCTTCCCCGATCACCATGCGGGCGCGGGGGTGACCTTGGTGGCGGTCTCGCCACCGCCGATTCACGTGGCGCGCGGCGCGCTTCTCTGGGGGACTGCTGCCATTTGGAGAAGGTGCCGCGGGTAGGGTTCTCCGATTGAGGGGGGGTTTCCTGTCTTCTTCTCGCCATCCCGTCCGCATCTGCGGCGAGGGGGACCACTCTCGCCCCCCGCCTGGAAAGCGTTGTGAAAAATGGTGGCGGTTTTCCTGATGACAAGGCTGCCGGTAGCCAGCGTTCTTCTGTGGGCACTACTGGCGGGAGGAGCGCATCGTGAACCCCGCAGCTCCCTTGACGCTTGAGGTGGGAGGCGAGCGGCTGTCTTGTCTGAAGCGCGCTGTCTTGCCCGCCGTAGTGGTGCAAGCTGATGGGTTGGCCACTGGCTTTCGAAAGGAGGCATCCGACGCGGTTATCCCTATCCATTGACCTCTCGAATTACTTCGGAGCGGGTCTGTATGGTTCCTTGCGGCAGCCTGGAATATTTTATTTTAGCGTAGCCTGGTAGTCTATCTTGTGTGTCCGTACTGACACCTACGAATCAGAGGGAGTGAGATATAGTCCCAGCTTCGCTTATTCGTTTGCCCACGAAAATTTGTCTAGGCGTGGCGGACAGGTTGACCGATCACTCCTCCATGAGCACACCTTTATTGTTCATTTCGGCTAGATGCAGTGCAGTCCGAACAGCAGAGAACGGTTCGTTTACGTTTAGGTGCGCTACGCGCTAGCTGGTTAAAAAGTAAGTTCCCTCCCCTATCGGCGCAGCCCGAAATCCCGGCAGAGACTAGCCCTTGACATTCACAGAATGCCGGCGCAGCTTTCATCAGAAAACACGGTGTGTGCAGCGGAGTGTTTATTCTTCATTAAGATTTTCGCAGAGCTTTAAAAGAATTACATAATTGTGCTTTTGGCCAGTCGGGACGCATTTCACTCTCTTTCGCCACTCCTTCCCTTGCAAAAGCCCTCTAGTGGTTGTGTATTGCGCTTTTAAGCTTTTTGTTCTTTGATTGTGATAGCGTTCCAAGTAAAATGACTTCTTTATGAGACATAGAAACTGTTGAGAGCAACTCACTTTCGGGACAGCCCCGCCGGGGTGGCGCAGGGGTTACGGCGCTGGACTACTGTGCCCAATGATGCGGGATCGAATCCCGGCCTCGGCGGCCTCATTTCGATGGAGGCGAAAAGCAAGGCGCCCGTGTGCTGTGCGATGTCAGTGCACGTTAAAGAACTCCAGGTGGTCGAATTTTCCGGAAGTCCTCCACTACGGCGTCTCTCATAGCCTGAGTCGCGTTGGGTCGTTAATCCCCACAAAAGCCAAACCAATCACTTTCGGGACTTTCACACTAGTAAGGGGCGCCATACAATCGTCGGCATAGAAATCATCCGATTAGCCGCTGTTTTTCTCTGGCTTAGTGATTCATTCCGTCTGAAATCAGACGACGTCGGGGAATATTTGTTGGCCTAAGAACGCTTTCATTCAAGCTGCTGCGTGCAGTTCACTTAATTGTGCTTTGTACCGTCTTTGCCAAAAGTAACCAGGCTGCGTGTTTTGCTTCTCGTTTGTATTCTAAAGACAACATGAATTCTCAGACAATCACAACTTTTTGAGAAGTGAGGTCGGGAGCTCAACTTTAGTTTGCACTGATGTACAGCTTCAGAAGTGGTATGAATTCTCTGCTACTCGACTGAGAAGTAGAACGCGCAGCCTGGTTACTTTTGGCAAAGACGGTACGTGCGCTGAAGTACTGACCGCTGTTCAGATGATTATTTTGGCGTGAATTTCAGTAAATTGTATGTAGACCTACCCACTGTGGAGGATCTCCTTAAGCTTAGCCCAATGGAGTCAAAGCGGGTTTGATCCTGGTTGCGACAGCCTAATTTGGATTGTTAGCGAAATTCAAAATGCAGGATTGTTCTTATACTGTGCGATGTCAGCGCACTTTAAAGAACCCGAGATTATTGAAATTAATCCGGTGGCCGCTACCGCGGCTTCTGTCATAGCCCATGTGCAGTATGGGACTCCAAAACCCACGAACATACCATATCAGCGTGCAACCCGTCACATTGGGGTGTGCGAATAACCGAAAATTCCGAATAGCAAGTAGAATACCATTCTATCCAGCTTCCTCAACGTATGAAATGGCTCATGTTCAAGATGATTCCAAACTGTTAGAATTCGCTCTCTGGCTCAAATTTGAATAGCTCTTGAGTAGCTGAGAGTTTGAGGTGGTCACCCCATGGTTTTGTTTTTCGACGGCTGTTCCGTAAACAGGGCTAACTACAACAACATGCTACTACGATCATGTCGCGGCGTTCATAATGTTCCCTCATATGGCTTCAAAACTGAGGTACGAGTCAGGATGTATCTTCCTTCTCGCGGGATAGCGAAGGTCAGGGCTCAAACTTTCGTCCGTCTGGCTGGCTGAGACCTGGCACTAGTTTGTTCTCGGTCATCATGGCCCATCACATGGCATCCATGTAGTGTCCTGACTTCGTGTTGCTTTTGTACGCTAGTGTAGGTTGACGGTGCGCATTGGGCAGCTTCGGGCTTATCCCTATCGCTTCCGCGCCACCGTTGTGGCTCCATTGTTTCGCGTGCATAATCGTTTCGTGCGAATGTTCGCTCCAGTACTGTTCAACCGCGCATATATTCAATTCCTATTTTATTCTGCTTTTAACTGCACCATATGTATTCGATTCTGTTTCGAAGCAGTACTGTTCACTTACCCCTGCCCTCATATAAGCCTGTTTAAAGGCGCTACGTAGTTCGACGAAGGGCACTTTTCGCTTCACGCATTTTGTGGTGGTGCTCGGCTTTTATGCAATTTCCAGCGCCTACAGCTACCCAACATTTCTTGCGAAGTCGGCGGTGTCTTGTTTATGCTCCTTCGAGAGGTGGCAGTCAGTGTGCAAAATCGAGTGTCTAGTGACCCGTTATTCGCACTCTTGTTGGCATACAGCAAAGTCTTGCAAGAACTTTCATACTAATGGAATCGCTTGCTTCGCGCCTTTTCGCGAGGTGCAAGAGCTTTGTCCTTTTAAAGCAAATGACTACTGTCGAAACCGCAATTTTTTACTGCTAAACATTGCCGAGTGGTTTGGGCGCCCGTCTCGACTGCGGGAGGTGGCCAGTTCGAAACCCACCGCCGGACACCCACCGGTAAAATGGGTACAAGCGTCCTCTGGCCCGGCGCCCGGCTCTCTCAGGGGTGTGCGTTCGGAAGAGGCCCTGCTAACCCTGCTGTGCTCCTTAGAGGGCTTAAAGTTTCGAACAACTAATGACCTGCAAAGGTCTGGTTCTCACAGGTCGGGTAGGACTAAAAGCCTCAGCCGTTTACTTTATCTCATTTTAGTAGTAGTAGTAGTAGTAGTAGTAGTAGTAGTAGTAGTAGTAGTAGTAGTAGTAGTAGTAGTAGTAGTACTAGTAGTAGTGGTGTTGGTGGTGGTGGTAGTAGTGGTGGTATGGGGCTATTTTATTATATACCCAAAATGGAGGAAAAGATGTTTGCAGCCCCGGTATCCGCTGTCTGATATGATATCTAATGCACCTGAACTGGTGTGGCGGAAGCAAAGGGATAGTGAGGAAGCTGTACAGGAAATCAGAGGTGAGCGAAAGGGAGAAAGGACAGGGTAGGTAAAAATAAAATAAAGAGAATTGTATACCTGTGGCTTTTTTGACTGTTTAGTGTCATGGGCGTTAGAATCGCCGAGAGAAACATAAAACCTAACAAATACCTGCGGTTGCTATCATGCTGCACCTCAGGATACAGTGGCGCATCGCGGGACGTCGCTTTTCGCGTTATTATTGGCAAGTATTCGGCCTACCGTAGGGCAGCCATGTTCGCGTGTACTTCAAAAACATGCGCGCACGAGTTTGCGACGCGAATCAGGTGTGATACTCCATCAGCGCTGCGATAAAACGGGAAGAGAACCTCGCAGGTTATCAGCAGACGGCTACGAGGTGCATACGCCACGGTGCCGCCGTTTCCGTTCTCCTCGAGATGGAGAAATGGGAATCGTAGGTGGAGCCCTCTGTCTATTTCTTCTTCTTTTCTGGCGTTATTTAGCTGCGATGGCGCCTGATTGGGCGGCGCCAGGCGTCGTAGGCCTCACCACGAGTCTATAAACATGCCACAGTCGCCGGTCTCCACAACGCTGCTGGCTCGTCGGAAACTTCAGAGAGCTCGGGGCTTGCTCTCTCAGTAGCGAATTGTGTGTATCCGCGTGCTTTTTTTTTTTTTTTTTTTTTGTGCGTGCTTCACGTGTGGCGGCGTTCTTGGGTTTTTTTTTTTGTTGTTTGTTTTCAGCAACTGTCGTTCATTATCGCCAGACAGTTTCGGTATATATTATTTGGCGGCAAAATTTTGAATCCAGCACAGACCGAGGGCGCAGCTTTTTTGCGCGACATTCCCAATTCCCCAGCCAGAGCGTGGCTTCTTTGCGACTCGCCTAGCCGCTGCCAGAGGCAAAGTGCGATTTTCTGCCTCCAGTGGCAGTTGTAGACAGCGGTGTGGGCTGATCGATCTTTACGGCCTGTCATCAACGGCCTGCGAGTTTCGAATTTCAGTGGCTGTTCAGTCAGGAAAGATGCTGCTTCATTGTGCAAACGCACACTTGAACACGCAGCTTATTTCAACTACCCGTCAGGAAATAGCGTTTTACACATTTTGTGCAACTTTTGCTACCAGGTAGCCGAATCGAGTTAAAGCTGCCATTTTTCCTTGATATATTTATATATATAAAAAAAAATAGAACAAAAAACAATAGTTCATCAACCCTGAACGAGAAGAAAGGTGCATTGCTTTTGTCGCAGGGAAGGTGTCGCATCGGCGGTGATCGTCCTTTCAGCTATGCTTCATGTTTCAAAGAGCGTCAGTTATCCGAGCATCAGTGCTTGTCTCGTAAAATGTTTGGGAAGGGGGGAGCAGCATAAAAGTATACCTGAATTGCTTAAAAGAATCGGTTTGCAGCAGGGGCTCCTCCGAGTGCTGATCTTAATGGAGCGATGACCTGTGTGCATGGGCAGGGACGATGAAAGCTGTCGGTCCGGAACAAGACATGATGAGTTGCGCGCATGCAGTGCTGTTCAAGGCGGTTATACCTCCCAGCCAGGGAATTCAACGAGTAGGCTGCCATTACTTCGCAACAGCTATGACGCGAGTATTCAAACTTGAAAAGCGCGAAATTTCGAAACCGTGAGCATATTATCCACGGTTGACAGTACGAGCATGCTGTTGTCGGTCATCCTTCTTTGGTCTTGCATGTCAAGTGAACTGAACGCTGTTTGTTTGGTTTCTCTGCAGGTGCAGTTTCTTGAAGCCTTCTCAACATGCTAGGTGAGTGTCCCGCACTTTGATTCTTCTCCGTGACGGGCGCTCACTATGTCCCCGTTGTCCCGCGGGAACTGAGCGTCTGTTCTGCTAACGCGATAAAATGAAGCGCGAACGAAAAAAAAAAAATATTTTGTTTGCCATTTGGATGCTTCTTCGTCTTTTTCTTATTTTACTGTGCACATGGCTTACGAGCCCTTTTCGTTGGGTGTGCTTTCGTGGGTTCTTTTTTAGATGAACGAAAAAGGTGCTTTGTTCGCATTTCATGTTAGCGCGGTGGTATTGCACACTGAATGTTCAGTGCTCATTTTCGTACTTAGGAGCGTTCAAAGCGACTAAGTACGAAAACACAGCGCTTATTCGCTCCCAAGTGGCTCACTCTGCTTTTGTTTGCCGGTTTCTGAGCTAGAGTTTGAGTGATCACTCCAGTTGCACTGCCGTCCAGAACACGTCCATGACTTGTTCGCATGTGAAGGACAGATTTAGGCTCTCGCGTCAAAGCATATGTTGTTGCAGATGTGGAATGCCTTTCGATAGGGACACCGCACCGCATGGGCGCAGGCTTTCTTCCCTATGTCTACCATCATACGAAGACTGCAGGCGTACTTTTTGTAAAGCTTTATGCCATTTCTCAAAGACTGTTATATATTTACCCTCATAACGTGGCGATATGTAAATTGCAAGTGTACGTGCAGTCAGTTCTGTACCTTTTGTGGCGAACAGCGGTTCCTCAAATTCAACTGACAGCAATCGGAAGGCGAGAGTGTGCGTCTGCACATTAATTCAAGAGTGATGAGATGAAGGCCGGTTGCTTTGACTAATATTTTCCTATCGCTGGTTATTTCGTACATAAATGTCATTACTGTACCGCAGTGAGCTTTACTATCAAATTATGGTGTCTCGTTCAAACTCACATTCAGTCTCATATAGTTGGTGGTTTTTTCAGTTACTTTTTAGAGGTAAGGCATGGAAAGCCTTTCCACTCGACGCATTGTAGTCCAGTTAGATATCCAACTTACATGGCGTTCAGCCTTTCAATAGCAGTCTGGTGTATAAATAGTACAACAGTGTGCCCATCAACGATACTGTCCTGCGAAACACTCCGGCGGAAACCATTATGTCGCTGTCGTCGCGTTCGCATCTTCATCAGATTCGCTGCAAGCTTAATTTTATATGTGCCTAGCGCCCTAAAAAATTGACCACGCTTTATTGCACAGTGATTTTAAAAGTGTATTATATAGGTAGCTTAAACTTCGCATTGCGTTGAGTGATTTCAAGAGCCGCCAGTCTTCTCTAGAAGCAGTCAGAAGATTTGACCCCTTTGATTACACTGGGGCTCCATAAGAAAAGCAGACAAGACCACTTCATCTTACACTGCCAAATGTTTCAAGCTTTAGCACTGAGGGCAGACAGGGCATTATGGGGAAACTCAAAAGTCGTGTGTTCAAATTATTTCCATCGATTAGTACCCGATTCCGACTCCTGAAGTGAAATAGGGGTTGTATATGAGGAAATATTTTTGTTTTATTACCTTGAATTAGGGCATGTATGGGTTAATGTTATGCTTTGGGGATGAAAATTTCTACCACTATGGCGACATCAAAAAAAAAAAAAAAAAAAAAAACAGCGGTAACAAGCTGCGAGTGTCGATGGGTTGTCTGTCGCACGTTCGTTGCCTGAGCTCTTGTAGAAACATCCAGTTTACGCAGAATATCATTGCTTTATGCGAGAAACGGTGAAAATACTTTTTTTTTTAATAAAGTAGTTCCTAGGTGCGTCGTAGAAAACCAGGTAATGTGTGTATATATAGCTTCATAGGTTCTTAAGGTGGTGACGTGCGTATGGGATCCGGGAAATTTCTCCCTGGACGCCTGTTTTATCTTCCTGTTTGTCAGGAACTAGAGAAAGTGGCCTATCCAGGTCAGAAAAGGCAATTTCATAACTCAAACTTTGGTGCTCTTATCCCATTAGCAACCATCTGAGCTAACTTGTCCCCTTCGTACAGTTTGGCGGCGCTTTGTGGCTTTTCAAATAAGCCCCTTATTGGAGACTTTCATCTCTACGTACGCACTAGTCTCAGTGAAGGAAGCATCGCTGAATGATAGGTTAGGGGTTGAGTACTCGATGCAGACAGAACCCTGCTTCCTCGCTCTTATGTATATTTTTTTCTTTTTTCGAAACTACTGGGGGTGTCAGGTGAACGAAATTAAAGATTTGGTAAAAGGGATTCATCTCGTCGAGCTAACCGGCTTTCAGCTCCCGGGGCAGAATGTTTTGACGAAACCGTGTATTAGCAGCACCACCTAAGCCTCGGCCCAAATCTGAGCTTGGTCGAATTTTCCAATGACTTGGCTCTTCCTGCTCGTCGCGTGTCGACCGTGGCATTGTGCCCCTCGCGCCAGCCGTTCATGGCGGGCTTGTCGTCTTGCGCGGGGTGGCTGTGGTCAGCCGCAGCTGCGTTCTCCGAAACGTGTCCTGCGGCGACCAGTTGGTCATCGGCGTGTGAGGCGCAGCTGCGTGTCCCGCCAAGCCGCAAAAGAAGCAAGCGACAGACAGAAACGCACCACGGAGGTCACACAAATTGCGGCGCTATGACAGAGCCGTTTGTCGTCTTTGACACCCTTTTCCCCCTCCGCGCTGACGAAGGCTGTGTGGTGCGAGGTATTTTTATTAACAGTCCAGCCCCGGCCGAGTGGACGCTTGTCTGCATGCATGCCATCTGCGCCAATCAGCGCCCACTGAAGGCGCTCGGTTCGCAGACCCATATATCCATTGTCAGGCGGACGAAAGGAGAGAGAGGGGAAAGAAGAGCGACTCAGCCACGGAATATGTGAAACGTTCATTAGTCAGCTGACTGAAACGGCTAGGCACCGCACACACATCATCGAGGGGAGCTGATTCTTATTCTGTGACTGCGCGCTTTCGTTTACTAATACGTTTTTTTTTTTTTTTTCTCCAAGTAACAAGTGCGGGAAGATGTTTAATAATGCGCGTGAGTGAGGAATTCGTTGCCAACTTAGACACACGTTCAGAGAAGGCCACGGCACCTTGCTGTGCGGTGATAATAGGGATCCGAAGCCTGCGATATACGTACCGATATGCGGCAGTTGTCAGGGGCAGACCAGAACTCTTATTCAGAGCTCTCGTTTGGCTGCAGTTAACAAAAAAATCGCAGAACGTTTCTGGTACGCAAGCGTGATCAGGCCGCAGTGAGTTTTAAGCATAGTGAATTCCGTGCGGGGTAGTGCACCCTCGACGCTGAGCCAGAACTCGGTACTGACGCTGTCGGCGTTCTTCATAGGGGTTCTTTTTTACTAGCTGCAGTACACACAGCCGTTGCGCAAGGTTGACTGGTCGTTCTGCCTAAGCGTTGTGTATCAAGAAGTTGCTGTTCTTGCTCGTGGCTGGCAGGACCGGCGGATTGCGCCGAGCGAGTGATAAACGAGCTTGTTTGACTAAGCGCATTGCCCGCGGAGGAAGTCTAGTCGGCGCGGTGGAAAGGGAATCGCGTCTGCCGAGCGGAGGAGGGAAGCCCGTTGACGGAGCGTCACCTGAATGTTGTGTGGGAACGTACCAGCAATCGGCCGATCTCCCCGCCACCGCCGGTGTGCGGTTTCGCTCTGTGCGGCTCGTTTGCATGACCAGAGACCGCTTCGCGACCGGCGTGTCGTTGCTTGACGCCCCTTCGTCCTCAGCCCGGCGGCGCGTTGTTTTGACGCCTCGCGGTGGCAACTTGAGCTGGCCATGACGCCGTGCAGGACAGGATGCGCAGGGACGCGATGTTGGGAACGGCGGCAAAGACAAGAGCCAGGGACCAGGCAGTCTGGCTGGCACCGCGGTCGTTTTGTTCTGAGGCGCGCGCGAGCAGGATGGCCTTCCTCCCCGTCTAGAAATGATCTGGCATCACGAGACGGGGGGAGGGGGGGGGGGGGGGGGGCAGAAGCATTCGCCATGTTCTATCCAAATGCAAGCCGCCACTGTGCAGTACGCTGCTGACTGTACTGCCATGTCAGTAATTGAGGGTAGTGCTTTCAGAGGCGTGAGGTCCATTCAGTGCCCCTAGTGCGGCGTAGCCTGGACACATTCCATGTTGAGGCACGTGCTGATTTCGGAATCCGCGCTTAGATAGCCGTTGTCTTTGCTGTATCTATTTCTGTATCGACGCTTTTGACGATGACAGGCACACATCTCGTACAAGGCCTTTCGTAACGCTGTGGGGAGCTTTGAGACCTGGTTCCACTCATTCGAGATCGGCTTTGCGGACCATCGAGAATGGCGCGGAAGTGTGAACGCAAGCGCAGCGGGACGCGTGGCGTGGCCACTCGTCGTCAGGCTTTCGTGCGCGGCGGCTCCAGAGTACTGTCTTCCTGCCTCGCTTATTGTTTCCCGGGAAAAATCGGGGCCACCTGTACTTTGGCCGCTGCTCGTCCGGTCGTGAGCAGGGCGAGCCTCTCTAATTACGCCCAAATGAGGCTGGCCAGCGCGCGCCCTCTCGGCGGGAGGCACCAGCTGGTTTCCGCACCACCGGACCCGCCGATTGGTGGCGCCGCAGATCTGCGAATGCACTCGGGTCCTGTTTGCTTTCTCAGCGGGCGGCTTCGACGGCTGGCTGACGCACGCTTTTCTTTCACCCTCTCCGCACACAAGTACCGGCACGACAGCGCAGTGAGCGTTTCCGGTAGCGTCTGAGCAAAAAAATGCTTAGCTGCTGCGTTTTGGCGAGCATCTTGGGCGTGCCCACAACCGGCGTCCTCGAGTAGCTGTGGAAACAAATGGCCGTCGTCGGTAGTTCCGATGTCGCTTTCGTCGGAAACGGAGACCGCGCATTCGGCGGAAGAAATCCAGCGGCCGCTTGGGCCGGATCCGCTCCTCAGGGTCGCGCGCCGACGTGTTACGCCGTCCCAAGGCTCTGCCGGTTTAATTACTTGTTTCTGCGATGGCCGCGCACTTTCCCGCGCCTCCTCCTCTGGCGCGCTTTAATGACAGTGACGAGTCCCGTCAAAACGATCCTGTAGTGTATCCGGGATGGAGGCCTCCCTCGTCTCATCATCATCAGGAACGGCGCTTAATTTATTTGCTCCTTTTCCTCAGCTTTGTTGTTGGCTTTTGGCGGGCTCTCTCCCGGCGTTATTATTTGGCGCATCGGGAGCGGTGCGTGCTCTCGTCCATCCGTCCGTCCGTCGCCACGAGGGCGAGGAGGGGGCCGGCGAGTCGTGAAACCTTTCTTTCTTCTCCTACCACCGCCGCGGCTGCCTTCGTTGTTCTTTGCGCTGGTACCTCTGCTATTTGGCGCCTCAAATTGGTTATAATACGGCTTGCGTTTTCGTAGATATAATTACAGTACTCGCCTTCGTGAGTGCGGCGGACTTTGCACGCTTTCTGTCCGGCCGGCGCCCCTCTCCTGCGAGGAGGCCGACAGAAAATGACTGAGAGCGTTTATAATTACAAAGCCCTCGCTCATTTTCCAGTCGTCCCGCGGCGTCGTTTGGAGGCGCCCCTCTTCGCTGCCGACTTTCCTGCTATTTCGTCCTTTCTTCGTACGCTAATAACGTCTACTTAGTGACGGACAGACGTAGATGAGATGGTAGATGACTGGAATCCCTCTCCCTTCCTGCCGCCGCGAGAGCTTCTCGTCACGCTGGCGTGTTTGTACAAAAGAAACCGGGGGCCGAGCAGATCGCCAGAAAAGCTCGAAACTGGCGAGGCCGGTCACGCAGCGGGAGCCCCTTGCGTGCGCGCTCTCGCTCCCCCCTCCAGTGTGTCACCCTGCTCGTAGCCCCGTGGCGGCGCCAGAAATTCCCCACGAATGCCGGCGAGATCGGCGGCTCTCGCAGCACCCGGCATGACGCCCTGATGCATTGCGGACTTGCAGGGTGCCTCTTTACGCACGGGCACGCACCGGGTGTTCGCGAGAGGACTGATTTTTCAGCAACGGGCCTTTTGAGACAAAATGATGGTTCCATCGCGGTCCGTACACCACGTGAAGGGTGACATGTACTTACCTCTTGGCTAATTAGTTTTCTAATTAAACCTTATTGACACGTAATTAGGTTCCGGGCCTTGGTGTACCCAACACCGAACTCTTGTTTCGTGCAACGCGACCAGGGAGCCGAAATTTTTTTAGCGTTAAAAACATTTCCACGTCTAATAATTGATAATGGATGCCCCTATGGCCCGCAGCATTAGGCAAGCGTGTCAAAGCACTTGGTTATGTAATTAACCTATAAATCACTCTTACTTGGGTAATAATCCTAATACTTGACATGTCACCTTTCCTATTCTTCCTAATGCTCTGGACGGCCGTCGCAGTGCGATAACATTACTACAAGGAGGAGCACAGGCGCTACCCGGCCCCTTGTAAGGGACTGGATCGCGCTGACGAGCGCCTCCTCATCAAAATTTTTACCAATACAGTACTGTGCCCGGCGGTGCTTAAACATTTCAACCCGTCCTTTGATGGTGCGTGCCAGTACTGTGGGAAGGTGGCCGACACCTTTCACATGGTCTGGGCGTGCCAGTCAAACCCATCCATTCCCCCCAACCCCAATCCAACTAGAGAGGACTGGGAGGCGGCCCTGCTCGGCTGTCAAGAACTCAAGGCTCAAAAGGCCTTGGTTCAACGGACGCGGGCGGCGTTGCTGGCCAATGGGGCCCCGGAATAGGGGCTCCACCTAGTATTGTGAGGGGGAGACCGATACGTCTCTAACCCAAACACCTCTGTAATCATTTAATTGTTATTTATAAATGTTTTAACCACCACCACCACGAGCCTGCTGCGCAATCCCGGCACTCGGACAACTCTGTTTACATGAGACCGACAAAGTCGGGTCGGGTGAGCCTGAGGCTGAAAACCGGCTGTCGGGCTCATGTATACGCTAGGGGATAGAGCTAGATGACCGTCGGGTCGAGTCCCGCCAGCCCGAATGCAGGGGGTGGGTTGGTTCTGGGCGACGGCCGGCGCCTCCTCTCTTGCCTCCTTGCTGGTCGGAGACGGGACCGTGAGCTGTTCGTCTGAGACTCTGAGCATTCCTCCTCTTCCGCCTGCGCCTGGTTCACTTGCTCGACGCACGCGGTGTAGGAGCGATCTCTGCCCGACAGAAACAAGTTCATGTAAACCCGGACGGATCGGGCTGGCTCAGCCTGACAACCGGCACCCCCCTACTCGACTCGCTTGCGTCGGGCTCATGTATACAAGGCTATTACTGCGCTGTCCAATTTCAAGCCTCACCGCTGCACCGTTGACTTGTTCCCAGTTAAAAAAAAAAAAAAAAAAAAAAAAAAAAGCGACAGTGTTCTCAAGAGCGATCGAGTGGCTGTGGTGTCGAGCTGCTGAGCGGGAGTTCGCTGATAATTTGACTCTGCATTCTGATGACTGCGAAATGCAACAAAGGCCTTCCTGCACATAGGCCTCGGAGAAAAAGAACTTGGCAGAAAACGGCGATAGCCCTCCGTCGCGCATACAGTGTCAACACACGCACGCATGCACGCGCGCGCGAAGCGCAGTACTTTAGCAAAATGACGAGCACGCAACTGAGCAGCGGTAGGGTTCGATGCTTGTCGCTTGACGAGAGAGCAGTTGCTTGCTTGTGGCCATTTTTCGCGCGCTTTTTTTTTTTTTTTTTTTTTCACACGTGCGGCGTTTGCAAACATCCGGCGAGGACGCTAAACACGTTGAGCTTTGAGTTTATGGACGGTTAATCAGCGTCATCCGGTATGCGCGACTGGAGCTTTGTTTCGCTATAGACGTGGCCAGCAGCGTTTGGTAGTGAGTCATCGCTCTGCAGCAACGTGATTCCCAATATGCCCGGCGGTGTCTGCTCTGGTGTGCTGCACGTCGTGCACACTTCGACTGCCCCTCGTTCCCACATTCTCACGGGAACAGTTCCAGCAGGTCATTCGATCGCAGCCAGCCTTCGAACATCGGCGAAGGCATCAGTTGGCATAAACACGACATTTTAAACTCGCCGCCTCGCTCACGCCTTTCTTTCTTTCTTTCTTTCTTTCTTTCTTTCTTTCTTTCTTTCTTTCTTTCTTTCTTTCTTTCTTTCTTTCTTTCTTTTCCATCCTGCCTTCCTTCTTTTTTACAAGGTAGGGTTTCTATCAAATCATTTTAGGCTGCAGGAGGCTGAGCGATGCGCGACAGGTGGGAGATGGTTGGTTTGTGGTGGTTTATCGGCTCAAACTGCGAATGGCTTACGGAAGACCCGCGTTGTTGTTTAACGCGCGCTGACGTCGCGCAGCACACGGTAGATTTTTTTCTTGTTCTTAATTATTATTATTATTATTGTTGTTATTATTATTATTATTATTATTATTATTATTATTATTATTATTATTATTATTATTATTATTATCATCATCATCATCATCATCATCATCATCATCGCTTCGCCTCCATCGAAACGCGGCCGCTGCGGCCAGAATTCGATCTCACAAACTTGTGGACGAGGAGGAGGGCGCAAAATATTCCGCGAGCGTTTCTTTCGGCGCCCCTGTGGGCAGTGTTGTTTTTCTCCGCTTGTGTGCCACTCTGTTTTCATGACAAATATTGACGCTTTTGCCGCGAAAACAATTGCGATAGTGCAGACGTGCGTCGTCTTTGGCGCCGGCTCGAGAAGTTGAAAACTGTCTGTACAAAGTGTCATTGCTGTGCTGAGAGCGCAGATGAGGTTCACAGTATGCTGATTTTGTCCTGTCCTGTAAGACTGCACTAACGTTAGAGCTCTCTCACTGGCTCGTTCTTTTTCCGACCTTGCGCGGCGTAAGGGGGGCAGAAGGACCCCGTGGCCATGTGGCACGCCAGCTGAGCGGCACCGCTCCTCTCCATGTGCAGACGCGCAGCAGCCCAGCCGCTCCTGCGTGTGTATCACCAGAAACGTCCCTTCCTTCAGCCCAAATGGCTTCATCGCATCTCTGCCCAACGTCCCGGGCGGAGCCGCTGGTCCCGGCTTTGGCAGACGCCGCTCTGGCCGCTTCCCCCACTGCGCATGAACCGAACCATAAATTTCTGGAGGAAGGTTAACTCGCGCTCGACCTGCCAGTATTTTACGGCTGGCGGCGTTTTTTACCGTTTCCCTTCTCTTGGTTTCGGCTGGCTTTATTGTTTTTACGGCTTCCGAAAAGAGATCGAGACGGGCTGGAGAAAGCACGACTGTGTGTGCGTCCCTTTCAGCCGAGCCCTCTATCCTCGCGCGGGTCCCGATGGACGGGCTGGCTTGCGCCGCGTCTGGGTGGGCCCTGTTTTCTGCGAATGCGGCCTCCGGCGCTTTAAATTACTGCCGACGTGCGTCTCTGCTCTTTCGCGCCCGCGTCCCTCCAGCGACGCGACGGTTCCGTCCTCTGGCCCTTCTCCCCAAACGTCATTTACGCCTCTGAACGCCGCTGAATGCTGCTCTTTCTTTTTCAATTAATATAGACCAACGACTCCGTTTTCTGAACGGAAAGCGCTACGATGTCGAATGCTTTCCGAGTTAAGGCGAGGGGAACTGAATATGGTTCGAGCGCGTGTGTCATGAACACGCGGCACAATGACGCCTTCTTTTGAGTCTCTAACTGGCACAGTATGGCTAACGTGCGCTTTCCTTAAAATCTGCGTGGTCCTACGAAAAAAGGCGCTAGGTGTAAACTCAAGCCGTGCGTAAAGCAAGTTGCCCAGTTGCGTAGAAGTATGTGCATCCCTGTAAAACGCGAATCGCCACGATGACGGCTTATATGTCGAGGCGTTTTTTTTTTTTTTTGTTTTTTTTTTTTTTTGTGTGTGTGTGTGTGTGTGTGTGTGTGTGTGTGTGTGTGTGTGTGTGTGTGTGTGTGTGTGTGTGTGTGTGTGTGTGTGTGTGTGTGTGTGTGTGTGTGTGTGTGTTTTCCCCCGCCAACCTCTTCCACTTATCACCTGTAGATTGTCAAAAGCGCTGCGTGGAGAACACTGCCGAAGGGTTGTTTACGGAGCACCTCGGCGTGCCCCACGCCGGTGTCGCGTGGAAGCGCCCAGGCAAGGAGACGGTGGTGCGAAAGTGAAGTGCGCGAGACAAGGTCGGCTGAGGAAGAACGACACGGCCGAGGAGAAGCTCTTCACGGGCATATCATTCCCCCTCTCGGTCTGTGTCACTTTTTTTTTCCTTACAGCTGGCGCTCCGCGCAGGCGATTAACATTCCATATGATGGATCCCGCGAAGGCATATGGAGGAGCTGATAGGGGAAAGAAGGCCGCTTTCGTGGACGGATTAATTGGCGCCCTGTGTATTGGGGATTCATAATTACGGCAGCTACAGTGGCCGGCCGCTGCTGCCCGCGACCATTCCACTTCTCGGTCCCCCTGTATCAATATCGCGTCGAGTTTCTTTCTTTACGTTCTTTTTTTTTTTTTTTTTTTTTTTTTTTTTTCTTTTTCTCTTCATACAGAGGAGGATTCTCTTACACGACTAGCTTCATCGAGGTTGCTTTTTGAAGCTCTCGTTCCTTTGAGCCGCCCTCTTGAAAAGCCGACTGCTGCCAGTGAGGGTCGAGGTGCCGTATTTTACGAGCGCACGTATGGACACGTGGCTTTCTTGCTTAATGACAGGGACGTTAGTGAGAGGGAAACGCGCCGGAGCGCGAACGAAATGGCTGATTGGACAATTTGCAGCTGAGCCCTATCTGAGAGCGCCCACACTCTTTGTGTCTTTTCATCTGGCGTCTTTCTTTTCACTCGCCAGCTTAATGACTTCGCGTAAAGGTTGGAAATGTGCGGTAGCGTCATGGGCGCTTTAATGCGCCCAAGCGTTCTCGCCCAGACCATGACGTGTCCATTTTGCCACGGCGCCGGGATTGAGCAAACGTTATAAGCCTTTCAAGCCGAGACAGGCCCTGTTGTCAAACAGCAACGAGCGCACTCGAATGCGTCCGGAGAACCGGTTTAAAAGCTGCAACGACGCGCGCCGAAGCCGAACGAGACGGTTTGCTGTCTGTCTGCCTTCTCCGTGGCGATTGCCGAGTTTACCGCCTTCATTGCACCGCCGTTGGGACCGATATCCAGACGTAGTACTTTCAGTGCCGTCGCTGCGATAGGCAGTTCTAGCTTCGAAAGCGCGACGTGGTGTATGCGGCTTTGCGGGCGGCTTGAAGAGTGAAATGAGAGGCTGCGTTATCTCAGTCACTCTGCGAGTGGACACAGCGAATATTTATGTTAGAGCTTAATAATCACCTGGAAGCATACATTTCTTGCGTATATTTTTTTTTAAATAACCGGCGCTCACTTTCGAGCTGAACTGCGTGACGTAAAATTAGATCTAGCCCGTATGGTCATCTTCGTATAGTAAACAAACTACAAATAATGATAGTATATTGTGGCACGAACGTCTTGTTTACTTTGGCGTACATGCGCATCTTCCGGCGTCTCTGCTATTCACGTATTTGGAAAGATTGTCGTGACGCCTCAGTAGAGAAAGAAAAACGAAATTGGATGCATTTTTTACTGATCACGTGATTACCGGCTAGTACCCATCCGCGCTCATAGAAAATCTGAGGTCGATCGCCTTCACATGCGCTATGCTCTCAGCATCTAAAGGCCCCAAAGCGCTAGGCTCTCAATTTGGCGTTCATCTCGATGACCTCCTCCTGCAGCCTACATTAAAAAAAAAAAAAAAAAAAAAAAAAAAAACACGAAAATGCTTCAACGTTTTCTGCTGTGAGTTTATACAGAGACGACTGTCGTCGCGCAGGCCGATGATAATGCTTGTGCTCAAGTGAAGCATGTATAAAGTTTTTTCTTTTCTTTTTTTTTTATTTAAAAAAAATTGGAAACGGGCGTCATCTCCAATTCCTGTCAAGCCGCTGATAACCACCTTGTCTAGGGCCTCGTCACGTATCTGCTTTTGCTTTGAGTTACAAGCTTTTCTCACAGTGTGTAGTGAAATATAGTTCGTTTGCGAGATCTCAAGCTGACACTCCATTTCAGTATAAATAACAGTAATGTTTACATAATGTTTCCGGGTCAGAATGTGCCAGTCTACAGACTCGCGGAAATCCTCGTCCCTTTAGGGAATTCTAAAGCTGCTTACTTGCTCAATCTCGCAGTGCCATAATTTGGCTTTCTAAAACTTAGTTTATGAGGTTTATTGTCCCAAAGCGACTCAGGCTATGAGGGGTGCCACAGTGGGCTCTGGAAATCTCGGCCACTTAGGGTTTCGTAACATGCACAAACAACGCACAGCATACGGGCGCCCTGACGGGTGCCGCGTCCTTGGGTACAGCAGTCAAGCGGTCTAATTTGGGCTGCGCCACCGCGGCGGGGCACTTGCAAAACCTTTGGGATTCCGTATGTGGTTTAGATTGATACGCTTACGCATTGGTTTGTAGCTTTAGCACTAAAGCTGGACAATTTTAGTTAGCGCGCTTGCATCACTTCCAGCGCCACGAAGTCGATGAACGTATGCAGTATAAGAGCAAAGGCTTAGTAACAAAGTTTGCAATGGCAGGTTCTTGCATTTTACCCAAAATAAGATCTTAATCTTAAAAGAAGCGCCTGTACGAACCATATCTCATGCGTGGAGTTTTCTTCGACTCGTATAATTTAATAGTCGCGTGCTCATTTCATTTCACTGAGCATTCATATTCCCGAACATTTTCTCAGGTGTGAGGTTCGTTAAGGTAGTAATTCTATTTACTCGGAACGCAAGACCGTGGTTGTAGCATTTAACCTCAACGCCCCTGCTCCTTCTCTCCGGGTGTCTCTTCCTCGCTGTTTATCACCCACAGCAAGCGGAGTATGTAATCTTGGAGGGCAGCGCAAGTTGTTCGAGTACGCAGTCGTGTCAGCGCATCTGAAGGAGGCGACCGTGGTGAAGTCGCTGCTTGCTGAATGAGGGGACAGAAATGGCCCACTGTCGGAGAGTTGTGAATTTTGAAGGGCTGAGAGTTCAGCACTGAACTTCGGGTGCGAGGTGAATCAGCGAAGCACTTTACCTATCTGGTTAGCTCTTTGCTCGTCCGACTTCCGTTCGGGTGAGGCGCTGTTCAGTGCTCGCCGTCCCTGGGACCCCCGAGTGGAACTGGATCTGTAGTGAGGCGACGGCGGTGACGAGCGCGGATGTGCGCCTCTCGCAAAATGGAATTGGAGGTTTTCTCGCTGGGACTAATAATAAATTTCCGACCTCGCAGTTTCCTTCGGCAGTGCCTGTGGGCGCCGAGATTTATGAGGCTGGCCTCCGTGGCTCGAGTTCTTGGCCGCCTCTTCGGAGGAGGGGGGGGTCCCATGGCTCAGAGCCCCGGGAGGGGAAATGCCCCCGCTGCGGTTCCGGTCGTCCTGCCATTAGCGACCCCGACACCTCCCTCCGTCCCGGGACCGTCGTCGGGCTGCCGCTGGCCCCATGTGTCGTCGTCGGGCCTCTCCTCTCCCGGCCATTTGCGGGCCCTCCCCCGCATCCCGTCTTGCTCACATGACTGTTCGTCACGCTTGGGCCTCTCGACATTTGTTGCCACCGCGGTTACTCTCTCGCTTTTTGTTTCGCCTTTTCTGCATCTTTCGCTTGTCGCGGCTCTTTCCAGAAACTCGTTTTTTCTCCGCCAAGCGTATACTTCTCCCTCTCTTTCCTCTTCTTTTTTCGTTCAGAAGAGTCGTGAAAGACAGTGCAGTACTCCGTCGGCTTCCGTCCCCGGTACTTTCGCGCTTGTACGCCTTTCGGCGGCATAGTTGGGTCTTTCGTTGCTACCTCCTTGATGGTCCCTCCGTTGGCGCCATTTCAGACCAAGTACTGGGGATCAACGCTAATAATCGCACCAACACGGCTCCGCTTCGTTTGAGACCAGGCATTTGGCACACGAACTAGGCTGAGGCTAAGCTGTCACCACCAGCATGCTTGCACCGTATGACACCGTGTTTCGGAGCTCACGTGACTGTGTGTGTGTGTGTGTGTGTGTGTGTGTGTGTGTGTGTGTGTGTGTGTGTGTGTGTGTGTGTGTGTGTGTGTGTGTGTGTGTGTGTGTGTGTGTGTGTGTGTGTGTGTGTGTGTGTGTGTGTGTGTGTGTGTGTGCGTGCGTGTGTGTGTGTGTGTGTGTGTGTGTGTGTGTGTGTGTGCGTGCGTGCGTGCGTGCGCTTTGCTTGAGGCTAAAGGGCTAGCGGCAGGAGACTGGAAACGTGAGTCCGCGTTCCTCTCCCGCCTGCGCGTGGCTGCCTTGCTCGACGGTGTAGCGGCGATCTCGGCCCGGCAAAAACGGGCTCAAAACGAGCAAGAGGGCCGCGCGCAGGCAAGAGAGGAACGCGCATACTCACACCCGGATTGGCCAGGCTAGCTAGCCCCGACTCTGCTCGCTACCGTCGGGCTCATGTATGCCAATTGCAAAGCACCTGTAAAGGCTCACCACGCTATATAGGCTATCTGTGCATATTAATGCTTGAATTGTATAATATACGGTACGGAGTTACGGGTTTGTACAATGACTACGTTGAAGATGATAAGCTCATGGGATTTTTTTTTTTTTTTTCGTTATTGATCCACGTTGTGTGTCCTGAGAAAGCAGTTACTTGCTGTCTGAAAATCCTCTAACACGACTCTTTCGTTTTGTTGCCTAAAAGTGTATTCGCACGATGTAACAAATCGTGGAGTCTCTCGTCCTGGCATAAAGTGACCCTTCATCACTGACTTCCGCCGTTCTGAGTCAGTACTCTAGTCGATATGGTCATGAGGCCATTTCGCAGCTGGGTTCCTGCGCGAAATAATTTTTCTTCTTTATCTCTCTCGCGGAAAGTTTTGCGAGCTATACTCCGGTGCCCAGGCGTGCACAACGTAACATAACGTCACTAAATCGGTGAAGGAAAGTGGCAAACAAACAGCTTTAAAGACTAGCTTGTGCACCCGCGAAGCACACACCAACAAGCATCACACTGTGGCGTATCTTGATCATATTTTAGTATGATGCTTCCTTTACACTCAACGACCCCGCCGGTGTGGCGCAGTGGTTACGGCGCTCAACTACTCTTCCCAAGGACGCGGGATCGAATCCCGGCCTCGGCGGTTGCTTGTCGATGGAGGCGAAAAGCAAGGCGTCCGTGTGCTGAGCGATGTCAGTGCACGTTAAAGAACCCCAGGTGGTCGAAATTTCCGGAGTCCTCCACTACGGCGTCTCTCATAGCCTGAGTTGCTTTGGGACGTTAAACTCCACAAACCAAACCTTTACACTCAACGCTATGTCTGTTCAGCACAGTCACATATGAAAGATCGCAAGAGCTCGTCAGTGTGACAGTCGTTAGTATTTTGCCGTGGGGCAAGTTCGTAATTTCGAGCCGCTTTTATCTCTTTCATGCAGTATTCTCATCCGCGATCTTATTTCTCGCTTTCCGCTCAGGCATTAGATGCATTATAACCTACGGCATCTGCAATGTACCGGCAGCAGGGGGTCAGCGATCAACAACACTGCAGGCAGCTGCTGGAAACCTTAACCTTCATAGGTCAATGCAAGCGGGCCAACCAGAACGGCAATACGCAATACTTTGGCAGAACTGCGCAGCAGCCCTACATAGCCAAACAACGACGCTCCCGCGCAAGACTCCTGTGCTCTCGCAGTGCTCGTGTCATATTTGCTTTCGTTGTAGGAACGCTCGCCGCTGACGGCAAGGAGGTTATATAGAATAACCTCCTTGGATGATGGTGCCATAGCACGTCAGGCATCACGTGACAGATTGGTCCTCCATCCACTCAGTCGTGTGCATCGGTAACCCTGGGGACTTTTTTTTTCTTTTTTTTTTTTTAGGTTATGATTCAGCCAGTTGTGGGAAGATTTTCTGAATAAAAAGCTGGCATCTATATGCTGGCTACTTTACTTGCTCATGGAAAGTTTAAATTCGTTCTTGAGACACTTGAGGTTTACAAATACGACATGTGTTTTTTTTTCGTAACGCAGTCCGGTAATGTTTTCCGAGCTCGAAGGGCCTTCTTGCTCCTCTTCCGCGACGAGCTTCGAACTGAGCAGCGTTAGAACAGCGACGTGAAGGTGTCTTTCGCCGTGACTGCATCAAGCAGACTCCTAAGCGTGAACAAGGACATTTTCGGGCTTCGCGGCTCGTCCTCTCGCGTCCGCGACGCTGTAGTTGTCGGCACAATAATTGCGGCCGATATGGGAGGCGTCCCAATCGGCCCGGAGATGGATCTGCAGAGTAGCCGACGACCTCCGAGGGTGGCGTCTCGCGCTGGCCGGTACATCAAATCCGGCGCTGAATCCCAAATCCAGGGCCGCCGCCTCTGTGCGCGGCCTCGGTGCGTGGGGGAGCAACGTCTGGGGCGTAAGATTGTAGCCTTCTCTCCTTCCCCTCGCGCGGTGCCTTGTTGGCGCTCGTTTTTCAGGCGTAATTAATTTCCACGCAAGAGTGCAATGGGCTGCGCGCAACGTGGTGCCGGATGCGGTTCGCCGTTGGTGGCACAGCCATTCGTTTTCGCTCGCCAGCGGCGTCCGGCCCGTGTCCCGCCGCTGGAGCCCACATTCATCTGTCATGGGCGCAGCAGCTTACGCTGATTCACACCTTGGCCAAGCGAGGCTTTGCTGCGCTTTATTTATGCCAACTGGCCGTGGCTGCGGCGCGCCGACCGCGCCTCTGCACGGGATGAAAACCAAATCGAAGACGATTGTACGCTTGTCTCCGTGCTCCCTCCGTTTGGGGCCGCTTTCCTGTTAGGAGTGTTTTATGAGCGGATGGAAGACGGTGCCCTATGGGCTCGAGGGACGCCTCTGCGCAGATGTCTTTGCGGGTCGCGGCAATTAGTTGCCCGCTTTCACGTCCAATCGCCCGACGGGGCATCGGTCCTCCCAGGTTGTTTCTCCATGGCTGCGTCTTCGAGGATCAGGAGGAGAAAAAATAATGGGTAATGCGCGCGCCTAAATAGAAAAGCCTCGAGCAATCATCTGTACGCTGGAAAGCTTTGGAAAACTGGTCGGGCATTTTCAGGGAGGCGTGGTATTTGATACGACCTGCTTAATTCGCAAGCAGTTGCGTTTAGGAACCCCTGTTGTACCGCTGGTCATTGTTGGCGTTTACAATGCTTCCTTCATTTGTAACTTTGCTCTTAAGGGTTGATGTAAAGGTTTGAGGTTTTGCATGCGGAAATAGCGCTAAGGTTACGAGCCACATGG
This sequence comes from Amblyomma maculatum, assembly GCF_055883805.1. Classification (NCBI taxonomy): domain Eukaryota; kingdom Metazoa; phylum Arthropoda; class Arachnida; order Ixodida; family Ixodidae; genus Amblyomma; species Amblyomma maculatum. The sequence goes on along the minus strand of NC_139344.1, from coordinate 197,682,285 downwards.
AGAGTGCGGGAGTAATTTTAATCACCTGTGCTTCTGAAACGTACACCTTGTGATCGCTTTCCTATTTTCTTTGTGATGCAGCTTTCACGGCAGGCATCGAACGCACGACCATCTTTGCAACCAAGCGCATGGCCTCCACCGTTCTATGTTGTGTGCGCAGCTTTCGTTGTGGTCTTCCCTTCGTCGGGTTAGGGAGTGTCCGTGATTGGTTGATACCTTTGGTACATCAAGTTAAGAAAACGTAATTCTTACACATTTTCGAAAACCTATACATATTGTGAAGGGTGACGAGTTCAAGACAGAAAACGAGAAATGACAAAGAAATTAAAACAAAAGAGCACAGAAGAAGAAGAAACAGGGACGTGACAGCATTTCTTGTTCAGGGCTTTTCGCTTGGTATGCATAATACTACAGAGACGCGCGAAAACAAAAGAGCACAGAAGAAGAAGAAACAGGGATGTGGCAGCATTTCTTGTTCAGGGCTTTTCGCTAGGTATGCACCATACTACAGAGACACGCGCGCGCGCGCGCGCGCGTGTGTGTGTGTGTGTGTGTGTGTGTGTGTGTGTGTGTGTGTGTGTGTGTGTGTGTGTGTGTGTGTGTGTGTGTGTGTGTGTGTGTGTGTGTGTGTGTGTGTGTGTGTGTGTGTGTGTGTGTGTGTGTGTGTGTGTGTGTGTGTGTGTGTTGGGGGGGGGTGTTGCCTGCGCACTTCTGCGACAGATCATATGCCAAGGAGCCGTACATACGACAGAAATGGAAAATTTAGTTCTACCGAAAAAATCTTATATATCCACCAGCCTGGCAGTGTTTTCTGTTCAGAGTACGAGGATTAAACATAGGTTGACGACCTCTAAACTGACTCGGGAGCGCAGGATCATTTTTTTTTTTTTTTCGTTTCGTTCTTCTACCTTTTTTTTGTCATTAGTGAGCGGTCGAGTGACATGGCTACTTCGCTCTGACGTTTCTGCATTAGTTTCCGATCGTATATAGTGGCGCAGTAATAGGCAAAAGTCGTTGCAAACATTGCCCAAATATTTATTGCCAGTTTTCGAGAATGATAGAAATAAAGCGTTACACACGTGGAATTAAATCACCCATTTTTTTTTTTTTTTTCGGACCTCTAGCCCTTGGTAATCCTTTCGAGCAAGAGTGAGAATTTGTGTAGCTATTTAAAGGTCTCGGGCGCGAAGTGAGGTGCTCGTCGCTCGCTCGTCGTCCGCTCGCAGTTCGTACAGCGCTACTGCAGTTGCAATAATTGTTCGTCTGAGACCTTTTCCACCATATGACACACAGCTTCTAAGGTACTCTAACTATACTGCAAAAAAAAAAAGGAAGAAAAAGAAAAAAAGAAGTCGACAGCTTAAGTAAGGACGAGACGTAGCAGAGCATTCATGAGAAAACCAAGGCGTCAGTCAGTTGGAACCATAGCCATGCGGTATGGCTGCACTCAAGTGGTTGCAGCTATTTGCCATATTTTTGACAATGCCTTTCTTTTAAGGCGAAAGCCTTTAATGCCTCATCGTTGTCGACAGAAGGTGGTCAGCAGAGTTGTCACGCTTTCGAGAGCGAGAGTTAAAAATAAATTTATAAACCATGTCTCCACCGGGAAGCGAACCTCCATCCCTTGAATCCCCAGCCGAGCATTTCACCACTGCGCCACGCTCCCGATCGTGAAACGCTCCTGATAATTCCGCTTGTCTACCGTGAGGATAATAGCGGGATTCCGCGAGTGACAGATACTGCGCTTTTCCTTTCCTGGAAACGAATTATATAGAACGCCGGTGAACTTTGATGCGGTCAATGAAATGCTGCTTGTGTTCGACAGGGGGCGCGCAATGTAACGTCACGACAGGTCATGACGTCACCATGCGATTCATGCTTAGAAGCTGACCCCGCCGGACGTGCGATCCAGGCGTCTGTGCGGTGCCTTTCATTTGGCTCTTCCTCGAACGCTGCACCACAGAGCAAACAGAAGCAGATCCAGATGTCTAGGAGGCGTTAGTACAGCAGGCATCGGCGGCGCTTGAAATGGATTTTCAGGATAGAAAAAGCGCAGTATCTCTCACTACTCTCTGCGGACACATGTGCCACGCCGTAAAGGAAGGAAGGAAGGTGGGATGGAAAGAAGAGAGGGAGATAGAGGTGCTGTAGTGCAGTGCTACGATCCACTGCGTTATAATGGCTTTCGCCTCATCGCACTTTAGTGGTCTAAAATGCCCTCTAGAATTTTTGTCTTGCTTAGTAGTCGAGATATAACCGCAAATTGGCATTCGGTGTATCAGAGAGCGCATTATTACTCTGCAACCGAATATGCTGCTCGGCTGAGTTAGCGTCAACCCATTAAAGTTCAAATTATGAAGGAAAATAAGAAATCGCTACCCTCGCTAATGTGCCGACATTCAAGCGCCAACGCTTAAAATTTGTTCACCCCGCTAGAATTTGTGAAATTGGTGTGTCGCTAATTGACGACAATTAGCGTTTGGTCTCTTTCCTGCCCTTAGCCCGAGTTGTATTAAAGAACGAAGACGCCTAAACGGAGGATGCTAGTTATGGGAACATGTCGTCATCGATCGTTGTGGGAAAGTTCCATGTAGTGTATGCGGAATGATTCACTACACTGTGCGTTGAAAGGTTATGATCACATCAGTATAAAGCGAGATTTGAACGCAACTAATGTGGCTGGGAACACGCCTTGTGGCGAGCATTGGCCATATGTGACCGTTGCGGGATTTAAGGACAAATATGTGGCGCAGCCAGCAGTCTGCCGTCAGCGAATATCAATCTGCGTGATTTTTGCACCATTAAGTCGTTATTAGCTGTGTCATCTATATCGTAGCCTGAAAGGCGTTATTTCTTTTTCCCTGTGTGATTTGTATGTCTTGGATTCGTTATTTTATGGTGTTATTTTGAGATGTGTTCCTGCGCGTCCGAAACTTCCTGAGATCTCGTCGTAAAGAGGGAGAAGTCGCTTGGTCAATTTAATTGAACCGTAACTGGTCTGCAGCTCGATTTTTTAGCTCCCACGTTCCTAGAGCGACAGGTATGAATTGACGCATCATAGAAACCACAGTGTGTGCATATTACAGGGAGTCACAAGGAGCAAAGAACTACAACACGGGAGGAGGGTCGTGGCTTCTCGGCTTCAGGAAGGCGATCACGTGACGTCATAAGTTTACACCTCCCAGGGTATACTGCCATGTCTGAGACAAGCACAGGTGGAGAGGTTGGGAAGTCAGCCATCTCGTTAATCCACTTGGGCCGGGTGACGAAGAGCGAAGGTACATGTGATTCCAAGATGCACGTAACTAAAATCAGGGTAGTACGCGGACGAGTGAATAGATGACGGACCACGGGAAGAGCGGGGAGGATGTCTCTGGCGTGCAACGCGTGGGAGAGCCCGGTGAGCGCGCCCACAGGAAATGCATTAATGGTAATTAGCGGCGAACGCATGACCTTCACGGGCATGGCCACCACTCGGTGACGAGTCGACGGCGGTGGCTTTTGTGCGCCGCCCTCGCTTCGCTTCCGCGACGTCCGTGGCCGCGCGGAAACGGGCCGGTGCACGCGAAGAAAAGGCGAGGTGGCATAAATTCGGCCTCATTAATTCCGTTTGTAATCGGCGTCTAATTGCTTCGCCGTGGTTGCTGCGGCGTCCCCCGCCGGATTCCGCTGCCGCGGCGCTTTGATGCCCGCACACACCTGCGGGCCCGGGGACGCACTATTCTTCGGCGAGTCGTAAGGCATGCGCGGAGGAGCGAAATAAAGTAGCAACCGCTGTCTCGCTTTTACAAGGAAGCGGCACGCCGAGGTGTCTCGTATCGGCTATTTTATTTGCATGTGGCAGCATGCGGCGGCGGCGCACTCGTGTATTTAAACAGGCCCGCTGGGACGCCCCCACAAAGGAAGAATGTGTCGCAAGCCGCCTAGTTTACGGCGCCCTAAATATATGTGCCACTGATTGCTTCAGCCTTTCGGTCCACGGCCCTTTTGGCGCGGCGTGTGTGGCCATGTTTTTGTGGTTTGAAATTAAGTGTTTCTTTTCTTTCCTGCCTCGGGTTGGCGCGACCGACTCCGCGTCGCTTCTGTCACCTGTAATTAAATACGCTCGTGTTTTGCTCTAATTGTCGCTGTTGCCTGACCCAGCAGTTGCGCTAATTGCGCGTGGTCGGTGAAAATAAGCGGCGCATTTTGCTCCTCTCCCGAGTTTTGATCATTAATAAGGAAAGCGTTGGTTTGGTCCAGCAACTAACTTTAGCCACTCACACACGTAAACCGTTGCACGCGTTGTCTGCAAGGCGCAACACGTTGTTTGGCGTTTACCTGACGGCCATTGGAGCGACAGAGGTGTGTCGGTTGTCGTGCGCGGAGTCCGCAGCCCATCGAAGCGTCTGCAGCTATATGTCCAGGTATGTACTGAACCCAACAAGACAAGAAAATTGGTGTCTCTTGGAACTGTTGACGCTAAAGTAAAGCCGGATAAGCAAATCTGGCAACAAAAAATGGTGCAAAGTAGGGCTTGTGAGCTGTCTCGAGGACTGTTGTATCTTTTTTTTTTTTTTTTTCGTGACGTCACAGGTGCGGCAAGGTGCTTCTTCCGCTCCTGCACGTGCAGGTCGGCTCTTTCTGCGGCGGCTCCGCTATCGGCGCGCCCGCGGCTTTATCGGGACGGTTGTCGGTGACGTGGTCTGGCCTACGGCTGCCAGAGCTCTTTGTGTTTGCCGCGTGCTCTGGCTCTTAAGCAATCAAGGCGGTTGGCCCCCCGTGCTGGGCGCGTTTGTTTGCGGTGTCCAAGCGGGCCTAGTCGGGCCCGAACCGATGACCGGCGTCCATCGCTTCCGGCTCTGGCCCGACGCTTCCCCGCTCTCGGGGCCTGCATCTCTTCTTTAGCGTGATTGATCATCGCGGTCGGCCTGCACGCACGCACGCACGCACGCACGCACTAACGGGCCTCCCTGGCGCCGTCGAGCGAAGAGAGGGGCGCCGCCGAGCGGTGAAAATGGAAACTAGACATACACAGGCGGCCCGTGGAAGCGTGATGAAACTAGGGAAGTGAAGGGGAAGTGAGAGGGGAGATCCCCGGACAAACTCGGCCGCGCACAGAGATTCGGACCAAACATACGTAGCTTTTCATCGTGCCATTAGGGGCTCCTTCTTCTCTCTGGGGCGCTTTCCGGTCCCCAGTAATGGTCAACTTGGCTTAATTTTCTTCTTGTGCTGTCGCCGTCACTTCCGGCCCGGCTGCGGCTCAAGCGTTCGCACTCTGGCTTTTTCTCTTGTTGCCGCCGCGCCCTTTTTCCCCGGCGTTGTGTTTACTGCGTGTTTGGCTCGCGTGTAGCTGTTCTTCTCTAGCGCCATCTCGGAGGCCCGGTGAGAGTAGACTCATTGATCTTCAATGAAGGAGCGGTCGTCTCTGTGGGGGATACACGCTGCTGCGCCGCCGTCTCTGCGCAGACAAAAGCCGCGACACGAAAGAAATGAACCACCTATTACGTTCTCTCTCGGGAAGTGCAACTGCTGCTCGAGCGGAGAAGTGCGGGCTGCGCTCCTGCACACCTTGTAACGAACGCTCAACGAGCGTAGACTGAACGATGTTGTGTGCACGCAAACTGTAGCACGTGGTGTCCATGCGTTTGCGCTCTTGCCGTCAGTCCTAGCTTGGCACTTGGCTGGCTTGTTGATAAACAAAAAGTGTGTTGATGAGAGAATTATTGATAGATATGCTTCTATGGGTTGCTGTTTGCCTTTGCAAAGTACTCTTCGTCAGATAGCTGGTACTGATTGAATGAGGCTGTTGTACTTTCTTGAGGTCAATAGTTGTTGAACGCTAAACCTCTCTCTCTCTCTCTCTCTATATATATATATATATATATATATATATATATATATATATATATATATATATATATATATATATATAAAAGTGAAAAATTGCTTCATAAACAGTATGAAGCAATTTTTCACTTTTATGTAACCTCTAGCAACCAAGTACGTCTATTTACTTATGCTATATATATATAGATATATATATGATACCGCTTTGAAATTTCAACAGGGCAGCTGCGCGTGCGTCTGTTAGGGAAATAACCCAGTAGAACGTTCAGTTGGGCTAGTTGGTAAATATGCACATTTGTAAATCTTTCTTGTTCTTGTCCAACGCTGTTCGCGCTGTTTTACAAAAATGACCCATTGCGGCGTTATCTGCGCGGTGAGGTTGCTAATATGTAAGGCAATCCTAACAACCGCGAAGAAGCTTTTGTGTGTTAATTCAAATGAAGGGGATGCTCATAAAACATTTCCGACAGTCTAGTGTTTTTCCAAAAGCCGTCAACTGGCCTAAGGAGGAAAGAAATAGACGAGTGTGGCGGTTTACTTGCACGTTCAATAATGTGTCAGTCGAATCGATGTCTGCCACGCGTTGCAACACCTAAGTAGTTGACTTACTGCACGTTTCGTCTGCAGCGGCGCCTGGAAACGGCGCGCAGTCCCCACTGTAAACAGGACCCCACCGGTAATGAAATGCTGCCTTCCTCCTTCGACGTAGCTGCAAACCAAACGTCTGTTTGGTTACTGCGAACTCTCCGCATAAGTCACGCGTGTTGTTCTAGAAATAAAGGTCTGCACGCCACCTGAATGGTTCTGCTTTCAAACCGGACAGGGTTTCAATCCTTCCTTGTATACAAGCTCGCCTGGACGCGGCCCAAAGTGCGACGGCGTCGGGCCGAAGCTGGCGGCGGTGAGTGGTCGTCGTGGGTTTTCTCGCGCTTTAATAAGCGTTGCTTTCTTCTCTTGCAATTATCGCTGGCTTCCGATTAATCGCACTTTTGATTCTAGCTCCGTAGGTGCGCGCTCTTTTAATTGCCTGCCTGACCGAGGGGGCAGAGAGAAAGGGAGTTAACAGAATCGTGGGTCCGAAAGCGATATATGCGGCGCCTTTATGCGCCGGCGCCAGGTTCGTGAGCATGGAGAAAAAGTCTGCGGTCGCCCGGCTGAGAGGCGATAGTGGTGCTATTTCGTAATTATTACCCGCTTTATTTTCTCGTGAAGGGTCTTGGCGACGGAACTGCTTGCTTGTCTGCTTGGTGTGCACGCGAGGTCGCTTTGCTCCTCGCTCTCTTGCCTGTTTCGCCTTCTGCTCTCGTCGTCAGAGGTGACGCATTCTGTTTGGATCTTCCCTTATGAGTCAGTTGAGAACGAAACTAATGAGACGGCTGCTAATTACCCTGCGTCCTAGTCGAGCGGTTAATTGCCTGTCGTTTCACCTGCAATTTCCTCGTGCGCGGGCCCTCGGGTGTGGAGTGTTTGAAGGGAATGCGGATTCTGGGCTCGGAGCGGCTGAAAGGAGGGAAAGACATCCGCGTCGTTTCCTCTCCGTCGCCGTCGCTTGGTCGGCGCCTTGCTCGCCGATTTCGCTCGCCGCCGAATACAAGGCACGGCAACTTGGCGGGTAGTCTTTTTCTTTTCTTTTAACCCTGTGTAGTTGCTGTGGGTTTTCCGGTCAAACTGAACAGCACTAGCACGATCTGTGAAACTTTGCGGAAAATTATATAAATTTACTTCTTCCCCGGCCGGTCAACAAGAAGTGTTTTGTGTCTTCTTATTTATGACTTGAATCATATTATTCGTTTCGTTATTACATGTAGCCTCTTTCTTTTTTAGTGTGCTAGCACAGGAGCTTTCGCTCATCCATTTAGCCTTTGCGTGATATATGGAGCCTGCTTGGCCTAATACTTTAAGGCCTCGAGTTGGTTTCAAACCCAGGGCGGCGCTAACGGATCAGCTTCTCTAGCTACTTCACTAGCTGAATACACCATCACCGCATTTTTTTATGCGATATTTATTACAGCGGAACAATGCCCCATTTACATAAACGACGTCCAGTTTATCAGGGAAATAATGTCAGATCAACACGATGCACATTACGACGCAATTAGGCAACAAAGCTTTATACGTGAGACAGTGCCGAGCGTATCACAAAGAGGGAGTGGCACTCAGGTTTTAACTATGTCAAGGCATACACCTGCATTGAATGAACAGTTACAGCAGCCGAACATCCCGCATGTTTAACTGCCACTTTCTCTCGCTGTGTTTTGTATGTCTGCATCAACTTCCATCCGAGCATAATGAAATAAGGAGCGTTGAGCGGCCCCATAATATTATACTGCCCAATTCCGCCAGCCTTTTTTTCTAAAGCGCGTTTAACCTTGAACGCCTTCAGCCGAAACCCAAGTGTGTGTGTGTGTGTGTGTGTGTGTGTGTGTGTGTGTGTGTGTGTGTGTGTGTGTGTGTGTGTGTGTGTGTGTGTGTGTGTGTGTGTGTGTGTGTGTGTGTGTGTGTGTGTGTGTGTGTGTGTGTGTGTGTGTGTGTGTGTGTGTGTGTGTGTGTGTGTGTGTGTGTGTGTGTGTGTGTTATAAACAGGGTGTTTCACGTAACTTGAACCAAGGACTTTAAAAAATCGGCGCACAGCAACGAATGTCAAATTGTCCGTCGTCATGTAGTGCTCTCGGAGTATTTTTTTTATATTCCCCTCAACTAGCTAATTAACTACGATAAAGTATTCAAAATCTTTATTATTGGCTTTAGAGCCAAGTGGCCTACATTAAGTTGTAGAGAGGGTTAAGATACAACCCATCCAGTTTTTTCTACTAACGTACCTCCTACGTGATCATTTTTTCCAGCATTTAAAGGAAGCCCAAGAAATATGAAAAAAAAAAAAAAAAAAAAGCATGTTACCGCGGTCTTGCGCCACCGTATTGCAGCGCTGCCAAACGCGTTTTGAATAAACAAAGCGTGCACGCTCGCCGTCTCCGAATGAGCGCCTGACGCCACTGTCAGCATAGCATCGAAACGGAGTCAGCACATTCTGCCGGAGCAGAGAAGGACCCAGCCTGGATCAGCGATAAGTAGCGATAAGTGATGGGCAGTCCACCGACAGCCGACTCGCACGGAGCTTTTATCGAGGTACCACAGTGACCGAACAGAAAAGGAAGAGAGAGCACTGAAGTCGCCTAATTCACGGTAGGCTTGTTTTTTTTTTTTTTTTCCTTTTTTTCTTCTTTTGTGTCATGGTACTGCCCGTCGAAATGAGCGGCGGCCACTCACTTGGACACGGTCACCACGTACGTTTCGTCCGTCGAAACGTTGCTGGAAGTGCTACAGTGGCCGCACTGACGTGACATTTTTTTTATATATATATATATTGTGCGGGCTTTCCTAAAATGCCGGAAAAATTGTCCACAGCGTAGGTACGTTGGTAGAAAAAATTGGATAGGTTGTTTCCGAACCCCTTGCATGACATGACGAATCCCGCTTGGCCCCGAAATGAATAGTAATGATTTTGCAGAATTCATCTTGGTTAATAAACTAATTGAGCAGAATGTAAAAATACTCTGAGGAGCGCTACATGACGGGAAACGATGTACCGTTGCTTTCACCAAGCTTCAGTGTCCCGCTGTTTTTAAATCCTTGGTTCAGGTTATGTGCGATACAGCAGCCACGTCATCAGCTTTGAGCTGCACTTGGGTTCTTTTTAGACGGACTAGTTATCCTGCTCTTTTACCTTCGCGTTTTCCGGCGTCACAGCAAGTGACTGATATTTCGGCTAAAAACTCCGAGAACTTGTTTCTAGAGCCGTTACTTAATCTCAGCGGTGACATTTTGCAAGCGTTCATTAGCGGTTTCGTGTCTCTGCTGCTGCGCCTTTTTTATTTGCGGTCGTATAGAGTTAGTTATTAAACTTCAAGCTCTCCTCATCTAGCAGTCGCGATGGGCGTTTTGAGCTCATCACTTCTGGTGAGTCTAGCACTTATTATGCACTCAGTGACTCAGGCATGTCATGCGCCAATTAATGGCTGTTTTTTTTTCTGTTTTTTTTTTTTTTTTTTCGACAAAGTCTTCCCTCGTGCCCTTATTGGTGCGGCCCCTGTGTTTCCGCGACGATATCGGCAGGTGAGCCTTGCTGGCTGTCCACTGGACATCCCGCCGCGTGCGTGCCATTGTCCCGGAACGCTCTGGCGTGCGTCTCCGGCCCGCCATCAATTTCCTGCGCTGCGTGTTCACGGTACCGAGCTGTTCCCTCTCGCGGGGGAGCAGCGGCTGTTCCAAATGCGGCCAGCCTTTGTGAGTGTGCTCCGCTCGCTCATGTGCTGTTATTTAACACATGTTACGTGTCAGGTAAAAATAGCTGCTGCGGCGCCGCCGCCGGCACCCTGTGAGTGCCGCCACTGCGGCCTCCTCTCTGCTCCTCTCCGCCTCACTGCTGCAGCCGCCGAGCGAGCTCCCGCCTTCTTCACTTGCCAGACTTCGCCGCCCTCGCCAGGCGGCGGGAGCAAAGGAGAAAAAGAAACGCAGGCCCTAGCGGCATATTTCCGCGCCGCCCTGCCGCAGCTCGCTTACTGAGCTGAGGCGCGAGCTTTCGAAGCTTCGCTCCTGTTCCACGCTGAGTAGCCCGCAGGGGAGCTCTGACGGCAGATCGCTTGGGCCACGGCGGCGGATGCCTTGGTCGAGGGTTCGCGGCCTTGTAGGAATTTCCGCCACCGTGCGGCGGCAGCGCTTGCATTTGCGCTAGGCTTACACGGACTTCAGATTACTGCCTCGATTCACGCCTGCTTACAGCTGATGAGTCCCTCAATGTGCAATCGCCATATAAGAAAATAAACGTTTTTCACTCACTCACTGATGATTTCCGTTTCAAGCGAGGCTAGACTTCTGTGTTGTTCGCTCTAATTTGTCTCTCATGGCTACGTAGGCTCACCGTACAAATATAATATGGCCGGTCAATATATCTAGCTCGCAAATACCACAGCTATCAGAAGAAAAAATAAAATAAATATGCGCCTGTTCTCCGGATTGCGAGCGACACACACACATATACCCATATATACACACACACACACGCAAAGACCATTACCATTGAAGGTGAAGTCTCGCCCCTGCAGCGTTAATTAGAATGCAACATCATCTGAACTGGATTGTAATTCGGTCGTTCAATGCGTGAGGATTGGCTATACACATCTTGTAATTCTCGGAAAATGAGAAAAAAAAAATGGGGGGGGGGGCTTTGCGTGTATTAAAATTCGCGATTTTCTCATTCGTTTACTAGTGTGGTGCGCACCAGGGAAATTCAATTAAAGTGGCCATATCCGTTGATGTCTTCTGGAAAGGGACCAGCTGGGACAGCAATCGAGGGAGGCAGCCTTAAAACGCGCTAGAAACCCGCCTGTACGCCACCAATTAATCTCACGACAAACCGGCAGATACCCGAAGACGTTGATTGTAATGCCTGAGCTTCCTTTGCTTTGGGCACGTTCGGAGACCACCGACGTGAACGAGGCGGCACCTTTGCTGTCGTGTTGGAGGCAGGCAGGCTGTGCCCCCTCCTCAGGTTCGGTAGCACCGAGAAGGCGGAGCGCGCGCAGATGCACAAAGCCGGGTGCGAATAGAAGGCCACGGCGGAAGTGGGCATCACTGCGCGTAGTATCCTTTCCTCTGCGGCACATTAATCTTCGCTAATGAAGATATTTTGTCTCGGCGTGTCCTCCTCCTTCCATCCCTCCTTCGCGGCTTGGCTCCCTTCGCTTTGGCCTATCTTCTCGGCTGCCCGCTCGCTCCCTGCCGTCTCCCTCTACGTGCCCTGTGTGTTGTTTCTGCTCTGTTGTTTGGTTTGCTGGTTGGTTTCTTCGCCCCCCCCCCCCCCCCCTTCACCTCTTTTTTTTTTTTTTTTTGTTCTTTCGTGTTCATGTGGTGGTTCTTCTTCTGTGGGTACGTGTTCTGTGCCAGCTCGTTGCGTTTTCTTCGACCGCGTGAAATGCTTGCTCTCGCGGAGCTTTGGAGCCTTAATCGAACATAGGCACAGTGTGCACTGGGGTGCTATAGGGACAAAGCATATACGTAAAACGCTTGTGTACGACGCATACATGTCTCATTCGCTCACCACTGAGGCGTGTGTACTCCTCTAAAAGCTGCCTCGCGATTTTCGTTAGCTATCGTCGAGGGAATGCACCTGCTTAGTAGTAGACGGTCATTCCTCTATTGTCATTTCCCGGGGTTAAGCGTGCTTTGATACTTATAGCTAGCTCCATGGTCTGAACTCCTTGTCACCAGTATGGCGTACCGCTCACTGCCTTTCTGTGTTTGCATTCGGTCGAACTCGCGGCGGTCATTTCTGAAAGCAAGAATATATACAGCAGAGGGCATTTCAGGTTTTCGCACGCGTTCGGTGGTGCGTAATTACGAGTTGCTGAGAGTGCGAGCCAGTGATTACGTCGCCAACTGGGAGCCTTGATTGGCAGTTCGAGCCAATAAAACGGGTTTGAAATCGCGAGTACAGCTCCTTAATTTCAGGTTTCGATTGCGAAGTTATTTATCTGCTACGAATCGGCCGTATTCATCATTCGACATTCGGTCACCAAGCCGTAGTTTTGCTACCCCGTTCAAGTCACCTCTTTGAACCGTTAGCGCTCAACATTGCTGTTCGGCGCTTATTCATTTTGCTGCCGATTTCGGGTTTGTAAGGATGGATTGTTTGGCTTAATTTTGTTTGTTTTTTCTTGACAATGAAACCTCTGGAGGACCTCCTCTGGCTCGCAGCCAAATCTCCGACCCGAACACGTTGTTCATTAGTAGCCGTGTTAACTTTTCCTTGCGCTCCTGAATGATTCCATTGGACCTCTGTATCACCGGCCTATTTCCAGAGCGGTCAATTCTGAGAACTGGTGCTGCGTTTGTGCTGCCAGTCATTCTGAGAACCTCCATGAGACCCGTCAGGAGGGCCCAGGCCTCAAAGTTGTCTCTCTCGGGCCGTGCTCTCGGGAGAGCTATCGAGGCTAGCCACCCTCTGAAGGAACCGCTCAGCCTGACAGTGACGGTACAGAAGGCGCTTGCGTAACGAAGGTTGATCTCGCGGGGGGACGCCGTGGTCGCGGAATCGTCGAGGGCGCGCGTTCAAGGGCGCGCCCCTTAGGAGACGCGGCTCGGGCGCGACCGCCGGCGTTCGGCTCGCGCGCTTTCAGCCGGGACCAGTTTACGTTTTAATTCGGATTCTGTGCCGGGACCACCAGAAGCCTTGAGATGGTGGGGCCGACCCTTGCCATTAGACGGCTGGGGCGTGTTCCAGTAGCCGGTGCGTCCATTAGCTGGCCCGTGGCGCATTACAAATGGCGGCCGTGACCCCGGAGTGCGAGACGTATTTGCGCGGAAGGCGGGCCCAACTGTCTGCCGTCGTCATCCATCAGACGGCCACTCCGTTGTCGGCGCGCTCGCACTTGCGGGGCTCCCGCTTCTCCTATATATATATATATATATATATATATCGCGCCCCAATCTTCGCCCGATGCTCCTCGCGAGAGAGCAGGGCTGCTGCCACGACGGCGCGGAACCCCCCTGTTAACGGCGGCGGAGCTGCGGTCGCGTGCCTCGCCCCGCGCGACAACTACTCGCAATATTCAGCCAAGAGCTCACTGCCGCACTGAGTGATAAAGCGACGCCGCTAAGCGCGTCCCTGATGGAGAAAAAGTGAGCCGAGCGGATTCGGCATGTTTCACTGAAGCTCTATGAAATGCTCGTGCGCTTCGGCGTCACAATTCCGTTGCTTGCGTTGCGTGCACATTCCTCAGGTCAGTCGAAGGAAGGAGTGCGAGCGTCGTACAGCGGTGACAAGGCGCTCTGACGTATACTGTTCCGACGCTGGACATTTATGGTTTTCAATTGCCTCATCCTCTGGCTGCACTGGCCGTTAGACATTGCGTTCGTGAAGCTGAAGAACTTGGAGACAAACGAGGACGTTGGTACGGATGATAATTTGTTGAGTAGACGGAGACCGACGTGAAGTAGTCTCTAGCCAGCTACTTACTGTGCGCTTTGGAAATGGAACGTGTGTAAGGAAGCGTGTGGGTAGGGTTGAACGAAAATGCCGCAAACGGAAACAAGATCCGGTCATTATGTTTCTTTTGCAAGGCATACTACGCAGATGTCATAGACAGAACAAGTGCGACATTATCAGCTCTGGAAACATGTTCCGAAGCTAGCGCAGCTTTTCCGAGGCGTAGTATTTTGCCTTTGCGTTATTTCGAGCACGTGTCATTGTGGCGGTAAACTCAAATACTTGATTAATACTAATAAACGACAGCTGTTGGTATGGATTCAGTATCCTTTCAAGAACATTGACTACCTTTGTCTTATGCATTTGAAAACCTTCGGGAGGCACAATTAATGAAGGCCTAGCCATTGCGCAGCGAACTGTTAAGAAAAGCTATCACATATTTTGCTGGGATGTTAATGTGGACCTTCATCGTTCGTTGTTATAACATCTCGCGTGCGTTTACGCATGACCGCTGTCGTCCCAAAAATCCCAGTCTCATGCAATTCCGCGCAGAAATAAAGGGTGGTGAGTGACTGTTGTTTCCTGGCGATGAAACTTTTTTTTTTTTTTAGTCTCCCTTCCAGTCCGTGTAAAATGATTGCGCGTGGCGGTTGCCACAATTCTCTCTCCCAGTGTACTCCCTGAGGAATGGCGCACAGTGAAGGAAACGGGACACCGAAATGTCAGCTTGAGTAATTTTGTCGGTTATTAGGGATGGTATTTTTTTTTTTGTTTAATTATTGGAGAGTGGGGGTAGCTTGAAAACGTACATTTCTACGCAGTAGCATTTCCGGTTAGCACTGTTCTTTTTTTGTGGCTTTTTCTTTTGATTCTTTCACATCTTTGTGCTCAGATCATGGTGGGCGACATGTTTTCGACCCCATGAATTACTGCTTCCTATACAGGGGCGTCGTCATTTTGTTTTTAGTGGAACAAAAAAAAAAAGTACTTTACCGAGCTTCTGCAGTCGTAAATCCACAAAGACGTCAATCGCCCTCGCTCTTAATATTTTGATTCCATATGGGGCAGCTGCCGCTAATTCTCATAAGGTCCGGCAATTGACTACCTTGATTATTCGCCCTACTTAGATGTCCGTAAATCGTCGGTTAGTTTCCTCAACTGTTTTCATCATTTGTCGCTAGTTTAACTAGTTATATCAGGGCTGATGCTAACCTCGGTTAGCGAAATGGCTAAATAAATGAAGCGTTATGGCTAATTATAATTCTTGGTTTTGCACGTGCGCCGATAGTTATGAAAATAAGTGCATCAATTAGGTAAGCAACACTGAGACTCTTTCGAATGGTTCGCTCGAAGATACTGCGCGTGTAATAACGCCATGAGGAGCCTCTTCAAACTTGTGAGGCTCATATCAAAGAACAATCGGGCAGACTGCGCTCTCCTCGTGACTGGAATCTGCCTTCCTCGGTGATGGCTCTATCTTTTCCCGGCACACATCTGCCAGGGCTAGCGCCTGCGATGAGTGATTACGCGCATTAATATGGAGATGGAAGAACTGGCGTTTCCTGGGCAAACCTCGCTGGCTCATGTTATAATTAACGTGGGCTTTTCTGGCGCCGCCATGGATGGCACCGTCTTGGCACGCCGTGGTAAAAGGCGTCGGCGAAAGAATGCCCTTCCGTCTCTCTGCCGCGCAATCATGACTGACCGGCCGGGGCCCACTCTTCTGACCGGGCCAGTTTCTTGACCTCACTTTCCTTCATAAACGTCACAATCGTGAGTTACTCCTCAATTCCCTGAAAACGACGCGGGCGCGTATAGATTACAAAGGAACAACTGGGCGGCCAACTGTCATAATACTTTATATAGGGTTCTCCGGTTTTATCTCTCCCCTCCTCGGGTGTCCGGGAAGAGGGCGAGTGCGAGGCGCTTTCCGGAAGGCGTGCGCTCGGATGGGGGGAGCGTTAATATTTACGTGTGTGTGTATATATATATTTTCCCCTCGCCCAAGAAAGTCCATAGTATAATGAAGGGATGTTGTCGTTCCTTTTTTGTCTCGTCTTTGGCTCCTTTGCCCGACGATTACCAGGTCCGGGGTTGTGGCCTGCTGCGTTTCCTTCCTGTGATGCTGCTTCTTTTTCTCTCGTAACGCGGAACCTATAATTGCCGACGGCGGGCGCTGCTCCCTTGGCGTTGCCGCTTGCAGCCTTCCTTCGAAGTCCCGGTGTGCGTTGCGTCTTTTTCTTTGGCGCGGATCTCGGCCCGAGCCTTTCGTCTTTTTATTCCTGCCTCGCGCTTGGCTTTTGTTCCTGAGCGGGGCCCATCTTTACGACCGTGACTGTCGCTCTGTGCTGCCCTTTCCCTGCTTTACGGTTTTACAGAACGCGACCCTGAGCTCGCGGCGCTCGATTAAGCGCGTGTTCGGCGTGCAGGGGCACGAGTCCGTTGAACCTGCGCATTCGGCTGCACAGACACCTCCGGATGAATCGCGCACGACACCATCCGCCTTCTTTTGCATTCTGGGTGGCTAAGCAGGAGCCTGCGGGTGTATCGAACATTCACACCATTTAAACAAATACAGAACAAAACTTTCAGCGGTCCTGCGTTGTGTCTATAGTCACGCGTCCTGTCCCTTTCCCCCCTTAATTTTCCGATGCCGCGTATCGCGCTAATTAGCATGTCTATACTTCACGTGTACATAACCCGCCGGGGTGGCGCAGTAGCTACGGCGCTCGACTACTGTTCCGAAGGACGCGGGATCGAATCCCGGCCTCGGCGGCCGCTTTTCGGTGGTGGTGAAAAGCAAGGCGCCCGTGTGCTGTGCGATATCAGTGGACGTTAAAGAACCCCAGGTGGTCGAAATTTCCGGAGTCCTCCACTACGGCGTCTCTCATAGCCTGAGCTGCTTTGGGACGTTAAACCCCACAAACCAAACCGAACCAAACCAAACCAAACTTCACGTGCACAGAATGATCCACTCATTGGGTGAACATGTATGTGGACGCTCTCTTCGCATTGCTCGACATGGCTGCGCCATCGGACAGCAGCGCACCTAAAAGGGAGGCTTCGCCTTATTTGCCGCTGCTCTCCGATGCGCGCGAGCGCTGCAGCGCGTTCCTATGACTGTAGCGCATCCTGACGATATGGGATTGAGTGCCCCAGTAGTTTACAAGCACTCAGCGACTTCAGCGCCTCAACATTGCTAGGAGCCCACTGACTCGCTTTCTTTCGCCAATTTGAAATGGGAAAATCCTCCTTTTTGCATACCTGATATTTCGGCGACCATGTATCAGAATTCCTTAAGTAGATATTTAAAACTTAAAAAAAGAAAGTATTTCAGAAAAGAACTCGGCGGCACCGCGCGCAATGTACTATATAAATTAATTACATAATAGTTCATGAAAACTAACAAAACATTTAATTTTGGTTAGTTTTAGTTGAGTGGTTAATGCCAATAAGGAGCTCGAAGCAGTTGACAAGTTTTTGGACCGAAGAAAACCTCGGAGGATATTGAAAACTCCGGCGTATTATTATTTTTTTTTTTCGTACGAAAGTGACACAGCGTATTTAGATGCGCAGGAATCTTGATGGAGAAGCGACACGTCCGCTGAAGCCGTGTTGCAGTGACTGCGGCACTAAAAGCTGCCTCATTTGCTCTGCAGTGCCGTGAACGTTCATTCGCTCTGTCGTTCTCAAAGATACGACCACGCACTTGGCACTGTCCTTTCCTTGCATCATGCGGGACACTAAACGAATCCACATGACATGGCACAGTAGGAGTTCGACTGAGCGTCATAGCCTTTCCGGCACGTCACCACATCACGTCACAGTTCACAGAGCTTCTCGCGTGTCTGTTTCGCTTTTGTGCGGAAAAATGCGCCGGATTTCATCGCGCTGCAGGGCTTCAGAAAGTGGCTCTTTCTTCGTTTCATACATTTGTTTGCTGCTTCAATCTCTCCTTGACAACCGGGTTAGCTAAAGCATTTATCAGCGAGCATTCGTTAACTGTTTATGCATTTAGGGGTTTTTACAGTAATGTTTTTTAAACATTCCGTCTTATTACTCCCTATTTTTACGATTTTTTTTTATTTTCGCACGCTCGCGCGCGCGCGCGTTTGTGTGTGTGTGTGTGTGTGTGTGTGTGTGTGTGTGTGTGTGTGTGTGTGTGTGTGTGTGTGTGCGTGTGTGTGTTTGTGTGTGTGTGTGTGTGTGTGTGTGTGTGTGTGTGTGTGTGTGTGTGTGTGTGTGTGTGTGTGTGTGTGTGTGTGTGTGTGTGTGTGTGTGTGTGTGTGTGTGTGTGTGTGTGTGTGTGTGTGTGTGTGTGTGTGTGTGTGTGTGTGTGTGTGTGTGTGTGTGTGACGTTCGTTTAGTGAGCGTTTGTCTGTTCCTCTAGCCACGTGTAAGTTCCCCAGAAAATCTTTTGTTATAATTCAAGGGCGCTCGGGGCTCCTGAATGGAGCCCCGATCGCGCAGCTCCAGCTCCAAGTAGTGTGCTGCAATTGCGAAATGATTCTCCGTGACACTTGGAGGCCGAAGCGTTGTCACGTCTTGCGATCCCTGGACGCTGTGCTTTTTCCGGAGCGAAAGAGCAATGTGAGTTTATATCCTCAGCGCATTAATTATCTTCGCTGTCAAAGCTCCCTCGCCATCTTTGAGACGCAAAGGTGTGCGCCGTAGAAGTGCGCTGCTTCCTGTGGGCGAATAAGGGCCGCGAATGCTCTCTGCTTCTTTTAGGCAGCACAGCGGCGAGCTGTCACATGGGCGCATATGTGTCAACAGAAAGGGGTGAGCGCTCGCGCCAAGCTTCGTGGTGGGTCACATGTTTGTCATGTGACGTGTTACGGGAATCATGACTTCTCTCTTTCACGCGTTCTTCTTTTATTTTTCTCGCTGGCAAGGGCTCGACAACGCGCTCTTGAGCCACAGCTGCCGTTGTTTGTGTATTTGTTCTTTTCATATTGCAGGGCGCATAGCACACACTTCGGACCCTTGTCTTTTTTTGGTGCGCTGCGCCAGTCATTAATTGTCTCTCGTTGTTTGCACTATGCTGTGAACTTCCCTGTGGGTAGCTTCGGCTTGTAGGCAGACTTGCATATTTTGTATTTTTCATTTTCTTCATCGGGTATTTCGCTCTTTCGAGTGTGAGAAACTTTCGGGGCCGACCTTAGTCTCAAAATGTCGCCCTGATCCGAGCACATTCTCCCGGCGAGAAAAGCAATAAGCACCATCTTAAGACGCGCATCTGTTTGTCTAATGGCACGTTTTCGAACACAATGGCTTCTTTTTCTCCGGCGTTATACTTTTCCAGCTGCCTGGTTTTTAATGCCGTTCCCCCTCCGGGACCCCGCCATTGTTGACAGTTCCCATGAGAAGTGGCCCCAGCGTCTACTTTTCGGTTGGTCTCCTTAAATCTGTTCGGGGGTCTATCTCTCCGCGGACGGGCTGCATAAACAAGCTTCCTATTTCGGGTTCGCGGCCCAGCGACAGCCAGGTGTCGCGAGGTTTTGTTGGCAATTCTTCGCTCCCCGCGGGCTGTCGTAGGCATTGTTTGTCACCCGCGGCGGGGTGGTCACTTACAAGACCTGCGGCGGGGCCCGAACAACGCGGCCCGACCCCCGGCCGCGTCTTCGGGCCGGCTCAAGGAGACGCTAAGACACTGACAAAGGAGCGGCCGGGGTCTGCTGCTCCCCATTCCTCCCTCATCAACGTTTTTGACCATCCGTCAGGACAGTTTCGTGCACCCCACCCATTCAGGCCGTCGGGGGCCGCTCTCCCCGGGATATGCCCCATGGCCGCGTGTCGTCCACCACGCCGATTTTGGTCTGCGCCACTCTTTGTTTGCATGCGCCGCATTGTCTGTTGTAATAATCAATCACGAGGCAAAGAAACGCGAAAGTAAAAACCCATGACGGACCCGGAGGGAGTGTGGGCGTTAGGAGGGAATTAAGCCGCCGCCGGTATTTGCTCCCTCTTCCCGCTGCGACAAGAATGCCGCGAGTTTCTTGGGGCGAGTGGAACAGGTTCTTGTTTTCGGCTCTCCTGCCTCGGCACTTTGGAGAGTCGGCAAGATGCTGGAGATTACTTACGCTTTTCTCTGCCAGCTGGGCCGTGGTGACACTCCGGGATGCATGTGTGCTGGTCGCTGGTGAATAGCCTGCGGAGCTTATGACAGCGCCGCCTCCTCCCGCGCGGAGCCAGTTCGGGCCAGCTGTGGCGCCGCGGGAACCTCCGGCGCGCGCGATTAGCGCCGCCGCTGCTCTCTCGCGCGCTCTGCCCGCCCTGTGCGCGCCTTGTGTGCGATGCCGACCTCCCGTCGAGCGGACGCTGCTCCGTCCCCGAACAATCGCGCGCCGTACTCTGCGCCCTTCCGTTCCGAGAGCTTGTTCCGTGGGGCGCACGTAAGGATTGCTCATCGTGTGCTGCCGCATGCGTCAACATAGCGGCTTTCGCTGCAGAAGTCCTGCCTTTGCGAACCTCGTTTCATAACCGTGCTGCAGGTTCGTTTTGGTGCAGAAATGGTTGCGCTATAATGATTTTCTCTAGGTTGTAAACGTATAATGCGCATGTGGACCTGTTAGTAGGATTTGCAGAATAAGGGAGGTTAAGCAGCTGCCACCAAAAAAAAAAAAAATGAAGGTATCGTCGATAGGAAAACGAACTTGGAGGAACACTCACGTTCACCTTCGTAGTGCTACGCGATAGCGGGCGTCATTAATTAGTGACATTAATTAACTGCACGTTTTTGTACTAATCAATACACGGGGAACGGCGAAGGGTTCGCCCCCATTTATCCTCACTGAACATTGATAGCGTAGAGCTAGCGCGTCCGGCTCGCCACCCAAAGATTAGTTGCTCGATCCGAGCACTGGACAGAGTTTTTCTTTAAGGCGAATTTGAGGTAGATCTGACGTCACAACTTTCTCGACCAGTGAGATATTTCGAGTCACAGCGCTACGCCGGGCTTTAATTCGACAGCGTTCAAAGTTCCGTTCGACGGACGGTGTATATTAAGTTATATTTGCTAGAACATTGGTAATAATGTGCTGGAATCGAACCCACTACCTTTGGTGGCGAGTCAGGCACGCTACCCTGGGCCGTGGTGGCACATCCGTTCGATATGGTTAAATAAAGGCCTTGTATGGGAATGTGTCACATTTTAAATGGTCTGCTAGACATAGTGGCTGCCTAATTACGAGCGGTAATTACAAACCACGGTAATTTATGCCCCCGAGTGACCATGCCAATTTATAAAGATTCCCCGTCGTTCTTTTAAACTTGCATTCCTGTCTCGATGAGTGGCGTGAGCAGGAAGTGGCATCAAGATGTCACGTGGTTTCGTTTCAAAATTATGACGCATATATTCTTTGTGCAACTTTCAAGGTGGTGTCATCACAATGTTTTCACTGCCCATTTATCATCCATCTGCCAGTCGAGTTGGAGGCTAGTTCGCAACAGGAATAAGAGTTGACGACACATGCACCTTCAATTGTATGCCGCTAATATGCCGCTAATTGCAAGTGTGTCCGCTGAGAAGTGAGAGACACTACGCATTTACTTTCCCCCAAAACGTGACCAACTAAAGAAGTTTTAACACTTTGCCAAACTCTGTACCAGTCTCTCAATTCTAAATCGCCGAGCAAAATCGTACCAAACATTGCCTTTTCACACGTCTTAATCGGAGTTAAACCCAGACTCGATTTTTTTTCCGCTTAAAGAGCAACTTCGAAAGTTTTTTAAAAGGCATTCGCGTATTCTGGCAAAAATTTACTGTGGGTTTTCCTCTCCGTCTTGACACATTCCACCAAATTTGGGAGCAGTGCGATACTCGATTTCAAAACGTGCCGTTTGCAGGCAGCACTGCGTTTGTGATGTCGCAAACAATACTAAAGTTAGCACTCCGCTGGCCGTGTAAACGAAAAATGTGAGAAAACTTTGGCGACTAAAGTGATGTACGGCGAAAGCCTAAGTGCTGCATTCTGCTACGCGACTTTTGTGCATGTAGCGATGAATGCTGCTACAAGTAAAGCGAGCGACTACTCTTTCACATTCTGCGAGTGCATTTATTCAGTGAATTCTGCTTGGGAGCGACGAGATCGCGCTTCTTGTATCTTCGCAGTTGTTCTATGTTCACTCTTGTGTGGTTGATTTTACCGGGTGCGCGGCAAAATTAGGGATTATTCATTAATTAGGTAACCACTGCTAAGTAGTAATTATTACTCAATTAGTAATCGGTAAATGATCGCGCATTAATTAGTGATTAGTAATTAGTCACTAAACATTCATCTGGAAATAATTAGTAATTAGTAATCAGCAGGGTAACAAACTGGATTTCAAGGGAAGGAAAGCGTAGCAGAGGGCGGCAGAAAGTTAAGTGGGCGGATGGGGTTAAGAAGTTCGCAGGGGTCAAGTGGATGAAGCTAGCACAGAACCGGGTTAAGTGGAGAAATATGCGAGAGGCCTTCGCCCTGCAGTGGGTATAGTCAGGCTGATGATGATGATGATGAATCAGCATTTAGTCATTAATCCGTGTTCAGTGATAATAATGAGCAATGGCAATTCATTAATGAATTAGTCATTTAGTAATTGATCATTCATTGCCATATGGTCATATAAGGCACGCATTTGCGCATACTGTAGTTATGCTCTGTGATTGGTCGAGACCTCCATGACGTCATCCCGTCTCGACCAATCAGAGCCGCCGCAAAATCGTGACACTTTAGCTGGCGACAACGATAAATTTTCAGGTCTTCATTAAGCCGTCTCAGACTTTTTTATGAACTGCGTAGTGAGTTCGTCTCTATTTCCTCCACTCAGCGCGCGTGGCTGTGATTTTCCAGTTTATGTGACGTCATCGATTCGTCATGCAGAACGTCGTTTCTGACCATGAAACCAGCTTGGGTTTTGATTTGCTTTTTTTTTTTTTTTTCCTTCTTAAAAACTGCTCTACATAGAATTTTCGGAAGATGATTAGTTGTGTTGGAGACAGGGGACAACCAAGGAATGTGATGCAATCGCCAACTCAGAATAATGGAAAAACCACCGTAGTTGCCTTTTAACTGTACACTCGAAGTCATCAAGTTGGCGCAGTTGCTCTGTGGTTATGTGCGCATCCTCGTGTGTGTCTGCACATTTGATTCTTAATTTTTACCCCTGCCGTTACTGGACATCTACCGGGAAGATCTAGTTGGTCAGTGTTCGGGATCGACAAAACGGGCTGTACTCGGTCCCAGCCCTCGCTTCCTGCTTCGTCAAGAGTGCCCGCGGTTATTGTTAACATTAATTAATTGTGAGCAAGGTGTCGATGGCAAGACAAGAAGGCGTGCCCTTGACTCAAAATATGCAAGTGCTTTTCTATCGAAAAGCTGTCTTCCTTCCAAACATACAGCGTTATTTGGACGTTTCTTAACACCCCGTCCGCCCGGAGAACTGGAGTGACGAGAAGAGGTGAATACAAAGGCCGCGCAGTTCTTTTTTTATTATTATTATTATTATTATTATTATTATTCACCACTCTTTCGACATTTCTGCGGATCTACCTCTACATATACTTTTTATTTTCCCTTTTGTAGATGTCTGTGTGTTGGTAACAATTATTGAATTCGAAGCACTTTTGGTCGCTAATTTTTTCCTTCATATATATATATATATATATATATATATATATATATATATATATATATATATATATATATATATATATATATATATATATATATATATATATGAAGGAAAGCTTGAATATAAAGATGACGGCATGGCTTTGGCTTCAACGACTAATTATGCAATAATCCGGGAGAGGCAATTAAAAAGAATGTCCCGCGGTGGAACAGTCTTTCATTAATGCCTCCACGACTTTTTTATTTTCCTTTTTTTTTTTTCGATAGAGTAGGGTTTCCTTTCGCTCTTTTCTTCTCGTACGCCGGCGGACTCAAGTGTTTCATCTTTCGCCCGAGCCCTTCATCGCCTTTTGCCTTCAGTGGAAGGGTGGCCTGCAAAGAAAAGAGTCGACGAGCCCGGGAAAGGGCGAAATAAAGAGTGCCAAGTATGGGGGAGTCATCCTATTGTGATTGTAATTAGAAAAAACCTTAGCATGAGACAATGGCCAACGGAAGGAGACCAGAGTCTCCGTTTATTTTTTATTATTTTTTTTTTTTATCTAACTTCATTTGCTTTGAGGACTCACTTTTTTTCGCCCAACGTTCATCTGGTATCGTTCGTCACACGGGGACAGACAATGAAGTAAGTAAAAGGGTCTCGCGGCCGCTTCGCTTTATTCAGTCTTCTGCGGCACCCCAATTACCGAAGGAGCCCTTGCCCTCGCATGAAATGTGTCATTTCTGGCGCCCTCGAGTTTCCTTTCGTGGCCTAACCTGTCGTTTCCTTTATCAGAACAATTAAGTAAAAACATCCGTACTCCTATACTCCTGCACTTTCGAGATGGAACTTGGAACTTACTTGTCGTGGAGTCATTCGCGTTCACAGTCTGGTGCCGTGCTTCCTGATTTCACTGCTTCTGTCCGGAATTGGAAATTAATGCAGCACTTTTCAACGGCCTCAGTTATTGACCGAGAGTAGTGTACGAATGTTACTTTTAAGGCGGACAGCGTTAGGGTTCTCGTAAAGCGGCAAAAACCGGAGTCGGCGTTGTCGGCGACCTGAGACCGGCCTTGATAAATGGAGTAAAGTAATTGCGCTTCAAGAAAATTCATTTGGTAAAGAGGTAGAATCGAACCCCTGACACTTAGGTCGCGGGTCAGACACGGTACCCCTTTGCCTTGCACAACCATGTCGCATTACGTGGTGTGTGCAGTACCTAACCGATATTGTGGAGTTAATTTGTGTCGGTAAATACGTGGCTACTCCTACTCTCGGTCAATGTGAGACCGTGTTGATTAGCTCAGACCCGAGTCATTGAATGGACTACTCCGGTTGCTGTCGGCAGTGGACTGATAGTCACCTAGCACGCATCACCTGCATTTTGACATTCCTGACGATATAAATAGCTTGCAATCCATTTGCTGCGATGATGTGTCATAAGCGTGTGATGAAGTAGCGAGCCCCTTGAACAAAGGGAAATGCTATCTTTTCGCATTCTTAAGTGTCTGCCGTTTGTCGCTCTCTTTCTCTGAAGAAACTAATATATTTCTGATGGCGCGCGAATATCCGATGCTGTGCTCGTAGGCAACATTCGTTCAGATTTTTCATTGAAGGGCTGCTTCGTTAAGCGAGGGGTGTTAAGATAGCTTAGTTAGGCGGCTATTTTCGGAAAGCAAATGTATTAGAAAACTCGAGGTAAATGTAGCTGCATTAACGCGTTCGCGACGCAGTAGGCTGTCACAGGTTCGCGGTCGCGAATACAGACCGCGTCTAGACCGTTCTTTCTCCAAGCCAGTGGGGAAGCGTGGATCCGATGGCCGTCCGGGGAAGTGCGACAGATGCCGTTTCCAGCCCTCCGTGTCCGGTCGTTGCAGCAAAGGGCCGGGGAGGGGACCGAATGGAAGAGCGCATCTCTGACGGGGAAGAGGGTGGGAGCTCCCACGCACCTGTGTAATCCCCCGTCCAGCAATCAGGGCACCAATGGGCCGTTACAATGCCGGCCCTGAGTGAGCACTAAACATCAACGGTTCGATTGATCGTCGGCTGGCTTCTCCGTCTGTCCGCGGCCTCGCTCTCCGCCGGTCACGCGCAGACCGCACCCTGACCCCGCCACAGCGGGCTCGCCTCTCTCCTGAGACCCCTGCGGTTTCGCGCGCCGCTCCGCCGCCGACTGCGGCTGTCTGCTCCTCGGCCAAGATCACGAGCTGGATGCCGCCTCCTCTTTCTCCTCGCGTGGCTCTTTCTTTTTTTATCGTGTTATTGATGCCTGCTCGCTGCACATCCAGTGCCGTTTCGTGATGGTTTCCGGTTTGATGTCGCTGTTGCTTTGCAAGTACGGTCGTTCATTATGCAGCGTTTATGCAGAGACTGCTTGGGCTTTCAGTCATCCAAATGTTGGGCGGCGGGAAGTTGCGACAATATATATATATATATATATATATATATATATATATATATATATATATATATATATATATATATATATATATACATAAATTTCCCCTTGCGCTCCAATATTGTATGCGTCAGACTTGTTTTGGACGCGGTGCTCTCCTCCCTCAGGCAGCGTAAATAGATCCTGATACATCACGCTGAAGGATTAGCCTGGCTGCTGTTCGAATTCACTGCGGTGTCCTACCGCGAACTAGAGTTAAATAATTGGGTTGTGTGGTTCGAGCTAGCGATGCGTTTGCCAACTGTCGATGAACGCGTGCACAGAAATTAGCATTGCGGCGTTCAAGCACAGCACTGGCAACGTATCTTTTATCTCTGCAGAACTCATTGGCGTTCGTGATTCTCTGTCTTCCACCACCCGCGATGTCTGCAGTGCAGCCAGGCGTCACAAGTCTTGCGTCGAGTTTGGACTTTATGCGCTGGTAACCATGTTTCTGCGATGTGCAACCGCACGATGATTCCAAACCTTGTGGGAAAGTACAGTTTCAGTGCGCGTTACGTAACCCTTGCATAGCTCTCGATACTCGACGCGGCTTTCTTCACATCCGTGGTCGTGTAAAAAGCAGCCAGGGGAAGGGACCCCGCTGGACTGGAAGCGGCGATTGGCTTCTGCCGTGCGCTACTCGCCCACGCTTCGGTGTTGTGCCCCTGGGTGTCCACTGTTTGCTGCGTGTGAGTCAGCGGCCCACACGGCGCTCTCGAGCCGCTCTCCTCAGGGCGCGTGCTCCCTGCCCGAGTGGGCGGTCTGGCGGCGCCGCGTGCGTGCCTTGCCGCTCCTGGAACGCGGCCTGCTTGGTATGCAGGCCGCGGCTCGCCGAGGTCCGCTGGGTCCTTGCGGAAATGTAGCGGGTCCCCTTCCGCCGCCCCTCTGCTGAGCGTCTCCCTTATCGCGCCGCTTGTTCGCCTTTTTGGGGGCCCTCGGACACTTTGATTCGCTTCTTTCCAGAAGCAGCCCCGAATCGACAGCGATAGTAGGGTCCTTCCTTTATCTTTTTTTATTTTATTTTATTTTGTGTGCGCATTTATTGCGTTTGGTTCTCGCGCCTTGCCCGTTAGTGTGTATACGCCATGTGGCGTGTGCCCGAGTATCTGGTTACATGACTGCGGTCGAATGTAACGGGCGGCATTCCTGGCGCTAAACGAAAGCGAAGTTCACCGGCCGCATAGCGTGCCAGTTGGTCTGTAGCCTGCCTCTTGGTTATGGAGTGTGTTTTCCCATTATTGCTAGTTTCTGCCACGAGTTGATTCGGTGCCCCTTTATTATACGCAGAGCACGAAACGTGCCAGTGTCTTCAGCGGAACACTTTTTCGAGTATTGCATTCTTTAAAACTCCCAACGGAGCCGCATTCTTGCTGAACCGAGCTCTTCCTGCACTTACACAAAGTACCTCTCGTTATTTATATTTCGTTTTAGGCCTTAAAAAATTGTTCAGGTTTGGTCGATGACTGAGCAGAAGGCGGCAGCAAATTTTCAGCATTTTTCTTGACCCAGCTCAGCCCTAATTGTGCGCATAAAGAAATATGCACCCTCAAGGAAGCTCGTAGTGCCGTGACATTGTGGAATATGGCACAGCTACGGTTCAATAATTGTTTGCGGCTACTCAACTGTGTCTGTCTTCATGCGTTATTAACGAGTTCAGAAATAACGAAGAAATTCTGCCTTGATCACACGTTGCAAATGCACTGTCACCTCTCGTCCGCCGTCTAAACGCAGGCAAAAAAAAAAAAAAAATCTATTGAAATCACGCAATTGTAGCACGGTATTCCGGCTCCATAGAAGACGCAGGCACATTTATTTTTTTTTTTCTTTGACCCAATTTCAAGAACTCGCTCTTTTCCCGTCGCCCGCCCCCAGGCGGATGCAGGGTAACGCGATAGACCCATCGGCGTATATCCACGCCGTACTTGCTCTCGCTCGCGTGTAGCGCTTTTAAAATGGCGGCCATCAACCCCACCCTCCTGCCTTGCACAAAAGCTGTGCAGTGTGTCGCAGACGTGGCGGCCCCTGCAGTTGTTGCGAGGATTGATGAATCTCGAAGAGCAGCTTTATCCCTCCCTCTCTCCAGGCGTTTTTCTCGGCCTCGCTCGGGCGCTATTTCGGATGGTGCGAGGGGAAGGGTCAGGAGGAGATCAAAAGGCCGGTATGCGGAAAACCAGATCCATTTTGTCAACTCGGAAAGCGCAGGTGAGAAGACGGAGGGAGGAAAACGGCGAAAACCTTCCTGCGCTCTGCGGGTAAACAAGGCAAGGAAACAGCAACCAGCTGGCTGGTGCGCCCGAGAAAGAGAGTAGCCGATCAGCCGCGACTTCGGCTCATGTGCCTTCCAAGGCTTTTATATCTCTGCGTGGGCTTTTCATTCATTGTTCGTCAAGTCGGGTGGGACGACGTTCTCTGTTCATGTGAAGTAAGCGCTGTGATAATGGATAGATGCTGGCCTGGATGCGAGGCTGTCTCACTGAGCCGGGTGTCGCCAGACCGGGCTACTGGCTCAGTTGTAATAAAATTGTTCGAAGACCCGGTGAGTGCACGTGCGTTCATGTGTCAGTCTTGCTAGGAAAGCAGTAGCTTGTATCTTATTCGTTTCTGTTTCTTATGCGGCCATTGTGAGGGTAGAAATACGGGTTTTTGGTCATTGGCTGTAGAGATCGATTTTTGGTACACTCTAGCCATCCTTCAGGTCGTAGGTAATTAGCGACGTGAGTTTTTTAACTAGAACTCGATTTATGACAAACTCATTTGCCCGCGTCTTCAAATATCGCAAAGCTCGCTGTTATCTCCTTTTATGGCAATCCTTGTTCTCTGAAGCATTCCCTGGCTTCTGCGTTGGCTGGTTCGGTTTGATTATCAGCGTTTAAAGCCCCTAAGCAGCATCGACGATGGTGAACGCCATGGTGGAGGGCTCGGAGATGTTCCCCCATCCAAACGCAGCTCAGATCGAACCCGCGTCCCCGGAATCAGCAGTCAAGCGCTCTCACCACTGAGCTATGCTTGCCCCATTTTGCTTTGGCAATGTTACGTGGCGTTAAAGCTCCTTCGGGACGGTTGCTTTTCGGCGCAGGCTTACGAAATAGGTGTCGGAGGCGGTGATCGCTTGCGTTTGAGCTCGCTGTACTGTGCCTTATGCGCCGAACGCGGCTGTCATTAGGAGCGTCATAATGCTGGTAGAAAATATCAGAGAAGCTTCCGGCCAAATTTGTACGCGAGGCTTCGTACGAACGCTCGCTAGTGAGCTTTCGACAGCCCCGGCCGCAGCAGGTGCGTGGCAGTTGACCAACCGTATCGTGCCTGTATGAATCGTCGCCGGCCACAGAACGAGGAAATAAAGCGGCCAAGTTTCCACCCTTTTATCAATGTCGAGGGTGGAGAGGTTTCGGTTGCGCGCGCCACTTCCTCCTCGCCAGCAGCCCTTCCTGGCGCGGCCACAAGAAAGGAAAGAGAGCACAAAAGTGTTCCCCCGGAAACGCCTTCATTCGCAGTGGATATGCTGCTTACATCAGCGCTCCTGACTGCGGTTATAATGGTTCCGCGGCGAGTTTCGAGCGCTTTATTGATCAACCGTGCGTTTTACGCCCATACGTGACCGCTGAGAGGAAATTCCGCTAGTCGGAAAAGTTCGCGTTGCTCGGCCGCGACTTACAAAAGCTCGAAATGGTTCGCCGACAGCTTCTTTCTGGCGCACGGTGAAGCGACACGCGAAGCAATATACGTACGGGAAGGTGCACATGCGAAAGTCTCATTAGGAAATGTTGAAACAGTCTGGCCGTGCTGGAGTTTATTAAGGCGCGTTTTCCCCCCCTTTGTTTGTTTGCTCCTCCTTATATATATATATATATATATATATATATATATATATATATATATATATATATATATATATATATATATATATATATATATATATATATATATATATATATATTTTTTTTTTTTTTCCCCCCTCCCGCACGGGTCTCGCATGGCCACGCTCGGCCTTACGACTTCATGCGTGGCGCTCTTGCATAATATAATTGCGGTCGTGTTTGAGAGGAAATGTTCCGGTTAGCTCACGTTGTCGTTAGGTGGGCTGCACGGCACGACCTGCGCGAGGCTGTCAGCGTCTGTCTCCGCGCTGCTTGTAAATGCTCTCTAATTCAATAATTTCCCACCCGCCACTCTATGCGTACCTGTGCGCACTTGTCGACGGCAGCTGCTCCAACGGCGCTGGTGGCACTCTTGAAGAGCTCATGCCTACAAAACATCTGCCATGAGCGCTCTTTATTATTATTATTTTTTCATTTATTTATTATTATTAATTTTTTTTTTTATGAGCGACGGAACACATACCCCATTGCAGAAATACTAGCGTTTTGTTAATGTCGCGTTCCGTTTGGTGTATTCGCCTAGATGGTGACACGTGGTGGCCAGTAGCGCACCTTCGAGGAGCGGTAGTTGGCTCCCGACGGCGCGCAGCCGGTTTCATTGCGCGCGCATCTTCCCTTCCTGAAAGACGTGCTGTTATCTCGGGCGCGACTGAACTTTGTCCTCATCGGGGTTTCCTGTTGTGGTGCCCGCCGTCGGGGGAGCAACGGCCACGCGACGTCACGCTGGGGATCTTTTGCCGGCTTCTGCCAGGGTTTGCAGACGCTCTTCATTTCTATGCCGTCCGGCGCCGAGATTTGGATCGTTCCGAAGACTGCGTGCCGCGCTCTTGACAGATCTACTGGATCGGGACGTGTCTTGGCGAATAATGGCATGTTCCGTTTGTTTTGTCGGTGCGCGGGCTTCGTTCGCTCTTAGCGGCGCGCTCGATATTCTTCTCGTTAGTTCCCGGATGGCCGCTATTTAATCTGTATTCTCGGGCGCACGCCAGAAAGCGCTCCTGCTCCGCCGCCTCTCGATGCCACCTCACGCAAACGCTCTCGGCACTGGCCGGCACACCATCGCACAATTACCAGGGCTCGGCGGCCCTGGTTGACCGCTCTTTGTTTCTTCGTCACGGCCCGTTCGGCTGTTTCATAATCGATAAATGAATTGATTCCCAGCCAATGGTCAGCGTCGGCGACGCTAAGGACGCCCGGAGGAGCGGGGGAAACAAGTAAAAGCGGTCGATATGTCGGTGTACATGGCCGGCGAGCAAAACCGGCCCAAAAAACGCGGACCCTCCTCTACACGGGTATTGACTCCCAGGCTGTTGTGATTTGGGCCCGTGTTCCAGGCCAGGTGCTCGTGGCCTGATTTGTTCGCCAATAGCGGCGTCGGTGTGCACGCGCCGCGCATTGCAGCTGACGACGGCTGGGGCAAATTGCGGCTGCCCATCGACTGGCGTGATTAATGCCTCGCGTGTCGGTCCGCGCGCCCAACCGGTTGGGCCTTTGGGAATTATTCAAAAGTTTCCGGCGTCGCCTGCTTGTCTCTCTCTGCGCCGCCGCTTCTCCCAGCGGGCGCTCTCGTGCTTACGTGCGGTTGCGACGGCGGCTCCTCCGCACTCTCCAGTGCGAGGCGGCTACGTGCTGCCACCACACGGGTTGTGCTTCGCTCACTCGGACGTGAATGCCCTCGCTGCCGCAATTACAGCAATGAGTAATTACCCTGATGAGTCGCATTTGATGACCTAAAGAACGTGTGGCGTTTGTCATGATATTTCTCTTCTTTGTGCGCGTGCCTGGGAATCAATCTCCTGTAACTTTGTACAACCGTTCTGTTTGATTAAGACGTTTTAGATAATTCACCTGGTGCGCCGAGTGTAGTGTGTGCCCTTACGCAATTTGAGTCCGTCTTGTGCTTGACGCTCGCTCATATTGCTTTGCTTCCCTGTGGAATAGTTCATATACGCCAACTCACTATTACTACCACTGTACTCTCTCTCTCTCCATTTCTCTCGCGGCGTTTGCTTTCTCTCTCTCTCTCTCTTTGCCTTTGGGTTTGTGCTGTTTTTTCATCTAATACCACTCAGGCACTTGCTTTTTTTTTGTCGCTCATCATCTCTTCAACCGTGGCGACGATTCGTAGCTGTAGCCTCGTGTGCCAAGTGGAGTTCATTCGGCGCCGAAGACCCCCGGCAGCGCACCCATATGCGGCTGCGTGGCTTGTTTTCCCGCTCGTAGTGACGCTGCACTAATTAGTAATTACGGAAGCCATCGCGGTGTAGGGCCCCGCTTTGGCGTTCTGCGCACGTGTCTCCTCTACCGCGGTTGTTTCTGTTAATTGCGCGCCGTCTTTCTTGCTGCTTCGTTCCGGCCCCGCGAGCAAGCGTTGGGAAAGGGGACCGCCGAGGGGAGGGTGCCGTGCTCGCACGCGGGTGGAAATCTGGAACTGGGGACGAATGCTGGTGTGCTCATCCGGGCAGGCCCCTCTTATGCCAATAGCGTGTAAATATATTCGTCGGTAGCCGCAGCGGCGGGCTGGTTGCCATAGTTACTGGCGGCAACCAGCTCTCCCTCCGTTGGGGTGCTTTGCTCTCGAAAACTAAGCCTGCTGTTCCCTCTCCTTCGTCCGTCGGTCGCACGCTTTCCGCGTGCACTTCCTTTGCTCTGACCCATTGTATCTGGTTAATGGGCGGCCGCTCTTGTGTGACTCACGAGCATCGCCTGTGTGCAAGGACGGCTCTTCTCGCAGCCCTCCGCAATGGCCGCTGCCCGCGCAAGGGCGCATTCCGAGCGTCTGCAACAAAGGAGGTCCCAAAGCGGAATTAGAGCGAGCGGCTCGCGCCCCGAGCGCTGGCCGCCGTCGGGAACAGGACACTGCGCGCGGCGGGTCGTGGGGAGGAAAGACAGAGTGGGCCTTGTTGGCGCCATTGTTGTCGTACTCTGACGCCCGCGGTCCGGTCGCGCTGGTCATCGGCTCGAATTCGCCGGTCGATGCGCTCCCCCTCGGCGCTCAGCACGCCGCCAGTAGGTGCATCTGAAAAGCCTCGCGGGTACTCGCGAGCGTCCGGTCGCCTGGAATGCGCGCGCCGTTGCCGCCACCTCCGTGACGCGCCCCTCTTCTTTCGTGCGTTGCGCTACGTTCAGGGTGGAGGAGCTGTTGGCGTAGCAAGCCGCTCTGGTCTTTTTCACGCACTTCGTTTAGTTTGTTAGGCCTGTGCGATCGTTTGCAAATGTAAATGACTATGGCGTAGAGATAACGTCCACCTCGCGTGCAAAAAGACCGCGGTTCGAATCCCGGTGCCCAACAATTCTCCACCGGGTAAAAATATGTCTGCTTGTGGACGGAATTGTATAACCAGGCTTGGTGTCCGGCCTGATCATGGTCATCATAGCCGGCAACGCACTCCATTACTAGAACAGGATTTAGCCACTCTGGTGCCTGGTTACCTAGGCACAACGTAATCCCAGCCCTCAGTTCTCAGCGGCTGACCACGGCGACGGTCAGGCCTTTGATTCAGCGGAGAGTGTTAACAATGTCTGGCCTCTAGAAACGGAACCTGCAAAAATTCAACGAACGTTAGAACCTTATCCTGTGAGGCTAGCCTAGCAGTGCTTTTGGACAAACTAGCGGTTTTTAAATGGGATTTCATAGGGCGTGGTGGGGGGTTAGGAGGACTATGCTAAAGGACGGTATTAAGAGGTACAAACTGGATATAAAATAAGCTCACGCACCTACATCCAGCCACGGTGACCAGGTAGTCGAAAGCTTCTACGAAGACGCGGAATCGCCAAAGGACGAAGTAAAAGCACAGTGCACTGTACTGATGAGCAGCGTCAATGCAGAGGTAGGCAAGAAGCAGGCAAGATACCGCGCAGTGGGTGACTACGGCATAGCCTAAGGCTATATGAATAGCAGAAAGGAGTTCATGCTGAATAGCTTCCCAGAAAGAAACAATTCACGGAAAATTCTTCCGCAAACGGGAGAACCGGAAGTGGACATGGAACAAGCCCAATGGCAAGACTAAAACAAAGTAGACTTCCACTGTGAGCGCAGTCTGACAAATATAAATAAGATAGTTAAAGTAACCTCGGAGTTCTACACAGATGTGCACAGTCGCCGAAACATAATGGCCGATTATTATAGAGGCCGCAGAGCAGAGGAATTAGTCATTATACGCCGATAACAGAAGAGGAGGCAAAGGAAGCCTTAGAAGCACAAAGGGAAAGAGCAACTTGTGAGGAACTGCAGACCTATTGAAAGACTCTGAGGACGTCGGGATAGTAAAACGCAATTCTACGCAATGACTCATTATTTTGAGCATTCCAGATCACTAATATTACTTTATTCCGTAAGAAAAGTTTGTTGCATACTAAGGTGATTGCCAATATAATCGAGACAACTTTAGATTTAAATTGGCTCAAATACCAGGCAGGCTTTTATGAAGGCTGCTCGCTGTTAACCGTATCCACACCGTCAATAATGTGGCAAATACGCAGAATGTGACCAACCCCAGTATATAGCTTTCATAGACAGCAAGAAAGCATTTGACTCAGTCGGAATTTCAGTCGTCATGCAGGCATTATGGAAACAGGAGGTAGAAGAGCCGTATGTAAACAAAGACAGCTATAGCGGCCGCACAGCCGGCGTAGACTAAGTAAAATTAATCCCAATAAGGAGAGGTGTTAAGAAAGGACATCTTTCCAGTGCTATTCACCGCTTGTTTACTGAAGGTGTTCAGAGACCTGGGTTGAGTAGATTTGGGAATAAGAGTACATGGTGAATATTGTAGTAATATGCGATTCTCTGAAGACGTTACCTTGCTAAGTAACTCAGGTGGTAAGTTTCAGAGCATGATCATTGATTTATACAGGCAAAATAGAAATATGGATCTGAAAAGGAATGTGCAGAAAAGCACGGTCAGGTTCAAAAGTCTCTGAAAGTTTCGTCTGGGTGTTTGATTCATTGGGTTTGACGTTCCAGTGCACTCACACTATAAAGAATGCCACAATGGAGGGCTCTGGGTAATTTAGAAGTGCACTGACATTGCAGAGTGCGTGGCGCCTTTCCTGTGAGAACAGCAATTTACGATAGGTGGAATGATGTCGGAAGTGATAAAGGGACTCGTCTAAATAGGGCTGGTATATGAACACTGATCTGGAGCACGGGAGTAAAATAACGAATTAATCGATGGCGAAGAAGCATAAAAGAACTTTATCTTACCTGTACTCACCTATGAGGCAGAATCGTGAGTACAAAACAGCGAGCTCTGGAAAGGAAAATGATAAATGCAGTGCTAAATGACTAGAAGCGAGCACAGTGGGTAGGGGGGAAACCGCGACTTAAGGATATTTTAGTCAAAATCGCGAAGAAATGGCCATGGGCAGGGCGTGCAATACGAATGCAAGGTGACCAGCGATGGTAGCTAAGGGTAACTGATTGGATGGACCCCCAAGGGAAGGCAAGCGAAGTAGGGGACAGCAGAAAGGTGGTTGGGCGGATGAAAATATGAACTTTGCGGTGGTAAGGTTTGGCAGTGGACAGGAAGATGTATTTGCCCAGCAGCCAGGCTTAGGTTTCCGAGATGCGACTCTTGACTTCCCTTTTAAACAAAGCTGCACTATCCGAGCGCCGTTTGCGCACAACCGAACTCACGGCCTGTGTGGCGGTCGCCCCGTGTAAGGAGAGAGCGACGCTGCACTGGCGCATCCTCATTTCGCACCTCGGTCTAATTGGAGCGGGTCAATATTGGCCTTCCTCACGTCACAGTCGAGGTCGCTGCCCATGTGCGGGAAGGCATTGTGAAAATATAGGCACCTCGAATGAGTTGCGATGGCCGGTGCCGCAGCGGCCTGCGAATTGCACGCGCTTATTCGACTTGCTTTTGGCTCGAGTGGAGGGGGCCATTGTTTGATTCCCAGCAAACAAGGCCTCGAGCGCCGGCGGTGCTGGGAGAGACAAAAGGCAATGAAGACAAACTCAATTAAAACGAAGAAGCAAAGTAAATTAAAAATGGGCCACTTATTACGTAGAATGGCGGCCATTTTCTCCGTCGCCGTGACGCAGCTTGCATCGCCTTTTGCTCGCTGTGAGCCAGAAGGCGTCGGGACGCGCGGCAAGGGCAGCGTTGCGTCCGTTGTTTCTAGTCGCCAATAGGGCATTGGGCATGCTGCTAGGCAAATAAAATTAGCCGAGTAGGGGCGGCTCTGCCGAAGAAAACGCGGTTCCCTTTTGTGTGTGGCTTCGCCGCTTGTAAGGCTTGAGCGAAAGCTGAAGACGACAATTAAGGCCGAAACCCGACAACTTCTAAGGAGGCTTTTCCTTCATCGAGGAGGTTCCCCTCCTGTCATATTCGCGTTCCTTTCTACTTCTTCGCGTATGAGTTATTTCCCGCTGTTTTCTTGTTCTGCTCCCTCCTCTCCTTTCTCTGACATCCCCCGGACATATCTCGTCTCTCTCTTCCTTGGCAGTGAGGGAGATTTTGTTTTATTTTTCTTAGCAAATTTCCAGCTTTTGTTTCCTGCCTCGACGGCTCCTTTCTGCTTGGACGGCTTTTGTCTTTCTTTCTGGAATCACTTTGCTTACTCATGCAAGTGCCGACGTGTGGCTTCCACGTTCTGGCAGTCACGTACGCTACCCTTTTTCCTGTCGCCGCTGTGTGCTAAGCCTCCTGCACCCCGAACAAAACCCGGAATGTCGCGTTGCTTGCTCCGGCACTGCTGCGATATGCGTGCGTCAAATGGCAGAAGGGTGTCCTTTGTTATGCCCGCACCATTGAACAAAATAATTTATAAATTAAACGGTCGAACCTGCATCGATCCCGAAAGAGTTGAGAAAACGATTTCGAGAAGCTCACAGGGGTGCATTATGTGAGGTTTTCGGCATGGTTTGGATGTGCATTTCTAGGGCTGCCAGGGCAGTTCCTAATAAATGGAGTTTGCTGATAAGCAATGTGTACGTTTCGAGAAGCGGAAAATGAGTGTACTAGTGCCTCCGAAACTGAAATGGCTGTCGCAAAGTTTTGAAGTTTCTTTAATCAAATTTTCGCTTAAATTTCTGCCGTATATGACATTTGGCCTGCCAAACATAACACGTTGAAAACTTTTTTTTTTCATAAAGGGGGGGGGGGGGGTGCGATTCGCGTCGATGCAACTTTTTGCCCGGTCACCAATCGACGCCGGCGCCTCACGTTTCCCTTGCTTGTGGCCTCCGTAAGAGGTCGTCCGCAGTGCGGCACGCTTTCTCTCTAGCTGGCCGCGGGACGGCTCTATCAGCGAGTGTCACACAGCCACTGACCGCGGGGACGACCTTCTGGGCAGCCGAGAGCACTATTATTCTTCCGGCGTGCGCCGCTCTTCGCGCAGTGGGGAGGGGGCCAATGTCTTGGCTCCACATGCGCGTCCAGCCGACCGGTTTTAACCTCCTCTTGGCGGCGAAATCGCCGTCAATAGAAGTTGTTTCACTCTCGCGCTCTCCCCCTCTGCTTGGCGACAAGAAAAATGGACTTGCTACATAATGCGACATGAAAGAGTGCTTGAGCAGAGAATTGAACGATGAGATCGCGCGCCATCGCCTCTGCTGCACCAGTTAAAGCAATAACAAGATGACGGCAGCGTTCTGCGTAACTGGGCTAGTACGGAAAGCGAAAGACAAAGAGGAAAGGGCGTAAAGGAACACGGGCACGTAGCGAGAAGGGGCCCCTGCAGTTAAGTGTCTGCTGTGTCCTTTCTCGCCCCGTGTTTCATCGTGCCGAGTTTGATGCGGACTCTTTCTTTACCTTTCTGCCCCTACGGCGTCCCATGGCGACAGCACAACCGAAAGAACGCCGCTCGTGCTGATTTACAAAATTTAGCTCACGGAGGTCGCGAGGCATCTGAGGATACCGCTACCTTCCTTAGTCGATGTAAATAATACTGGCCCAGTATCCAAGTGATTTCTTCAGTTATTTCTTTGGTTGCTTTGGTGGCGTTAATGCGCGCAGCCTTAGCAAAATTATAGCAGCATTATAGCGCCATGCACCGTTCCTGCCGTTTTGCTGGCTTCCGATAGAGTTCGCGGAGATCACAAGTTCGCTAAGATGATGCACCTGCTTTAATTAAAACATGCTCAAATTTCAGTTTCATGAAAGAGCGTCAAAGCTACATTTTGTATTGGAGCCGCTGATATCAGGGTTGACTGTCGCCGTAGAGTGCAGGTATGGTATCCGATGGATTATGCTGCCGTGTTTCGCTTTGTTTACAGTACAGACGTGGGCACTATTTTTTCTGGCACTGTACAGCACGCACGCCCGCACGCACCGTTTTCCCGACAAATTCTGTAAACCCGCTGCTGGCTACGTGTTTTGCGTGAAGACACAAGACCGGCAGTCGCCTCACGACGACGTCTTCGATGGCTCGTGCACTCCTCTTTGGGTTGCATGGCCGGATTTGAACAAAGCGAGGACCGCGGGAAAGTGGTGGTTCGCTGGCGGAACGGGCCGGAAGCCCGAACCAGTTGCTTTACCTTCAAAGCGCCGACGAAACTCGCAAGTGTGACGGCGCTCTCCGCAGCTACGAGTCTTTCGGCGGCAGGAACTCTTCCTCCTCGCTCTTTTAATTTCGTTAGGCCCCAGCTGCCGGCGCGACGCGCGTGACTCATCCAGAGCTAACCCCGGAGCTGCTCCATAACTGCGTGGCCGAGGCTCTGGCCTGCTCCTCGTGCTAGTGAACGGCACTCCATGAATTGGTCCCCCTCACCCATTGCCTTCTTTACTTTTTTTTTTTTTTTGCTTCCCTCCGCCGCTTCTTGTTTTCCCCCTTTCTTTGCTCGTTAGGCACACTATTAGTATTTCCGATCACGGAATAAAGAGAAGCGGAAGACGCGACGCGGGATGGCCAGAGGCGGAGAGAAAGGGGAACCCGTTGTGATCAAGCGGGCTGGAGCCGAATTCGAGGAGATTATAAACTGCGATGAAGAAAAAAGAGCCGGAGAATATACGAGAGGAGGCGATGAAAAGCAAACGGGGAGAAAACAAGCGACGATGGAACAATGTTTGGGATCCTCGGCAATGCAGCGGCGTCCCAGCGCGGAAACAATGGCTGGTGTCATAATGGGGGCAGAATCTATTTTGTTCCCGGGCTGCGGTGAAGGGGACCGGGGAGAGCCGGTAGGAACGGTTGATTTCCGTGATGGGGTTGACGGACAAGGGGATGGAAACCGGCCGGGAGGCCATGGGTGGGAGCGTCGGAGAAAGGGCCATTAAAAATCAAGTTCAGCACCTGGTAACACTCGGCCCGGTGCGTGACGCTTTGTTTGCGGCCTGCTCCCTTGGCGCGAGAAACATTGGCATGATGATCGCACAAAGGGCCCTACCGGGGCGCCCCAAAACGAGCCTGCCAACGGCTGCTCGGGCTGTCACGGCGGGACGCGTTATTGCGTTCCACTCAATGTAAAAATGCCCTTTTTTGTTTTGGTTTCGTTTCTTTCTTGAACACGGCCCACAGGCTCTGCTTTGTCGAACGATGGCACCAGGCGAACGTGAGCAAGCTTTGGTCGTGCTAGCGAACCTGCATACTTAAGTGCGTCTAGGCTCGTGTGGCAGTGCCCGACATGCGCAGTTCGAGTCCAGCCCTTCCGAACTGCGCTCGTAGCACTTGGTCACGATTCGAAACCTCACCTCTTGTCTATCGCGGCTTAAGCAGAAACGATTACGCCACGAGTCTCAACACATTAGGTGCAGCTAGCTTCCCTGTACTGTTTTCTAGAAATATGAGGTTTTCTTCTCTCTTTTTTTTTTTTCGTCTTTTTAGCTTTGTTCTGCACCAATGCATCGCCGATATGGCCTCCATCATCCCAACTGATCAAATCCAATAGAACGTAATTGCTGCCAGTGGCAGGCTGCTCT
Organism: Amblyomma maculatum; assembly: GCF_055883805.1. Taxonomy (NCBI): domain Eukaryota; kingdom Metazoa; phylum Arthropoda; class Arachnida; order Ixodida; family Ixodidae; genus Amblyomma; species Amblyomma maculatum. The sequence continues at coordinate 197,642,694 of NC_139344.1, read as the reverse complement.
GTGACAGCGCCTGAGTAGCATTCTCACGCTTGTTTTTCTATACATTAACCATTTTCGTAACTACATCGCGTCGCACCTGACTCGTCTTCTCAAGTCTTTCATTTTCGACCGATATTAATCTGCCCCTGCTATCCTCGTGTTGCACGAAATATTATAAGGAAAAGTGGGCGGCCACCAGAGAGGTCCTTTAATGTCTGCTATGATGGCGGCTGCCTTCCGTGCATCTGATTATGCCCGTCACTTTGTCTCACATCACAGCCGGAGAGGCCTCGCTATGCGTGGCTTGCGGCCTTTGATTAGCTTCCTCCAAAGGGCACTTAGTCCACACCAAGCTGACGATGAAGCGCGTGACAAAAGGTGCGTCGCCGCGTGCAAATTTCCTTATAGCTCCTGAATACTCTGCTCTCCTCGCTTGTCTGAAAGCACGTGTCGTGGAAGGAAGTTGCGCAATTTAAAGGAAAAATGCTCTCCAAGTGTGACGTTTTTTTTTTTTTTCGTGCATTTAATTTTCCTGTCATGCAAGCGTAACGTGCAACGCAACGTTAGTTAAAAACCTAGCAGTTTATTCTCACAGGCGTCAAGCTCGATATTTTTTTTTTTATGTATTGCGCTGGTATACGGCCCTTAAGGCAAGCAGCAGTGGGCGTTTCATAATTTATTTCGACTGCTTAAGGATTCCTAAAGGCATGAAACGTGAAAGAAACGAGCGGTTTCATGGTATGTCTCTTAATAACCCTGTGCAGCCAGAATTTGTGAACCCGTTGTGTAGATCTGGCTGCGAGTTGCAAGAGGCACTAAGCTACCGAAAGAATGACGTGCAGCCAAGGGGAACCCTGCGCTACACGTACAGTGTTGCGTCTGTGTTCCTCCGCCTCCTGGTGTGTGAACTTAGGGAATTCGTGCTTGTCCATGCTGCGCTGTCGCCTCGTCTCTCGCTGGCCTCTGGCCGATACCTCCTCCGGTGTTTCTCCTGCTATTTTCACTGTTGTGCCTCTTAGCGAAGTCGCACCACTTCGTCGGGGCGCATAAATCACGTCGTTCACGCCGCCCAGGCAACGCGTGAACCGCGGTGTTTGGTAGCCGCTGTGTTTGCAAGGTTTGTGTCCCTGTTTAATGGAGGCGCCAGTTCAATGCCTGACCTTTTGTCACAAGATTAATGGACTTGTTCGGCGCTAGCGGCCGAAGGTGGAAGAGCGCTCAGCTGCGGGTACACGTGGCCATCTGCATTCTAATTCGGCGTCACCCTGTTTAGCTCGAACAGGAACTGAGAAGGCGTTGGATTCATTCTTTATCATCGTGTCCCTTCTAGTAGCCTCGCTCATGCGTCAAACACGCGGTACCTTTGCTGCAAACCAGCAGAGGTCTGCTGCCATTGGCAATGCTGCGATTCAAATATGTGTGTGTGTGTATATATATATATATATATATATATATATATATATATATATATATATATATATATATATATATATATATATATATATATTGATAACGCTTAGTTTAAGCGCTTGGCGCCCTCTTCATGCTGGACAGTTCACCACAGAGTTTAACCTGAAGTGTGAAATAAAGTCTGTAGCAAGCGCACGTGCATCTAATGTTTCGAGGAAAAAAAAAAATACAATATGGCTGACTGGTCACCGCGCTTCGCAGGAAACGCCAAGGCATGAACTGTGTCTTTATTTGGAGACCAGTCGAAATAACAATGAATATATCCCTGTGCTCGCTCGTGAAAAAGGCGTTGTAACTTTCGCCTAACTGCCACATTTCTGGCGCGAGGGCCTGTCTACTTCCCGGTGCCCCCGCAGGTTTGCGTTTTTTCTCTCCCTCTGTCTCTCATTTCATGCTGGGGGTGTTGTGTATACGACAGGTGCAGAGGGTGAGGGCGGCGAAGATGAAGAAAGGAGAAACGCCAACGCGGAAGGGCCTGCGCGAGGTGTTAGTGGTCCTTGGGGTTGCAATCACAGAGCTTGTTTTCATGTCAGAAGAGCGAAAGGGCCGAGACCGATTTTGACAGCCCCGGCATTGCAGGTCCGGGGTGAACGTCCGCACAATTGTCTGCCTCTAAGGGCCGAGAGGCGGGCATAAGCTGCGCACTGCGGAAAGCTATCGTCTGATGATAATGGGCATGCAGAATCCCCTGCGTGTCTTCAGATTCGTTTTGGAATTCTCGGGACCACGTATTAGGCGCATAAAAGGACAGCAGTCAGGCCTCATCTTAACCTATGAGTAGGGGGGGGGGGGGGGATGTGTGGTGAGTCAACGTGCTCGTTGTTCAAAAATTTTGGCCCGGGGGGGGGGGGGGGGGGATGTGTGGTGAGTCAACGAGCTCGTTGTTCTGAAATTTTGGCCCGTGGTAGTTTGAGAACAAAGTAGCAACGTGGTGTAGGTGCGCCGTATCCGCTTTCAACTATTAGGTTATTGTATTCGAAAAACCGTGTTACAAAGGAGCCATTCTGGGCACATTCCAACGAATTCACATTCGGACCAGCAGCTATATTTGACATTCAAAGCTAATGATGCACTGCTTCTTATTATATAGATGACCACGTGCAAACAGACCGGGCGGATTTTTTGTTTTTCTTGTTCTTGGAAACTGCAGGATCGAAATTTCAAAAGTTCCTTCCAGCTTTTTGCCGAAATTCGTCAACCAATTATCTTGAATTCTTGGCAGTATTTCTGGATGCATAGCTGCGGTTTGTCGTTGTTCACGCAGCATCTCCTAATTAGCGTGGCTTCCGCGGGACACTCTATGCTTTATGTGGGTGTCCTGCTTGATGGTTGTTTTAACGATGTCGGGTAAAATGCCGCAGACTGAATAATCTAACAAAGGCGCATTCCAAGCGTCCAGGTAGCCTCATACACTGCGTCTTTGCCCGCGATTCCTTAGCGCCACATGGTACTCTCGGAGAGTTTCCCAGTGCGTCTTCTGTTCCGTGTTTTTCCTGCGCTGCTCTCTGGGGAAGGGAGGAGGGGGTCGAGATTGGGGCCACGATTTAAGGGACCTTATGTGTGTGCGGGGAGGAACCTTGAATCCGTTTGGTTCATTTCAATGACAAAGCTTTGAACGGGGGCTTGGATGGCGCTCCCAAAAACCCCCTTCACTTCTCCCCCTCCTGTTCGTGGAGAGAGTTACCTTGCTCGCTTTCACTACGGGGAAAGAGGGAGCGCGCGGGAGAGAAAGGATGGTCGCTCGCTGTCTTCGTGTCCCGCCTCTCGCAGTGTCGGCAGTCGCCCCTCGCAGTCGTCGCGTTTTGTTGGCGTGCGCTTCTGTTTAGTCCTCCTGCCCGTAAGGAGCTAGCTCTGCGACCCCCAAATAGGACGGCTGCGTCCTCGCGTCGGCCTTGTGCGTGTGCGGTTTGCTGGAGCACCGCTGTTCCCTTCGCCGAGCCCGTCTCTGGTTCGTTTCTCCGATCGAGTAACTCATTGCATCCGCGATCTTTGAAGTTAATTCCTGTGGATACCAAAGGGCGCACCAATGTCGGCAAAAGGTCAGTAGATTGAATCAAGCTTTGACATTTCCGCACACCTTTCGTGCGGCTAGGCAAGGACCCCTGCCACACACTACGTCAGATGTCCGACGCAGCATGGTGCGGTGCTGCGTCTGGCAGCTGTCGCGAGACCACCTCCCACGGGTGCCTTATGAGGAACGCGTGGGGAATATAGGGACTGCACATGACAGTGGGCTGGGAGCGAATACGAATGGAATGTTATTCTGTGTCGTGTGTGTAGCGACGGAACTGCTTTCGGTCGGAAATAGTTCCGTCGTTCGTCAGCTCTGGTAAAGGCATGCTAGTAGCACCGTGTTGCCACACAGGGGGAGTGATAACGTTGTCGAGTCATTATTGATGTCCGCTACTGTGGCTACTCTATTGCATATACCTTTGAGTGCGGTGAGGGGAAGTCAGTTTGGTCACATTTTTGTGCTCATTTTGTGTTCGTTTGTGTGTGTGTTAATCTGATAACAGCGTGCCACTGATTATGAGTTCTGCAGCTGTACGTTGAGATTCCGCTTGCAGTTTGACTTTTTAAAATGAGTTTTACTTCATAGCTGCGTTGCATGTTGGTGTAATACCTGAGCATACCATCTTGCTGCTCGGTGTTTCATTTGATTCATCGGCGACTAGCTGTTATGCTCACTGTTATGTCTTGTAGCTGCAATGAGTCTGTGCGGGTGTCGACCCGCCGGAGTTGCGTTTCGGACTTCAATGTTTCCGCAGCGTGAACAAACAAGTCCGAATTCGTCCACCGTCGTTTTAGTTCGGGCTTGATGGAATACAAACCAATGAGATTGGTGTAATGCCGCTGCGCATAGCGTGTCCGACGAGACATGGATGTGTAGCCAATGGAACCAGCACAACAAAATATACCGCCTACATCTTGCTGTTCGCTCTGGTAAATTGAGTCTGGCGCCTTTACATTTAATTGGTTTTGTTGTGTACAACTTGGGTGTCATATGTTAACTCGCGAGGCGCTTTTGTTGTCGTCTCACTGCATCGGTGGATGGAGCAGACGCGGTGAACTTACTTCGTAACCCTGCTACGGTACCCATCTTTCCGCATCGTTCTCTTCGACGCAGCTGGGCTGTGCGGAAGCGTTCTCTTCTGCGCCTCCCTCGGGGTCGGTTGCAGTGGGAGAGGAGGCAGAATGAAGGCGCGCACAAAAACGGAAGCGCGAGTTCCCACCGCAGCTTGGTGCCTCCCGCGCGGCTTTGTTTCGGTGCTGGCCGCTATCTGAAACCCTGCTTCGGACGATTAATTAACCACCATCTCTTAAGAAAGGGAGTCAACAAGTTAATTACCCCCGTCCCCGTGTAAATAAAGCGGCTTCCTCATCTTGCGCGGGGCCCCCTCTTTGTAATTCTCCCTTCCGCATGCCCCTTTTGTTGTATTTTTGCGCCAGCGTCTTTGTCTAAGAGGGCTGCTTTGCCAGCACGTGCATGCACTCCGTGCGGTGCCTGTTGATCGCGTTAATGCGCTCACGCCCTGTTCCTCCCAGAGGTTAACAGGGACCCTTCGCTGATTTCTGTTGATTGTGACCGCGTCTTTTTGAACGGCCCGCGACGGCTTCAGTACGAATGCCAAGTGGAAGCGACATGTAGAGGTCATTGCTGTTTCCTCTGTCTAATTAATGGCACTTGTATCTGCCTTCTGTTGGAGTTTTGATTATCCTTACCTACTGTTCCCTGTAGCAGTAAGCGAAGCAGTGTGTTTAACCATTATGTGATCATCGGTATATTTTTATTAGTGTGTGGGCATTTGTTCTTTGTTGGTTTTATTAATAAAATCAAATTTTATTTTCTTTGCACAAAGTACAAGGATGGAGCAGCCGCAAGAAGCTACTGCTAGCAGCAGCTTGACGAGGCGACTGCCCCCACTCATGACAGCAGCAGAGGCATAATATGCAACAATCCACTATCAAAATAACAAAATGAGAGTTACAAATGTACTGTATTACGAGACAATTTATACAGTGTCACAAAAAAAAAAAACGAAAAATAATAAGGAAAAAAAAAAACTCACTATCAGAATAACGGAGCGTTACAAATATACTGTCATACGAGCCAACATATAGTGTTTCACAAGAAGGGAACATGGGAATGGCGGATCAAGAGGAAAATCACGCTGAGTTCATATTTCTTATTGTTGGATTATTATACCCCAAGAACAAATGTTTCAAACATCTTTTAGACATCGTAGTTATATCGATGGACTGATGAGCATAACTGTTGAGGAGAATTGGCAGAGTAAAGGTTAATGACTGTTGGGCATAGTTGTTAGGCGGGGTTGGTATATAGAACACATCTGGGCGACGTGTGTTGTATTTCTGAACAGTTGGCTTCAGTGTGGCGATGTTGTGTGGGCATTTGTTTTTGTTTTATATATATATATATATACTTAGGGCGCAGCACTTTTCATCATTTATGTTTAATCGGCAGTTCGTTTGTATATCTGCGAGTTTCAATCGGTTGCTTAGTATGCGGAAACGTTGTATTCGCTGTGCGTGCACTTTCTCACTGGGGCCAAGCTTTACAAGCATATCGGAAGCCGAACATTATATTCATGTCACCATTTTCGCTTGCCCCATCAGATTATCTCCCAGAAAAGAAAAAAAGAACGAGTTGGTGCACACCTACGGGCCTTTCTTGCTGCGCGTGTTTGAAAGCGATTGCAATGAAATTCTTGACCAGCACGTAGTACCTCCTCCTTTCGTGCTGCGTGCAGGGAGCGCAAATAGAGTCTTGTTTGGAATGCGTTCTTGGCCGAGATTTATGGCCCTGTCTACTCGGCCTGCATTCCGTACAGCCGTGTTTGTTCTGTAATCATGCCAACAATGATGTGTGGTCTAGAATAGACGCAACTTTCACTGAATCGATGCGACGTCAATAAAGAGTGCGACTATATTTTCAAGCATGCCTCCACAGGGTTGCTTTTGTTCTGCTCGGTGATCAACTCCAGCGCATTAGCGTGCAATACTTGCGCAAATATTTCATTTGTCTCGTATGAAGAGGAGTAGTGAGCGTACCTAAGCAAAAATAATAGGGTCACGCGTACATTTTTCAGCAATTATTAACCGCGCGTGCAGGATGCTGCCCGAGAGCGCATGCGCGGAGTTCTGCACTAAAACAGGGAAGGGATTGGCTATCGCTCCCGAATATGCTCCTGTCTTATTCTTAAAAAGCCTAATGATTCGGGCTGCGCAGAAAACGCCGTGTGAGCGCCGCCAATTGCAGCTCAGTTCTGCAGTAGATGAAAAGTCCAGCTGCCGTTCTCATTTACTGCGCTTCAAGCTGTCCCTTATGAGAGGTTTGTTGATATGGCACTGCTCGAGCTAACCAGCAGTTTAATGTTCGAACATTCGACAGGAACACGTCACGTTTTTGAGCCCAGAGCAAGTATACTCCGTTTCATACATCAGGTGCAACGCAGCGAAAGCTACGCAAGTAGTCCGCTAGGGAAAAAAAAAAGGTGTATCACTACGCCTTCGTATTTGTGATCAAGTGGTTTCTGCGGAAACGGGCTCTATTCCAAGCATACACGTTTTCAATAACTTGCTTCGCGTGCCTGGACATCTTCGCAGTACGGATCTTGTAGAAAAAATCCGCTCCGAAGAACCATTTTCTCAAAAAGAGATGCACAGCGCGGAGGGCACCGCTGGCAGGATTGCAGGGCAGCGAAAACGCGACAGGAACAAAAACGACTAACTAGACATACAAATTCACCGAATCCAAGCCTTTCTCCCTAAAAACGGTGTCTTTATGAAGTTAATGGCAAATGTAAGATGCATTAAGCTTGCAGACAAAGCGACTATTATTTCCTCTCGTCAAGAGCAAGCACTATTTTTCATCTCGGATGTGGGGATCGTAAGCAAGAGCTCTAGCTTTGGCAGTGTTGCATTTTATTTATGAAACTGAGTATAGTTAGGAGACGCATGGTCACGATTTACTACACGTCGTCTAAAAAGAGGGCATTTTAAGACCTGCGTCTTCGTAATGGTATTTGTTTTATCACTCAGCGGAATCTGAATTGTTCGTTCGATCATTTCGCTTCTCGGTCGATCAGGTCAGCCCGCTAATGCATTCTACGCTGTATAGAGCGTATGGGAGCCTGTACCTATTGATCTTGTAACTGACGATAGAAGTTGTCAAACCGTGACTAGGAGTGCGCCAAAATAGCTTATAGTCGAATATAGTCTGTATTCTCTCAACTTACTTCGACAAAGCCTTCAAACCGTCAGAATCGTTTTTGCACCTACTCAGTGTATACACTTATTGGTTATGGCGCCTAGTGCATATTATAGGACCTCGTACAAGTGAAATCTGTTCTTGGGTTTTCAAGAACGGATAACGCGCATTTCAAACACTGAATATTACTGGAAATCCTTCGCATTTACACTGTGTTCGTTAAAGTTTCCTCTGCGAATTGTTTTTATAGCTGGACTTGAAAGACTAAATAATTACATTCACCATTTGGCAGCCACGCTAGGGTTGCCGGCCAGTAACGACAGCTTTCATCGCAAAATGGTTGATCCATTGGGGCTTGCATATTCTTGTTAGTGTTCTGCAATCAACAGACTTGCAGCGAATGCCTGGCGGCACTTTCGTAGCTTAACGCGAGGCGAGTCCTGTATGGAGCCGGCTTGTCTAGCTGCGAGCCCCTTTTGGCGCATTCGTGTTTAAAACCATCCAACCTGTCTATCGCAGCTCCGAGACAGATAGGCGAGGGTTGGCGGTGATTTAGGCAAGGCGTGTTTGTGTGGGCTGGCTTGTTTCAAGTTGGCCAGGGGCATGCGGGGCATCTATAAATGTAGATATTGCGCTCGAGGCGCCATTACTTTTAACGAGGGGATGTTAAGAGCCTCGTCTTGGGCCTTCACTTAACGATAAAGCCAACCTTGCCTGCGCCCCGTCCGAGCTTTTGGCAGACAAGAACGCTCCACGAATTAGGCACGACGCTTAACTTGGGCCAGTGCTGCGTGATTCCATTTGCCGCGTTCCATCCTTTGCTTCCGCTTGTTTACTGCTTTTTGTTACTTTTGGCTTTTCGTTATCAATTCCCGATCTGGAGCACTCCTCTTGACGTTGCCTGCCATCTATATATCACCGCTCTCGCGGCGGACGTCCCAGCGTGCGTCACGTGCGCTCAAGTTTTGGTAGCTGCCCGGTGGGTGCGTCCCGGCTTTTAATACATGAGCTGAAAGGCGTCGTTTTAATGAAAACCTTGTCTACACGCCAGCCGCGCGGTTTGCGCTGCGGCTGGCTCAGCGAGCGAAATGTGCTCGCTGTTGCTCGCCCATCTCTTCAGTCTGGGTTGCGGATGGCGTGGCGAACCGCTCTCCCGTACGTCTGCATTTGAATTCGATTCACAATTTACTTTATGTTTGGGGGGATGCGTATTGATGAGAATATCGCACTGTGCCTGCTATTATCTGCACTGAGTCCGGCAGCGCGGTTCCTGCTCGCAGTCTTCTAACACCTCCGCTTCGCTTTCTCGCAAATAAAGGGAAGAAATTCAGGCATGGCTGAATAAAAGCCAGCTGGACGGTTGGAGCTGCGTGCGAACTTTCCGCTCCGTGAACGTGTTGGGAGACATCCTGTTGGCTTTAGCGAGTGTAAATAAGCGTTTTTGTGTTCAGGTCGTCTTGGAGGGGAACGACGGGGAGTTGCGGCGCCAGACAGATGCGCTAGCCTCGGAAGAAAAGAAAGCACAATTGATAGAGAATGGGTGTAGAAAGAATACCTCGCCCGGTGAGCAGGAAAGTAGGTGCCCCTCCCGTTCGAGAGACGAAATCCATCTCACGAACGTGATCACGTGGTGAAAAATTCACTGACTCCTTTGTCTCTGGCCCTCTTTGTTTGGGCCCAGCTGCTGCCCGGTGGCACTCTATTTTACTCTCTGGGTGCGCTTTGTCGCTCGCTTCCCACCTATCACCCCCGGCTAAAACACACAACGACCGCCCTTGTTTGAACCCGTCGTTTTTCTTCGACTCCCGACGGGCGCTTGCTAAGGGGAGCGGCGCATAATCGGACTCCAACCTTTTATATAAGCGATTCGGTACTTTGTTCGATGGAAAGAGCCTAATCCCTAATCCTTTTTTTTTTTTTTTTTAAAGAGAGAAACCTTGTCAAGGTGGGACGTGTGGTTACGGGTCTCCTTCCTCTTCTACCTATTAGTGCGTGTATTTCTATATGTAATTTTTGTTTGTCAAACTCTGAACGTTTACAGTAAATCCCGAGATATTTCAGAATCTGACGCTAGACTCCGAGGAACGTACAATAAACCTTTGGATACATTTCGGTTTTCGTTCCCAAGGTTCACAGTTCTGAAGGCGCATTGTAAGAAGTGACATTCCATTAATTCAGGCTGCTTTGATTTATTTGTTCTCCTCTCTGAGCTGCGCTCGTGTTAGTGTGAAATTTCCGTAGCGATGAGCCATATCCGGCAGCACCGATTGCAGTTCACGCTTTTAAAGGGCAACTATCAAGGTATTTTTAAACATTTTGAGTTCAAAATCACGTCACATTACTAGTCTCCCTCTATCCGGTACAACAAAAAAAAAAAAAAAAAAAAAAGAAAGAAAGGGGGGGGGGGGGGGGTTCAAAATACCGAGTAGAAGTAATTTAAGAAACTGAGAACGATGAGAGCGAAAGTGACAGCTGGGGGGACTATTTGTCTGAAGTGACCAAAAGCAAGCCAAAAATTTTGTCCTGCAGTAAAGGCAGGCCGAATATAGACGGTCGTGAACCCAGTTACGTCTCGCGCCCAAGGTTGCTCGTAGCAATCTTCCCGATTAATGCTTTGCATTCGGGAATTTTGAACTCATTTTCGCGGCAACAAAGCCTATCGCTGCGAAAATTTGGTGCAAATGGCCAGTAATCTAAAGAGTACCGCGAAAGCTTCAGTAAAATCCGAGGTTTAAAAAAAAATATTTGGGGAAGTTGTGCGAAGGCTGGGGGGAGGGGTTGGAGGTAGGGGAGCTAATAGGGTGGATTCAAGGCAGCGTACTATTCCTTGTGTCTAACTTTTTTTTTTTTTTTACAACTATTGAATAAATAGCGAGAAGAAATTCGTTGGGCGAAAACCTGTCTGCTGTGCTTGGGTCTCAGAGTAGGTTCAAGGCGCTCCAGATGGTCTTCCAACACTAGCCGCACAAAGGGGACCAAATCCGTGTTTTTGCGCACTTGCGTCGTACCAATTCCTCGAACTTCGGCGACAGTAATGAATTTTTATGTTATTTTATTTGATTGGGGCCGCGCCTGCTAGCATGATTTTTAAGGGTCTTTTTTTTTTTTTTTTTTTTTCTGATTCCGTCATACTTAGGACTTTAAAGAGAGAAATCTGTGTGGTGTGGCTCGTTACTTAATTCGAAACGACTATTTTCCACCGAAATGCTATATCTGGGTTTAGCTTGGTGTGCCAGCTGGTGCATGGTTACAGGGAGAATCAGCGAAAAGGATGCATTCACAGCGAGAAGTAAACAGGACGACTGTGAAAAAAAAAAAAAAATCATTGCGTATTTCTGTAGGTATCTCGTGTCGCGAGATATTTGTAAAAGGAGTACCGCTATACTGTCAGTGGCGCTTCCAGCGGCATACATCACTGGTATCTGTATCTACAACACACGGTTGTAGGTTTATTTACGTGTTTAGTCATTATGTTGAAACAGCGCTAGAAACACGGACAGATAAAAATACAAACACAACACAATGTCCAACCAACTCGCCCAACAACCCACTGTGTTTAGTCAGCCCGTCTTATTTTGTGAATAGTTTCTGAAACCATCGTGCAACCTTAAACCCTAGATTTAAGGGGAAACCTGTGCATCTCAGTTACTGTCATGCTCACTATAGCCAAGGCGGCAGGCAGTCTTCACTTCGGCAATTGCGCGGTTTGCAAGCGCCGATTCCCGCACGAAAGCTACACTCCCATCGTTTTATAAAATTAGTTGGGGGGGGGGGGGGGGGGTATTAGTGTGCATACAACTCTACACGCATTCGAGCATTCGCACATACATGACTTCACACGTACGCACCGGAACACGAGGTTGCGAAACATGTCTGTAATGTGGTCCTCATTATTATTGCGTAAGTGGAGTCGAACAGGAGTGTGTTCTCGCATTTCCTCCGCATCAGTTCAACTGATCGCGCCTGAAGTTTCTCTGTATAGTTTTTGCTTTTAAATACCGAGTAAGATACTTTGTTCGGATCTGTGCGGTTGAATGTATGGCAGGGCTGCCACTACGATAATGCAATGATGATACAGCAAACTATGTTTAGGCATTTGACGTTGCTTAATCTCATAGTGCATATTTTAGAAGAACATACTGAACGAGAAGTTATATGCCGATTTTAATGTTTTTAGCGTCTGTCGTTCTTTCCTTATATCGCGTTCTCGTGACATTGAAACTACTTCAACTGAAAGCGGAGCATTTACACACTAGCAAAGCATAACCAACGAAAGAAAAGAGGTCGCGCCACACCCAGTTTCTAGAAATTGCGGTTACATCTAGTGCTTTTTTTTTTTTTTTTTTTTTTTTTTGCGCACATATGAGGGCAGACTGCATTGCTAGCCGCTTCCCGCCGTTGATCGCCGAGTTTCCGATAAGCACAACGTTACCATCAACGTCATCAGTTCGAATGGAGAGGGAGGGAAAAGACTTCAACTTCTAATTTCCTTACCGTGGACAGCAAGAAGCTGAGCGATCGAACTTCAGCGAGAGCATAAGTGTGACGTACTTGTCCCGAGTGTCCCGTTAATGCGAAGTCGGTTCCACTTTGGGGGGCCGTTCTTTTTTGCAATGTATACAGGTGTGGTCAAAAATACGGAGCCCACTTCGGCGTTTCAACTTTTCTCATGCGCTCGTAGACAGCTTGTGAATGTTTCTTCCTGTTATATCGAGCGCCCCAGCGCCATTTGCTAGCACATGAGATATAAATTACCAAATGTTTGCTATGCGAAGCGCGTGAGAACTTATATCACCGAACATGCGCCGTGTGATTTTGGCCGTTTGAATTTTTGAGAACTAAGAAGCTGCGAAGGAGCTGCATTTCTGCGCTGTGTGGGATATACTGCCTTCGCACGCAGGCTGCCTCCTTATGTAGGAACGAAATGTTTTCCCGGCTACCGTGTCGCGAAAACTTTTCTGTGCAACTGTTTATGCTTTGCTGCCTTAAGGTTTTCATGTTTGCATCGGGAGCGCTGTTCTGACCTCGCCTGTTTATAATCTTCTTTGTGCCCTCCATCCCCGTCTCCATTTGTGGCTGTGATTGCTCAATTTTAAACGCTGGTGCTACGCTCATTCACTGCTTGTTTAATTTGTCCAACGAGCAGTTAGCGAGCTTAGAGTTCCGAAAACTGGCATTTAGAAACTAGAATCTTATTAGTCTACCTCTGTTGTTGACAGTAGGGTCTCCAACGTGCCTTGCTGTCTGCTACCATTTGCTGCGCCCTGTCGGATTTCGGTAAGAAAGCCGCAGCCGCGCACGATAAATCCTTCAGGAAATGCTCGTTGAAAGCTCTGTTCGGCTTTACCTAACTCGTAGGCGGGAAGCTTGGAAACGTGGCAGCCTTCGAGCGCGACCGATTAATCTCTAAACGCGCACGGTGTCCAAAAACGGGCGAAATTCGATTTTATACTCGGCAATTATCCGCGAAAGGTACTAGGCGCTGTTCTGTCTCCCAATCCTTTCCTTATTTTTTTACTTCCTCCCCTACACCGGATGCCCATGTGAAATGAGGCAGGCCGCGCAAAAGGTGGTCCATGCAAGGAGCGCGGTCGATCGGCAGAGGTGCCTTGTGTGGGATCTGCTAGCCGCTTACAATGACAGCAGTGAACAAAAGGAAAAAAAGAGCCGCGCTTGGAGGTGAACGAAATGCGCCAGTTTCTTGGGGAATCTTGGAATTAGGTGATTAGGGTGTCATTACAGGGCTCGTTTCGCTTTCGATCGTGCAAGCGCGGCATTTTTGCGAGAAATTAAAGAATTCACCCCTGATAATTAAAGGGAATCTGGATTTAGAAAGTCCAAGTTTTGTTCTTTATTCCGACGTCATCACTTTCCTTTTCCATTGTATGGCTTCCTATCCTGCATTTCTTACGTATTTACTTTTGTCTTTTGGTTTTGCTGAATGCCGTCGGCCCAACAAATATTCAGACGTCGTGCCGCAAGGTTCCGCTAGGCCTACGGATGCGCCGCGCTTTAATCTTTTAACAGCTTAGCTGAATTCTGACGTCTCATGGGGCTTATTAATTATTGTAAGGTGAGTTGCGCAATACGCCATGTCCCCAAATTTCATACTCATAATTCACAAAACCTGAACTTAGCTACTAATTTCCGGTCTAAAAGAGTCAGGTGCATGAACAAGCCATTCTGCTCCCCCCCACCTTTGCTTGCTATTCAGAGCAACTATAGGCTCTCTAAGGGGGCAATTGCGTGAAACAGTTGTACCTGACCAGAGGGCACAAACTTGAAGGATTAGAATTTCGCTCTTGCTCTAAGTCGTAGTTTACTTTGGCAGTGGAGGTGAGTTATGATGATTTTCGTTGGCGGCATATAGGTCCAGCATTTTGTGTGTGTGTGTGTGTGTGTGTGTGTGTGTGTGTGTGTGTGTGTGTGTGTGTGTGTGTGTGTGTGTGTGTGTGTGTGTGTGTGTGTGTGTGTGTGTGTGTGTGTGTGTGTGTGTGTGTGTGTGTGTGTGTGTGTGTGTGTGTGTGTGTGTGTGTGTGTGTGTGTGTGTGTGTGTGTGTGTGTGTGTGTGTGTGTGTGTGTGTGTGTGTGTGTGTGTGAGCCTGCAATAGTGTCGGAACTGGAGTCATGTCACTAACGGGTTGCTTTGTTCTTTTGCAGAACTGCTGGATCGTCATGACGTAACTGAGCCATGGAAGCCCCCCAGCGTAGCATGGACACGGGCCAGCAGCCTGCTGTAGTGGCCAGCATGACTCCCGAAGACTGTCCGGCGTCCGGCGCTGAGCGTGGGGACAAATCGGCCGATGGCGGAAGTCCCCCGAGCCAGCAGTTCAAAGAAGATCCGGCCGATGCGTCGGACCAGAGCTCGTCTCTCAGCGATGTAGAAACATTCAACGGCAAGATAGTGTACAACCCGGACGGATCAGCCTTCATCATCGAGACCGCGACTGCGGGGGACTCTGACGGTGTCAGCGACGAGGACTGCAGCTTGGATCTCCCCCACCAAGAAGGCAGCATCGTCGACGGCCCAGGTGTCACACCGCCACCGATCATTCCGCAAGTGGTGAATGCTTTCCACATTTCTCGCAATCCTGCCCTGTACAGCGCCCTCTATGGCCAAGCATATAGCCTCTTGCAAGAGAAGAAGAAGGTTCCTGAAGTCCCTATTATGCACAGCTATCGCGTCTTTTCCGTGCGGGACCAGAAGAATAAGGACGAGAAAGGAGCCACAGATGAAAGTGCGGCCGACGAGAAGAAAGTCTCTCGACCGCCTGGTTGGAGCGCTCTTTTGAATACGGCCCTCCCGCTAATGGAACATCCGTCTGTGCCCATTAAGCCCATTCTTATGTGCTTTATCTGCAAGCTGTCTTTCGGTTTCACTAAGTCATTTGTAGGCCACGCGATTGGCGAGCACGGTATCACGTTAACGGACGAGGAGCGCCACATGATGAACCAGAAGAATATCTCGGCCATCATTCAGGGGGTGGGAAAGGACAAAGAGCCCCTGCTGTCCTTTCTCGAGCCCCTTCCCGCGCAGGGCGCCGCCGGTGGCCCTTGCGGCAAGTTCCAAGCTAAGAACCCCATCGCCAGCAGTTCATCTTCAAGTTCATTGGCGCCAGCGGAGGCAGGCCCGCTGCTCAGTGTCAACACCAATGGTCCGGAGAATCCGTCGGCGCAAGACGCTCGCCAAAGTCCTCAAGCACCTGTGCTGACGCCGCCCGGCTCTTCGAACGCCAGCCATCGAGCGGACGAAACGTTGGCGCCAGAGCTTGAAGACTTGGCGAATATCGAAAAAATCGCCAAGGCAGCTGCAGCTGCTGCTGCCGTAGTTGAAAATCCTCCGGTCGTCGCAGCAACTGCAGAAAAACCGACGCACGTGGCTCCCGGCAGCGATCCTGCGCCGCGAACTTCGCCGCCCTCAAGTGAGCGGCCGATGAGCGCGGGCAGCTCGTCCTCTCCGGGCGTGTCGCCCAAGCTTTTGCAACAACCGCCGTTTCTGAACGCCTGCGCGTCGCCGGTGATGGCCTGCCCGCAACACCCGGACGGAAAGACCAACGGCGTGGAGTGCCCCAAGTGCGACACGGTCCTTGGGTCATCCCGCTCCCTCGGCGGCCACATGACGATGATGCACTCTCGCAACTCCTGTAAGACGCTCAAATGTCCCAAGTGCAACTGGCATTACAAGTACCAAGAGACGCTCGAGATCCATATGAAAGAGAAGCATCCAGAGAACGAGCTAAACTGCATCTACTGCCTGACTAGCCAGCCGCATCCGCGGTTAGCTCGAGGCGAAACATACACATGCGGCTACAAGCCATACCGCTGCGAGGTCTGCAATTATTCGACGACCACCAAGGGCAACCTGAGCATCCACATGCAGTCCGACAAGCACATCAACAACATTCAGGAGCTCCAGAACGGCAACTTGCAGGCCACACCCGAGCAGCTCCTCCAGCAGCAGCAGCCGCCGCAGCAGCAGCAGCCTCCGGCTCTCCCGGAGGCCGTCAAGAAGCCCGGGCCAGCGGCCAAACCCAAGGCGACGTGGCGGTGCGACGTGTGCAACTACGAGACGAACGTGGCGCGGAACCTGCGCATCCACATGACCAGCGAGAAGCACACGCACAACATGATGGTCCTGCAGCAGAACGTTAAGCACATGCAACAGCTGAGCGCTCTGCAGCAGGCCCAGGCCCTGGACCCGCTGTTCCAGTTCCACCCGGGCCTCTTGCTGCCCTGCGACGGCCAGCTGCAACCGGAGGCGGCGCTCGCGGACATGGCTTACAACCATGCCTTGCTCATGATGGCCTCCCAGCAGCACCAGCAGCAGCAGGCCCTGGCCGCGGCCGCCGCGGGCTCGCCGCTCGCCTCGCCCACCATGGACATGGAGCACCCGGACCCGACGCTGCGCCTAGAGCTCTCAACCGACGACACGTCGCAGCTGTTCCAATGCTGTGTCTGCGGTTTGTTTTCAGTGGACTCGGTGGAGGCCCTCGGGGCCCACTTCCAGCAGGACCGCACGCGCCAGCGCGAAGACGAAGTCCTCATGGCGGTGGCCGGCAGCTACGTCTGCAAACTTTGTTCCTACAAGACCAACCTGAGGGCCAACTTCCAGCTCCACTGCAAAACGGACAAGCACCTGCAGAGGCTGCAGCACGTGAACCACATAAAGGAGGGCGGCCCGCGCAACGACTGGAAGCTCAAGTACGTCAACGTCAGCAACCCCGTCCAGGTGCGCTGCAATGCGTGCGACTACTACACCAACTCGGTGCACAAGCTCCAGCTGCACGCGGCCAGCGCGAGGCACGACCTGGTGGCCAGGCTCTTCCTCTTCCTCGTGGCAGCCGAGACGAACCTGCGCGGCGACGTGGCGCGGCACTACCAATGCACGGCCTGCGGTTTCCACTCGCGCACCCGCAGCGGCCTCCTGGGGCACGCGCACTCGCTGCGCCACCTGCAGCAGACGCGTGCCAAGGACGAGGGCGGCTCGGTGGGCGAGTCCTGGAAGGACACCTTCCTCGTCAAGGAGTACGCGGGAAACGAACACGTCAGCTTCGACGTTGACGTCGGTGAGTGTTATTCACCGTTCTGATTTATGTAGTCAGAAGTGGCGCCTGTGTGGAGCTTATCTTAATTGAGTAGTCTATTTGCCGTGATTTTCACACAAATGTCTGCTCTCTGAGCTGTGCTTTGGTACATTGGCCATTTTAAGATTAACGTAACATCATTTCAGTGGTGCAGCTAACGGGAAAAAGTGCAAACAAGTTTACTTTGAAAATCTGTATTGTTCTTTGTTGGATTGGTGTGCTGGGTTGAGCAAGGAGGCGCAGCATTGACAAGCGGTATGGAGCTCGGCTGAACCGCCGTGGTATGCAAGGCATGACATTTTTTCGTGACGCTTGTATGATTTCACCTTAGTGTCTTTAGATCCATTGGCGAAACGTATAGTATACGAGAGATGCAAGGCAGAAAATGTTAATTTTGTAAGAAAAGTAAAATCGTTTCTAGATTTTGTAATATAAGTAGAATATAGCAATGTCCTCCACTTTCGGTCAAAACTTGCTCACCATAAATGTAAGAAAGTGGACTGTTGTGCCGGTGAAGTTGGAACGCGTGCCGTCATCGGCTATGCCCCAACTTATTATAATTATGATTATTTTTTGCTCTGTCTGGCTTGCTCATACGCTTTTTCAGGACAGCTGCGGGATTGCAATAAAAACGCAAGCAAGAGCTATGTAATCTTGGTCTTGCGAGCCGTATAAAACAAGCAATACGGAAAAAAATGATTAGCGGACACGTATAACTTTCCATGACTAAATTTTAGCCTTTATTCTTCATAAGACCTTGGTTTTACTGCTGCCTTTGCTAGTTATTAACGCGAAAGCGTTACTTAGCTATGTTCACAGACATAGCCGCCTTTATACTCTGTGCCTGTCAACGCGCCGCGCGAACAATAGAGCGGCGCCGTCGGGTAAAGTTGCGCGGCGCTGCCGCTCCCATCGCTGAGGGCGCCACTGACGTAGGGGTTGAGGCGCACGGGTACGAACGTCGGCACGAGGCGGGAGCGCTGTTATTCGCTAGCGGGATAACTGTTCCTAAACATGAATCGTGCATATTCAGCATATTTGCTTGTAAGGCCGACATCCACTAAGCATAACAAGTGATCATGATACTAGATAGGCAATAACAGCAATGCTATATGACATTTTATGTCAGGCGGTTTCAAAAAATTGCGCATGGCTCTAAAAACTGCACGACTGCTCCGCTAGCGCCAAATGGTAATAAACAAAAATACAATGCTAGTCTACGCTGCCATAAAACAAAATTTAAGAGGAAAGGTGCCAGCATTTATTTACACATTTCACAACAGCAGTTATCCTGCAAGAGTACCATGTAGAAGTGGTGTGACGAATAGTTGCCACAAGTAGGGAAAAATGTTCACGGTGACTGCTGTCACTGATAGCACTTGAGAAGCCAGCCTGATTTACAGATTATTGTAACAACTGCATCGCAGTATGCCATTGAGATCTGTGAGCACAATTTTGGTATCAGCTGTTGCTTTCAATGATTCAGCGCGTCGTACAAACGTTTTCTTCTTTTTTTTTAACTTGAAAAACGAGGAAAGACAAATATACGAGTTGCATCTTTCTGTTTCAATCACTCCAAAATAATCGTCACAATAGGCAAAGCTTGTGTTTTTATTTTTTCACAGAATTGCACAGTTAGCTAAACAAAACATACTGCGCTGGAGCACATGTACAGCCTCGTCCACTTCTAGCTAGAACACGGTTACTGCTTTTAAAGCAACATTTCATCCGACCCGGCCACTCAGTAATCTAAAGTGGCTGGCCATGTGAAGCAGCACATCCGTGTCTCTGTGTGCTTGCATCGCTTTGCATCGATATCTGCCTGCGTCAGATACAATGTTGCTTTAAAAGCAGTGACCGTGTTCTAGCTAGAAGTGGACGACCCTGTACATACCACACAGACGAGCTAACCAGGAAAGAAGTAGGCATCGCAGTCCAGAAAATACACGTGCACATTTAATATTATTATTACCTTACTGACGCGTAATAAGCACACTTCTGGTGCTGTCATTATTTTTCACACGCCTTAATGCGGTTGAGTAAGAGTTTTGCGGTTTCCGATGCTAGAGAGGAACAGCGATTTAGTTGACAAGGAAAACTAAATAGGCTTTGCATGATTTGGTTTAACTCACTGTAAAGTAGTCATCGTCACAATAGGTAAATCTTGTGTTCCTATTTTATCACAAAATTTCGTAATTAGCGTATACTGCAAAAAAAAACAACAACAAACAAACTTCGCAGGAGCACATCTAACACACTACGCAGACGAGCTAGGCAGGGAAGCAATTAGCATTGCAGTCCAGAAAGCACATGCGCACATCTAACAGTACTATTGCAGTATTGACGCTTAATAAACACAGCGTTTGGTGCTGTCACTATGTTTTGCAAGCCTCAAAGCTGCTGAACACTACGCAGCGATCGCCAGAAGGACAAAGCAAAGCTGGCACTTACCAGTTGGTGTAATGCTGTATTCCGGAAGCACCCGAAGGCAGAGAAAAGTAGAAGCATGATCTTGCACACTGTATAAGAGTCCTAGAAACAGCGAGAAAGCGGTAGCGCGTGGCTATCCGGACCACTTTGCAACACGGCGCATCCGGCAGTCGCCTGGTGAGGGTGACCCTACGTTGCTGTCGCCATCTTCCGGCAGCCAGCGGCGTAACTTGTCAACGGAGGAGGAGCGACGGCCGCGGAGCGCGGAGTCGCCAGGCAGAGTGTATAAAGGATGTCACAGATTTCTGTCCGCAGATCGTGCCCGCAGACCGCGTCCGCAAAATCTTGTCTGCAGCAGTTGCGGATAATTGAGAAGTGGTAGAGGTTAATGACGGGTGTCAATCGATAAAGGCTGACGTAATGTTGCTGCAGAAAAAATTAATTGGGCCAATAAGTTAATTAGGTAATTAATTAGAATAACTGGTTCACAGGAAAGGAAAGGTGCAGTATCTGCCACACTTTTTCTGTGGACACCTGAACCGCGCCGTGAGGGAAGGGAGGGAGTTGGGAGTGAAAGCGGAAAGAGAGAAACGAGTGCCGGTAGTGGATATGACATCAAGGATGTGACGTCACGCAGCCAGAAGTAGAGCCGAAAAAAAAAGGGCATGGGAAGGGATTGGCGCGCAATTTGAAAGTACCAAAGACTAAAAGGGGTAAACAAGAAGTGAATTAATGTGATGTAGAGGATATTACTTCACGGAACCGGAAGTAGAGCCGAAAAAGGGCATAGGAAGGGATTGGCGCGCAATTTGAAAGTACCAAAGACTAAAATGGGCAAACAAGAAGTGAATTAAGCTACTAGAAGCAACCAACAGCAGCATTCGTGCTTTCGCAATACTCCAATGTAGATTCTGCAGTGCTCTTCAATTTTTTTTTTTTTTTTTCTGTTCAGCTTATTTCCACTAGTTTCAGAGAACGAAAAATGTCGCATTACAGGCAGGGAAAAAAAAAAATCTGAAAGATCTATGGGAATATTTTTTCGCGCTCAAGATTGAAGTTTAGTTTATTTTCCAATCATATATGAATGTAGCACCTCTGAAAATGCCATTCAAGGGTGGTACAGCTGCGCTGTGCTGCACCAAAAGCATTAAATTGAAGTCAAATCAAGTCTTTATTTTAACATCGCTGAGATGTTAGCGGCGCGGCGAACGCTTTATTTTTAGAACAGAGTTTTGTAAAATGTAATTAGATCCCCGTTAATTCGGACTAGGCCTATATAAGGCTATGACGTCGGAGGTTCTTTAAAATTCAGACATGAGCGGGCTCGCACCGGTTACTTAGAACGGGCCGGGGGTGGGAGGAGGGGTGTCAGGTCGAGGTACGACTCCCCGCGCTGCCGGCGATACCGAAATAGTCCTCCCGAATCTGAATTTAAAGGAACAATGGTGCACGTGCACTAGTCCTTGTGCGTGCACAACGACGGTCTGAGTCTCCAACTTCCCAAGTACAGCTTAGTGGCGTAGTTTCGGTTTCCTTAACTTCACGCCGACCCGCGGCTGCTGTCTCGAACGCTGTTTGGCACGTCACTGGTGTTTAATTTTATTTGGGGATGGCGTAAAGCGTTGTGATATATTTGTCTTGCTGGCATCCATGTACTTCTTCCAGTACGCCGAAATTGTGCACTGGTCACGCGCTGTTCATAGTTCATGCAGTGAAGCACCCTCAAAACTCGAGGGGCCGTTTTTGAGCAGGCACCACTTCTACTGTGTTGTACTACGAAGCAGGTAGTGGAGGCCTTTAAGATTTTAACGAAGTTTTACAGTGAAGCACCCTCAAAACGCGAGGGGCCGTTTTTGAGCAGGCACCACTTCTACTGTGTTGTACTACGAAGCAGGTAGTGGAGGCCTTTAAGATTTTAACGAAGTTTTACATTGACTGATGCTCTGAAGTTGCTGCTACAAAAGATTACATTTCAGCTCCACAGCTGCTCCAGAACGCACATTTTTTTTTTTTGCTCCAAAACCTATTTTGGCTATCCCACCCTTGGTCATTCGATCGGCGCAACAGTTCTATTATCTGAATCATCAGCCTCGCACCCCCGCTTAAACAATGAACTGCCCTAAGCGAGTGAAGATCATTCACTGTTCGCTTCGAGGGTATAGAGCCTTGTGGACTGCAAAGGCGTGTGTATGGGAGCGGAGTAGTGCCTCAAAATACGCAATGGCAAATGGTACTACCATCTCAGCACGCCCCTAGCATCTGTGCTGTTAATTTTTTCACTTGACTGTGTCATTGCTAACAATGTTCCTGACCTTTTCCTCGAAATATGGCATTTCGGTGTAAACTTTGTCCGTTTCTTTTGGTTTGGTTTGGTTTACAATACAGTACCTTTTATTCAACATCATCAGGGTGTTGGTTGCGTCGGCAAAAGCCAGTGATGAGGCTTGACGAGGCCGACGCACCCTATAGAGACAGTTTGGTAGTGACACACATAAAAAATCCTAGTTGAAATAAAGAAAAGCATGGGTTAACATTCAAACATTGAGAGCATGAGGTAGCACAGGTATCAGTCAGTTGTCCCGCATTTAATAAATGCGGGAAAATGAAGCGCAACATTTGACAGCCGTAATTTGTGCGCGTCTTAGGTAACAACCATTTAAAACTTGCTCTAGTTGAGTGCATATAATCTTTACACTGTAATCTTGACGGCTGTAACATAAAACTGTTGTTTTTAATTACGCTTGCCTGAGAGAAAGAGAAAACTTTATTGTCGGGAGTAGTGTTTCTGGGTCTTAGTGGAAGAGCCAAGTGGCCGTTAGCTCGTGGCTTGCGGCGACTTCAGCGCGGTTTACGGCGCCCAATTGTATATCGGGGCTCGCGTTACGCAGCACTTCCTCCCAGGATTCAAATGAGGGAGCTTCTATGAGAGCCTTGGGAGGCGGGTCCTCTGAGCAATCCCACAGGATATGATTTAGGTCGGCTTTCTCTCCGAAGTAACGTTTTGTATAACTGGGGAAGTGGGGCGATGCCTAGGTTTTCAAAAATTGGTGCAGAATGTTCAAGTCGAGGAGCGTTCACAATATTTCAAACAGCTTTCTTTTGTAGGAGATGTAAGCGGTTGATGTTAGTGAGAGATGTACCCCATACCAAAAAATAATAATTGTCAACAGAAGAAAACAATTAGTTATACAACATTGCTTTATATGCTTTAGCATGAAGTGTCTCAGTCGTCATAAAATGCCAACAGCCTTAGACAGTTTGTTTACCACAAGGTCGATGTGATCATTCCAAGTCAAATTTTTATTAAAAAGGACACCGACTTTTGACTGTTGGAACTAATCGAATGAGTGGTGATCCCATCCTAAGACAAAGGTGGCAGTAAAGTCATTTTATGGCGAGGTCTAAAAAGCAGTGCTTTTGTGTTTTCAGTGTTTGTTTTTAAAGAGTTAATTTTGGACCTTTCTTGTAAAGAGTGTAAGCAATCTACTGTAAGCCAAAGTCTCGTGTGTAGCCATAGATAGAATGGAAGCAGAGGTTGTTGTGAACATATATTTAGTCTGTAATATTACAAACTTGCAGCTTGTTTCAAAAGCACACTGGCCTCAGCTATGGTTCATGCTCTTGCAGCTTACCCTTTCGAAAATACGATTGACCTGGCATTAAATGGCGTTTAGCCTTTTAAAATTGACCTTTTGCCTTATTGACTGTTTTTGCACCTCTTTCAGAGAACAAAGGTACGGAAGCAATGGAAGTGGACCTACCACCTCCAGTGTTGCCTGTGGAAGATCGAGAGTCAGCTAACAAGTCAGGAGGTCCGTCAAGTCCAGGTTCTATGCTAAAGCAAGCCTTACTCGAAAACGCCGCCAAAGCCGAAGCCGCTGCGAGTTCTCATCGGTCCGAGGAAGAGAAAACCAGCGAGAGGCACACATGCAAATTGTGCAACTTCACTGCCAAGAGCCAGACGCTGCTACATGCGCACGTATCATCTCAGCATTCCTCCCAGCATCAAGCTCAGCGACAGCCTAAGTCGGTGCAGTGTCCGCTCTGCCAGGAGCAGTTCAAGGCGCTAGAAAAAATTGAGTCACACCTAGTTGAGACACACAACGTGACTTCCGAAGGCATGCAGCGACTTCTTGCTCTTGTCGACACATCTGTCTGGGCTACAACGGCAGCAGTAAAACGTGGGAAGTCATCGGCCACAAAACAAAACGCGTTGCCAGCAGCAAACGAAGATTCTGATAGTGCTGATGCCGACTGCCAGGCGAGTGACTCTGAAAACAAGGACAAAATGACTCTTGACGACTGCTTGTCTATCGAAGACCTCACTTGTGGCGCATGCGGCAAGAACTTCAGCGTCCTGGAGGAACTGTTCAGCCACCAGACCGAGACAGGCCACTTGGAACTGAAGCAGACTCCTCGAGGGCCTGGCTACCTGTGCTGGAAGAAGGCGTGTAACCAGTATTTCATGACGCCACAAGCAGTCCAAGTTCATTTCAAAGAGATTCATTCGAGGCGATCTCAACAGCAGCAGCATCAGCATCAACTGGCTGTCTCTGAGCGGCACGTGTACAAGTACAGGTGCAATCAATGCAGCTTGGCCTTCAAAACGCTGGAGAAGTTACAGCTCCACTCCCAGTACCATGTCATTCGAGCGGCCACGCAATGCGTGCTGTGCGGGAGAAGCTTCCGCTCTGTCGCTGCGCTCCAGAAACATGTGGAGACGTCGCACATCGATATGACGCCGGAAGAACTGGAGCAGTACAAGACCAGCTTGGTTAACAACCCATTGCTCACTAGTGGGGGTGGTGCAGTGCTGGACCCACAAACGACTGAATTACTAAAAAAAGAAAGCAACCGCGAAGAAGATACTGCGCTAGACGAAGAGATGGACACCGATGATGGAGCGCAGATCAATGAAAATGACGGAAGTGTGGAACCCATGGATGCCAGTGTGCCAGGTCTTGGTGAAGGAACTTCTATAAAAGAACAATTTTTCGAAGATTACATTAATAGTCAAGCCATAGCTGAGGACAGCTACAATGATCCTGGTAGGAAGTACAAGTGCCACCGTTGCAAAGTTGCATTCACGCGTCAGAGTTATCTAACAAGTCACAACAAGACACTGCTTCACCGGAAAGGCGAGAAACTCAGCTACCCCATGGAAAAGTATCTGGACCCTAACCGGCCTTATAAGTGCGATATTTGCAAGGAATCCTTTACCCAGAAGAACATCCTTCTAGTGCATTATAATTCCGTGTCCCACTTGCACAAGCTAAAGCTCAGTCTCAAAGATGGCAGCAGCCCAGTACCAAGTCTGCCTAGCTCTGCAGTGAACGCTATACCATTGACTGTTGCACCTTCTAGCAACTGCAGTAATAGTGTGACATCTCATACAGCGATCGCCCCACCCCAGTCGCCGACGTTGTCACAAGTCATGGCGCATTCTCCTACCAATAATAACAACAATGATGCGGAGAAGAAACCATTCAAGTGCAACATTTGCAAGGTAGCTTACACTCAAGGCTCTACATTGGACATACATATGAGGTCTGTGCTTCATCAGACAAGGGCATCAAAGCTTCATGAACTTGCAATGACTGGTCAAGTGGATTTAAGCTCACCTCTAATAGAGAAACCCGAATCAGGACTAGCTGTTCAGTCCGAGTCACCACAACCAGTTCAGCAGAAAAGTTTGACAGACATGCTAACTCCAAGCAAGCCGCCTCAGCAGTCCTTAGAATTTTCACAAAAGCAATCCGAAGCATCCTCTCAAAATCTGTCCCACGGACATTCAGCGCCTTCAACTCCAGTGCCTGCTAGTACCTCTACCACACCAACATCACAGGACCATTCGGAGAGCAGCTGTTTGCACCATGTCATTACATCTACTGTCTCTCATATCGGCCAGCAGCCAGTGCTACTGTCGTCACAAATGGCATCGTCGCAAGGAATGGTGACGTGCAACCGTTGCAGTGCAATCTTAATGTCACAAGAAGCGCTCGTTCAGCATCAACAGCTGTATTGTGTGGCTACATCAGCTGCCCAGTCGACGTCACCAGTTGTTGTCACGCAGAAGCATTCGCTACATAGCCACCATCATCAGCACCACACCCCCCAGCAGATGATGCCAGAAAATCAACTCAGCAACCCGCAGCTTCAGGCTGCAGCCACAGCGACGCAACAACTACTTCGTTTGAGGTCCCCGTATCCACGGTCCAAGCCTCCTATGTACAAACACCTCCTAGAAGGTTTTGGCTTCGACGTCGTGATGCAATTCAACGAGTTTAACCAGAAGCGCATGAAAAGAGACGCGGAGAAGCGAGAACAAATTCTTCAGCAGCAGCAACAGCAGCAGCAGCAGCCCAAGGAAGAATTAGACAAGCCAATGTCTCCTAAAGTAGAAGCGGTGCAAGTGAAGAAGGAAGCAGAGGAGACTGAACCTGAAAAAGAGAACACGATGCCCGAAATCAACCGCTCGGTGTGCAACACCTGTCAGAAGGAGTTTTCCAGTATCTGGGTGCTGAAGGCTCACAGGGAGGAAGTTCATCATGACATAGTGCCCTTAGACTTGGTGTCCAAGCTTGCAGACGACTTCCGGACGGAGTACGACAAGAAAAATGCGTCGCAGGTTCCCACGGAGGAGGGTATGCTGGACCTTGCAAGCAGCCAGGCCGCGGGCGGCCAGGCCGACGGGGCGTCGCCGGGTGCATCCGTGGGCGTCTCGACGGTGGGTGTGGGAGGCAACGGTGGCAGCAGTGGTGCTGGTGGCGGTGGTAGCGGCAACACTAACAGTAGCAGCAACAGCAGCAACACCAACGCTGCAGGCCACTCCCCGCAGCTCCCAACACCTGCCTCGGCAACGCCGCCAGTGTCACTGTCGGTGGCCCCACAAGCGAGCCAGCAGCAGCCAGTGTCCGAAGCGTCCACTGTGACTGCCAACCAGATGGCAGCTCAGCTGCAGTTCAATCAGCTGCTCATGAGCA
This sequence comes from Amblyomma maculatum, assembly GCF_055883805.1. Classification (NCBI taxonomy): domain Eukaryota; kingdom Metazoa; phylum Arthropoda; class Arachnida; order Ixodida; family Ixodidae; genus Amblyomma; species Amblyomma maculatum. The sequence goes on along the minus strand of NC_139344.1, from coordinate 197,616,016 downwards.
TGGGTTTGGGCATGGGGCTGCCGATGGGAATGAACATGCCCTTTGCAGCCGCCATGAACATGCATCCGCCGCTCATCCCTGTGGTCATGCCACCTCACATGGACCCGCTGATTACATCCGCATTCAACCACCCTATGATGCCAGGGGCTATGGATCCAAGCTTTTTCGCTGCCCAGCAGAAGTTGCTCCAGCAACAGCACCAGCAACTTGCTCAAGCACAGCAGCAAGCTCAACAACAAAAGCGGGCCCGTACTCGCATTAGCGATGAACAACTGCGCATTTTGCGAGCCTACTTCGATATCAACAATTCTCCAACGGAAGAGCAACTAATGGAGATGTCCGAGAAGTCTGGCCTGCCTCTCAAGGTCATCAAGCACTGGTTCCGCAATACCCTCTTCAAGGAGCGCCAGCGTAACAAGGACTCGCCGTACAACTTCAACAACCCTCCGTCGACCTACCTTAACCTCGAAGAGTACGAGAAGACGGGCGAGGCCAAGGTTATCCCGCTGTCCGAGAAAAATAACAATGCTGAGGACGGCAGCATCTCCGCTGTGAAGCCGGTGCCTCCGTCCGCTGCCAGCAAGGAGGCGCCCCCTGTATCGACGACTACGACGACAACGACACCGTCTGAAGTTCCGGTCAAGAAGGACTCCATCAGAGAGGAGGCGCGCATTGAGGCTGCCAGCACAGATACGCAAGACAGCGTCGCATCTTCTAACACGACTCAGAACGGGGAGGGTGCTCTTCTAACTCCCAAGGTGGAGGCCCCTACTTTGCAATCTTCGCAGCACAACAGCGGCGGCGGTGGCAGCAGCAGCGGCGGCGGCGGCAAGTCCGAGTTCCTGAGCTCCCTGACGTCTCGGCTGTCCGTGGATCCGCCTCTAGACATGGCGTCTCCGGTGCATCACGGCTTCCTGCTGAGCACGCCGCCACCCCTGCTGGAGCGGTCCTCGAGCACTACGCCCACACCGATGACGTCGACGCCTTCGGCCGGATCTTCCGGGAAGCGGGCCAACCGGACCAGGTTCACAGACTATCAGATAAAGGTGCTTCAGGAGTTCTTTGAGACGAACGCCTACCCCAAGGACGACGACCTCGAGTACCTATCCAAGCTTTTGAACTTGAGTCCGCGCGTCATCGTCGTCTGGTTCCAGAATGCCCGTCAGAAGGCCCGGAAAGTGTACGAGAACCAGCCGCCTTCAGCGCCGGAGGACGACGGCTCGGGGAGGTTCCAGAGGACGCCGGGACTCAACTACCAGTGCAAGAAATGTTTGCAAGTGTTTCAGCGTTACTACGAGCTTATTAAGCATCAAAAGACTTCCTGCTTCAAGGATGAGAACCCATTGGCTGTACAGCTCAAGGCTGCCGCTGCCTCCGGGAGTGGCACTGGAACTGGCAGCAGTGGGGGTGGGAGTGGTGACGACCGCAGCCTGGTCGGCGCATCCAACCCGTCATCCCCAAGGACTCCAGAGCCGCCGTGTAAAAGCCCGCAGAACGGCTCATACCGATGTGACAAGTGCAGTCTGGTGTTTCCGCGGTTTGACCTGTGGCGCGAACATCAAATTGTGCACATAATGAACCCGAACTTGTTTCCCAACTACCCTCCGAACTCTTCTTTCGGTATCCTGCAGTACGAGGGACAGCAACAGCAGCAGCTTGCTCTGCCATCGGCCCAGCAACAGCAGCAGCCGTGGAAGCGGAAACTAGAGGAAGAGCAGCCACTGCAGCTACAACAGCTACAGCAGCAGGACAGCAAGGACCCGACAGGGGACCCACCACGCGATAAGCGGCTCCGGACCACGATCTTGCCAGAGCAGCTTGACTACCTTTACCAGAAGTACCAGATGGAGAGCAACCCAAGCCGCAAGATGCTCGAGAACATTGCGCGTGATGTGGGCCTCAAGAAGCGTGTCGTGCAGGTGTGGTTCCAAAATACGCGGGCGCGAGAACGTAAAGGCCAGTTCAGGGCGCACCAGCAAGTCATCCACAAAAGGTGCCCTTTCTGCCGCGCTCTGTTCAAGGCTAGGTCGGCGCTGGAGTCCCATTTAGCGACTCGGCATGCAGACCTTTACAGCAAGGGTGAGCTCAACATTGACTCGTTCCCAGATGGCGACGCGGACTCCAATCCAGGAACACCGACCAGCAGCGCTTCCGAGGAAAGCAAAGCCATTTCGCCCTCTGCGGGTTCGGACCTGGTCCACAGCACCATGAAAAAGTACTACGAAGACTCGCTCAAGAAGTACCTGGACGAGATGACTGGCGCTCCGACGGACCTCAGTGTCAAGCCCAAGGCGAACAAGGTCGAGGTTGGTGGCGGCGAGGCCCCCCTAGACCTGAGCAAGCCCTTTCGCTTGGACTCGGATAGGTCCGGTGACCACTTGTCGGTCAGCGAAAAGAGCATGGACCTGCGGATCGGCGTCTCCGACGACGCGCGCTCCGAGACCCACTCCGAGTCCACTGACAATATGGATGGCGACGATTCGTATTTTGAGTCGAACCCAACGTCACCACTAGGGCTTCACGGCGCAGGGGGGCAGCAACCGTCACGCCCTGTCTCGGGCTCTGGAAAGAGGTTCCGCACTCAAATGACCACCGTCCAGCTGAAGGTTATGAAGTCGATCTTTGCCGACTACAAGACGCCTTCCATGGCTGAATGCGAAATGCTGGGCCGCGAAATCGGACTGCCGAAGCGGGTTGTCCAAGTGTGGTTCCAGAACGCCCGCGCCAAAGAAAAGAAGTCCAAGCTGGCCTTTGCCAAGACCTTCGGCCAAGAAATCGAGCCTCCGAAACCTCCGGAGGAATGTTCGCTGTGTTCGGTCAAGTACAACCACCAGTTCAGCAACACCTCGATGCAGGACCACCTCTTCTCAAAGCGGCACATTGACGCACTGCGTAACCACATCGACAACATCAAGAAGATGACCGACGACGGCGCTCCCGAACGCGCCGCCGCTGACGCTGACAAGGCACCCAGCCTGGTGCAGCAGCTGCAGATGCTGGGCCAGGGGCTACCGCCCAGCTTCGCGCTGCCGTCGCCCAAGGAGGACGCCAAGAAGGGCGACGAGCCCAAGAAGGACGACGCGCCGCCGCCGCCCGACTCCCTGGCGCCGTACCTTTACGCGGCGGGCCTTCCCGGCTACTACCCCGCCGCGGCGGCCGGTGTGCCCGGCGCCTTCATCCACCCCACCTTGTTCTCAGGTAGGAACAAGCTATGATCCGGACCCCCTCCCCGCTATTTATCCGCATCGTATTTATTCGCCCGCTCGCCGGAGCCGCCCCCACCAGTTCCTAGAAGAAACCCGGGTCATGGCTCTCTGCCTGTAGATAGACCCCCCCCCCCCCCCCCCCCCCCTTACCCCCTTGGCGCCTCATTGCGCGACGAACTCTCTGAGGGACGCTGTCTGTTAATCGCTGGCGATGAGAGAGCAAAACAATGTGTGTACTACGCTGGCGCAAGATTTGTTTTTCTCGCTGTTTTCTCCTTTGTTACTGTTGTATGTCTTGTGATTCACAACGAATGCATTTATAATTATTACAAGATGGCTGCCTTGGGTTGCGTTCATGTGTATAAGTGACTAAGTATAAATATATAAATACTGTTCCTCAGCTTATGGTGCGTTTCTCTTTACTGAGCGCTTGTTTTCGTCATTTGCACATATTGCGCCGTGCAAACATTGTTTGGACTATCGTTATTATAATTATTATTCGTCGAAAGCGGCGTTGGTCTGTACAGTATCGTTGATGACCGGGTGGAAAATGTCACTCTGTTCTTTCTCCACTGTTGTCGTCATCTGTGGTCATGTCATCTTTCAAATCGACAGCCTTTTTGGCACTGATAATTTTTGAAGAGATGCTTTTCTGAGAAACAACGAGGTAGTGTTATATATATACATATTTTATATATATATATATATATATTCGCTAGCGTCTGACTAAATTGTGTTCTTTGTGTCAAGCAACACGATTTCAAAAGGTGACAGAATAGTGCATTTATGTACCAAAGTAAGGAAGGATGTTCAAGCATGCATTTCGTTTAGTTGTCTTCCGTTTACTGCCTTTTTTGTATTGTGTTTGGCCTACCTGTACATGACAGACTTCTTTGGCTTGTTCATACATTTCAGTTCAACAAAGTGTTCGTTCTTTTTTTTTTTTTTTTTTTTTTTTTTTTGCGCTCCCTTTACCCATTTTTGTGTCCCTGGACGCTGTTTAATGTGGACTACCCTCTGTCATGCTCTAGGAATTGTATACCAAAATCATTCCTCCCCCAAAGATGACTATGCTAGTTTCCCACCCTGTCCTGTCCACCTTATTATTTTTACGTTTGTGTTGCCGGTAGTGACCTTATTCTGTTTTGTACATATATATAAATAAATAATTATATAGCGCAAATGCCGCCAGGAGTAAGGTGTGTTTCTGTGAAAGTTTGCTTGTATGAAGAGCAAAATAAAGTGTTCTTTTGTTTTTTACATTACTCTTGCCTTTGTTTTGTTAATTACGTTTTTACCACTTGGTTCTATTATGGTTTGAGTTTGCGCTTTCGATATCCGCAGAAAATGGTCAGGGTGGTTTTAACGCGGTGCATTTTCTGTTGGCACCATAAACAGAAAGCTGGGATAAACCGACTACCTTTCGCTACAGGGCAAATATTTAATGACGCTTAGTTGAATTTTAACTACGAGGTATTCGTGGAAGAAAGCAGTGGACACGTGTCCTGTTTTCTAACGTAATAAATTTATGTACCTTCGTGCGCACTTGTGCAAAAAATTGAACTGCAGGTTTTCTCTCTAGCTGTAGCAAGAGAACTGGTAAGGTTATAAAGCGAGTGATACTATAGGAATCTAAAGATACTCTAGCATATGATTTGTGATGATCAGTGTTGCTGCACTTAAGCCAAATAGTTAGTGGTGTTGCTCTCGTTACACGTTCTGCACCTCATATCTACTGCGACACTCCCCTTGGAACTGGTAGAGGATTAAAGTGTGGTGAGGCAGATGAAAGGGGATGTACCACGGATTATTCATATTAACCGCAGCGTCATGAAACTCGGTCGGCGCTATTTGTTGAAGGGCTTCTTGGGCATCTGCCGCTTTTTTGTCGAGTTCTACTTTTGTTTGTTTCTTACTACTGGTCTAGACGCATAATGGAGCTGGATTAGCCTCTTGCGTGTTGGGAGTCATTGCAACAAAAGCTGTCCAAATGAACGTGGCGTGCAAGGTGTCTGAGCATTTTCTCAAAAACAAAGTGAGTAACGGAAAGAAAAGTGACGCTGATTGAAATGATACTTCTTTGCAAGGAGGTCTTAGAGCTGCATGCCCAGCTTGCAATACGTAAACATTTCCTCTCTTACATGTAAGAACTCTACCTCAAAGGGACCTGTTCCCGTGACTATTGACAAAAAAAAAAAGTTGAAGTAAATTAAGGAAAGCCTGTTTCAGCGCTTGTTGCATCAGAAAGGCTAATTATATGTTTTCACATTTAACTGCGAAGATTCGCGCTTGGCCTTGACCGCTCTGACTTCGGCTCATCATCGTATAGAGCCTCGTAGCACATATAGATTGAGATTGCTTATGTGGTATAAACGTGCGGAGACAGCCAACCAACGCAATCAGAGCTTCCTGTCATTAAAATCTTGTCCCTTCGCAACAGCGAGACGCGAAGAACCGAATGACTTGAGGTATATCTCTATGTGCCTTAGGCGAACTCTTCCAAGTGCGTCGCTCTAATGTAGTAAAGCAAATCGCAAATACATTCCGAAGTATCACCATGCTTGGAGCATCTTAAGTCCGCGGTATGTGGTAAATAAAGTGTACTCGGAATTTGGTGACTGCGCCACTAAAAGTTGGCAGCGTACACCACTTAAATAAGCAGAACGGGCCACGTTCTTCTGACTGCACTCACATTTGTTGTAGCAGAAATAAGAGTTCCGATGTGTTCATGCGTGAAAGTTGGTTTGATTTGTTTGTAGTGTTTAACGTTCCAAAGCGACTGAGGCTATGAGAGACGCTCATGCGTGAAAGTATTGGAGATGGGGCCGCGGCCAATTCAACCAACTGGCGCCAGCAAAGCGGAATAGTGATCTGTTTCCGCTCGTACGTGCCTGGGCACGTGTCATGGGACGGACCTCGAACAAAAATGCGGGCAGTGTGAAGAGGCGACAAACGAGAGCTTGTTAACAGTCGCTGTCAAACGGTCTAAATTTGGGTCTTTTTTTTTTTTTTTTTTTTTTTTTTGAATTTCTTATTAAAGATCAAATGACAAACTAAAAGCTCAATAAAACGGACGTAGGCTCCAGGGTGCGGTGGTGTTATCCCACTACATGCAGAAAAGCTTGCTCACGTAACGTCAGCAGAACATGAGCGGTAGCGGTGTACTCGGTTTACTAGAGCCACTCGAGGCCAGACTTCCGCACTCCTCTTTTCTCGCTGCCGGATTCGGAAGTTGTATGGCTGTCACAACGTTCACAGCAGATCAATCGGGCCACCGGTGCAACGTCATTATTGTATGGGATAAATGAAACCTGTGTGTGGTTGCCACCGCCAACTCTGGCTTATCAACAGACACTAGTAATCGAAACGGGAGGAAGGAATTTTCACAGCTCTTTTTATCAGGTCCGAGTACATGTATGTAGCTCCTAGAGGAGTTTTGGAAAAGGCGGAGCAAAATTGATTTTCCGTCCGAAGAATCTTCATGCATCAGGAAAAAAATAATATAGCAGGCTTTGCTTCATGGTGCCGTTCGTAACAAGAAAAGACGACGCGCAGGCAGTACCGTGATTTACTGCTGCCTTGCACCACTAGGCAATCAGTTGTTTGTTTGTTTTTTTTTAATTTTTTTTTTTTTTATGGCGTTAAGGCATGTGCGGACAGCGCGATTAATTGGTACTCGTACACATGAAGCGTACTGGCAAGAACATGAGGGTTCCTTATGATAACAGCTGACAGTATTTTTACCACGCTGGCTGTGACTGCGTGAATAATAGCACTCGCTCGGAGAAGGTCAAAAGTGATTGTTATCATCGCGGGTCACGCTCATATATCTCGTTCCATGATCGCTCAGCACGTCTGTGTGTCCACGGACAGTAATGGCAGAGGCGGTCGATGAGGTCGGAATTGTGAAGCTTATTCACAAGTTTTCAATGATACGTCATTTAACACTGGGGCAGAGAGGCACTCGACTGATCGGCGACGACAGCGTTAGGAGGCCAGACGCAAACGGGAGAACGCAGCCGGAGCATGCTGAAAGACAACACGGCAGCGTCTGTTACGCGGGATCTAGATATATTCGCCTGTCCTGCAAGTACTTTCCTGGTGACATCTCCTCTAGGCGGCGATAGAGACAAAACCTTTTTTTCTGGGTAGGTGAGTATACATGTAAACGCGTGTAGGCAGCTTTTTCGAAGCTTTGCTTTGATTGCACTACCTAATGTCTAGTAGCCATCACAGGTGTGCGTTGATGCGAACGATTTGGGCTATTTAAGCAGAAAGTTAGGACGGAGAGCCATTCTAGTGCCAAATTTCGGCTTTTTGGCTGCCGATTCCTGCGTACGAGCCGCGTTCGGCGCAGCGAAAATGTCATGTGTGGAAGTCGCATGCTTAACCGGACTAAGCCGCTCTCGTCCGAGTAAATTTCGCTTGTCGCGTCAGGGCATCCGGGTAAAACGTTCTAAGACACACTTTTCGGGACTTGAACTAAATCGGTGACCTTACTTGCCCCTAGGAGCGAGAGACGTCGCTCTGCTGAGGCCAGAGGGCGCGCATCTTTTCTTTTTTCGAAACAGGATAGCGCATACGGAGCAGCACGCGCATACTGTCTCGCTGCAGGAAGGGTTCAAAGGTTGCGGCGATTGGGGGACCGACGAGACTTGACAGCGGGGCCAGAGTGTTGTGCCTGCTTCCACGCTCCGCGGCAACATCACCCTTCAATCCCGAAGGTGGGCAGAAGATCTGATAACCTGAGAGCCATACGAGCGGTTCGGCTATCTGGGGAGCTCATCTTCAGCTGCAGACGTTTCTTTTTGTCTCGTTATGTTTGCCGTGCTAGCGCCCCATTATACGCAACTGCATTTAAGGATAACACTGCGATTCAGCTGAAAGGGTTTAATGAGGTCAGCTCTGGAAGTTCACTCACGTTCGGAGGAAACCGGCTCTTTAGTATTCTCGGCTCGTTCTGCGGCAGGGTTAAGGCTTTGAAAAACTTCTAAGTGCCCTCCCGCGCACATCTACCTGTTCTATTTTTTTTTTTTTCACGCTGATTTTATTTCGCTGTGTTCCGTAATTGATGATCTTTTTGGGTCCATTCATCAGTCTTGGTTTTGGTGTGCTTTATATCATTCATTCCTAGCTCGGCGATTAATTGCGAGACTGGGGGGCGATATGAGCGTTTGAACGGCTGTTTCGACGATTGATGTTATTTCTTGCACTGCTATTAACGTTTTTATTATACAGATAGTTGCCTAGGTGATTGTAAATGTAAACAGTCAAGTTATTTTGGTTTGTCTTAACTGTGAATGTTGCGCAATTTATTCCTTTTTTTTTTTTTCTTTAGACGCTTCCTGCAGTACATTAGACAGTGTTATCGCTCTCTATAGACAGTAAATGGCCATTGCTGCGGGTAACGATTTTGCTTAGCTAAGGAAGCCTGATGTATATTGGCTTCATTGTTATACGCGAGCATTGCAATCACAAGCCGCTGTGCAGGCTTCTTGTATTGCATGAGTGGAGATAACCGCTGTCACAGCGTTGAAAGAAAGCAGTTAAAGTCATTGCTAGCCATGAGAGGCGAGCAAATGGCCCCGAGTGGCGAGCAAAAAGCTGTAAGGGAAGCAACAAAACAAAGAAAGGAGGGGGCAAAATTCGCAAAACTAACGATTCACGTGCAGAAGGAGGGAGGGAGGCCTAGAGATGTGACCTCGCTGCTGAGCGCCTGGCACGCGCGAAAAGGTGTTCTCGCTTTTCTGGAGTTCATAGCGATCGACTGTGCTCTACAGGTACGGTGAGAAAGGCAACCTTTCGCACAATGTACGGGGCAGGCAGCTTGCAAGCTGCTAACGAGTTGCGTTCTTTGACAGAGTGTCGCGAGTACAGAACGCGCATGGACAACGCATGATCATGCAGTCAAGGATTCGCTTGGTTTTAGCATAACGGGCATCTCGCTTTCAGGAAAGGGACATGCGCGCTCCTGGATGTAGGCGAATGGTTGCAATCATGAACTGCGGGGGCGATCCATGGAGTTCAGTTGCACTGGCAAGCAGAATGCTCAGGCGATTAATTAGTTGCGCCTCCGGGACACTATCTGGAGCCTTTGCTGCAACAACTCATGTAATGGGAGATTAGTTTTGCTTAGATGTGCTCTTCTCTCGTAATTTTCGGTTTTCGACGCAAGAAATCCCCATACCGTTCACACAAGTCGATCGGAACTGTGGTTCTGGGGACGAAGAGCACTACTTGAGTCACTCCATTAAAACGTGCAAGTGCAACTAAACATTGTTAAGGGTTGCTAATTTTTCTTCCTTGCCGTCGCAACGCTGAGGCTAGCGGAGGCCTTCGAATCTATATTTTCCACCACCTTGTGCCCTGAATTGAAACTGTTTTTGAAAAAGCTTTTCTTGGGAGCCTCTGGTAGGCACGAGCCCTTTTTATTCCTTATTTCGTGCTAATGACTTGTCAGGTCAACGGTTGGCTTTCCTTCTCTAAATCATTGTGTCTGTTCTAGTCAAGCATTCTATCTTCGCTTGGTCACGCTTTCTTGTTTCCTCTTCATGTCGTGGTCATTACACACCATCGTTTGGCCCAAGGACAGTTTCTCAAACACTGCGACATGACCGTGGTCAAAAGCTTGCATAAATGGTAAAATGGCGCATACATGAAACAACTTCAATTCACACAACGCCTAACAGACACTGTAACACATGACGTGCACTAGCGCGTCATTTGTCACTATTTCGTTCGTTGTGGCTTCAGTCTAGCAGATTTCACAACGTCACTTGAATGGCCCGAGCGAACATCCACGATTGAGTAATACGTGTTCGCGAAATATTTGGCGTCTTAAAAACGACAAAGTCACTTGTCAAATTCGTGCCGGCACGGAGGCTGGAATCCTTGGCGAAAATTTCCCCTGCACGCTCCGAGCTGAAGCGGCTCGTGGCCGAGCGGCCGCTGCGGGTGACGCCGGTGGCACAGGGCGTGCGGTCCTTTGTCTTCCCTCGCGTCCGGGCACGGTCTGCTGAAGCGGCTTGCACGCGTCCCGTGTTGTTGGCTCGCGGGCAGCTGCGCGTAGATAGCTTTTGTTTCCCCTGTCACGTAATACGCCCATTAGTAGGGCCTCCCCCTAAGCAAGTAGTGCGCCTTGCTCGCTTCCCGGCGGCGCTGCGTGTGCCCCCCCTATGCAGATGCACACACAAAAACAGCCGCAAAGCGCGCATCGGCTCCTTTTGTGAATGGGTTCCACCGGTGGCCACTTCCTCGCTCCTACTTCCTCTCTCCGCTAAAGAAACAAAACAGAAGCGGCAGAGGGTGCAATCGTTGTGCATCGTGTACCGCGAATGTGCGCTTTCCACGGCGGGGCATTCATCTCGCTGTTGGCTGGTAATTTGCACTTTGACAATAGGCAGACCGGGCGCGATTTTGGTTCTGGCCGCTGCGCTCGCCGCCGTTGTTGTTCCCTGATAGGGCAGCTTTGTTGATCTGGGCGCCGCCTCTGGCGCGGCATCATCCGCGGTCTCGGGTGGGCTGCTCGCCTTCTTTCACGGCAGATTTGCTATCGCGTGTGCGTGACCAGAGGGCCACGCATTCGTCTTTGGACGTCGAGAGCTCTCCTTTCGGCCGCCGCGGTAGCTCGCGTAATACGCGGGCCAGTACCGCCTCCTGCAGCGCCTACGATCAGAGCCCGCTGGCTTCGCCAAATCAAAGTGCCCCCTTGAGGTCACTCTTTGGTGCCTTGACGAGTTCTACGTTGCGGTGGCCAACACATGGGCCTCACTGGAAGAAGCAGTGCAGCCTTGATCTTGAAA
>NC_139344.1:197541641-197604908 GCF_055883805.1 Amblyomma maculatum | reverse complement strand
GTGAAATATGTCACGAAAACAATAAATTATTACAGATAATGACTGCTCCTAACTGACAGCCACCTCAGTAATTTGTAGCTGCTTTGTGTAGGGACGCCAGATTCTGAGGCGGCTCAAGCGACGTTGATAAGCAGTGAGCAGATTCTGCGAGTCAGCATGGCGTGTGTTCTCTGTAGAAAATTCTAAAACGCGCCAAGTTTCAAACATGAGAACAGGGTCAGCGGTGTAGGATAAGCGGGGGGTTATAGGGGCACTTTTAATATTTTTTGAACCTGGCCCTCATTACTGTTTTTCTGGCCCTGTTCGCCGGATATGCAAAGTTTCACATATGTAAAGTGGAGTGTGCCTATAGCGAGCTCCTTGCGAAATAACTGGATTCGCTTTCCCAAGAGAGTTTGCGCGGCCGGTGCGATGCCAACAGTGCCTGCGACAACGTGGAACAGCAGTCAATAGGCAAGCACAGCGTTAATATCGGGTAGGTGCTGTGCCACTGTGAGCTGTACACAAACACAGAAGAGGTAGGTGCAGCAGCGTTATGACTTCCGAAGGAAGGCGGACCCGTGCCCTTTAATGGACTGATGCTTCCGGTCGGCTTATTGTTCTCGTTCAGTGTCGACTTGCGGCTCTGTCAACAGTGGCGGGCTTTTGTGCCTGTGGCCCAATGATCGTTTCCATTTCTGTTGATTCCTTTTTTAGGGCCGTTCGTGAATCGTGGCAGTGGTAATCAATGGTTTCATACTTGTTTCACTTTTTCTGTTGCTGTAATCTTGCTCCAGTTAGTAAATATGCCGAAGGGACATATCTGCAAAAACAACATACGCCCTTAGTGTAGTATGTTTCGTACCAAGAGCCATCTTCAACCTGTGCTCGCTGATCGAGTCGACGCTCTTCAGGTGACCGGGTGAATTAAACATCAGCTGCGCAAGCGCACTTGTCCAGCCTATTGTGTCTGTGCTGCATGAACCTTAGGAGGGCGCCCTTTCGTAGCCAGGTCAGAGAGCGGTGCGGATCAGCGACGGGTCGTCCGAGGCGGTAACGGTGCGCCCCAGAGGCGACCGCAGCGTCGGCGCGCATCACAGGCTGCCGGCGGAGCAGAAAAGGCCAAGCCGCGCTGACTTATAGCAGGGACATTCCAGGCGGCGAAACTATTTTCCCCGCTGCATATTCATGTCCCGCGGTTCTTTCGGGTGCCGCCGCTGCTAATGCCGCTGAAAAGCAACATCGTCACTAGGCGAGACTGCGCGCGTGGGATGGAAGGGGGGGGGGGGGGGGGGGGGGGGGGGGGGCGTGTCACGATGTCGGCGTTTGTCGCCGTCTCCAATTCTAACGAGACACTGAACCGGGCAGTCGCGGAGAGGCGGGGCCCCGGAGAAAAGCTTCTTTTCGGAATGCCGGGCTCCTCTCGCCCCTTGCGCAGCAGCGGCAATTAAAGAATCGGTTGCGGGGTGCTAAATCTGTCCCCGGCTGACTTGTTTATGGAGCCATGCTCGCCTGCATTCCCTTTCCGCCTCTAGCAAAGAAATACAGCCAGGTGGGGTGGCTCTGACTGGGGGCGCCCCCGAAGACACTGCTTGACCTTGGCTGCGGGATCAGAGGTCACCTCGACACACCCATTTCCGTTCCCCGCGCCGATCGACACGCGCCCCGAATGAAATTAGCGCCCTCCCCTTTTTATCCGCCTCCTCCTGTTTGTCTTCGGCTTCGCCACCTCCGGGCCTCCCCGCCTCGCATGGTGAGCGCCGCCGCTGTTTGCGGCGCGCGGTGCGTAATGAACCTTGAGGGGCGTAACAGAAAGCGGCCAAGGCGCGCAGCATGGCACCTGTGGCCCCCACCGCCGCAGCGGCTGCTCACCGTGTCAGCAGGCTCTCCAAATTGTTCGTCAAAGACATACGCCGGCCTTTCTAGGGACGCCATCTCATTGCGGTGGACTTTCATAACTAGCGTGTAGACGGCTCTTGTAAAATAGCACGAGTGAGAGAGGGGATCACTTCCATCCATGACTTTGGCAACGCTGGAACTTTTCGCAACGCTATGAGAATTTCACATCCGCGGATGTTGACGGTAGGGCGGTCGGACGGAAGCATATTCTGGGACTTTTCAGGGTAACTCAGGTCAGTCGGAAGTCTTGCTCTAAGGCGAAAGGAAGGTAATTATCTGCGGGCATTCCCATGTGTTCCATGTCATAATTCATTTGAATGTTGTTTAATAATCGACTGTAGACTGCTTCAGCACGAACACAGTACCTTGAGAGTGGATGCGCCACTTCACCACGTGAGCAGTCGTCTGCGGGCACTTTTGGAAACAGCACGTGAACAAGAAATATTTCGTATATCGTGGCGTCTTGCACATTTTCAGTAATCGCTTTCACGTTTATTATCGTAAAACACACATCTTGTCTTGTGAAGATCATGAATTGGTTAACCAAAGGTAACAGTGGCCTTGTGACGAGTTTGATGTGGTTTACTGACATCCGAACTGTGGTTTTGAAAAAAAAAAAAATCGCTTTGTAGATGCTTTTTTTTTTTTCAATGCAGTATTCTAGCCAAGTGCCAGTAGCTTAGGTGCTTCAGTCTACAGCTGAAAGAACAAACCACCGGGTGCCTGCAAGGAGCGCTATTAATCAGCGAACGGTTAGAGAAAACAAGAGTACGGGACTCCGATAGGTATCTTTTGGGGCATCTGCGTCCAGCTGCTTATTTTCGTGGTTAATTTTTGAGCTGACCATTGTCAAGACATAGCACGTTATGGTTTCTTAAATAGCGCGATGTTTCAGGTAGCGACAGCTGCCGCTTTGCGAACGATGACCAGGCAATTTGCAGGGCCTATTAAAAAGTGTGCGTGCGAGGCAGGATAGGCTAATTACGCACAAATAAGCGACGTTTCCATGCTGTACCAAGTGATGTTCTGCGTCGAAATTGGGCGCTCTTTTATATCCAGTGGAGTAGACTGCTGTAGCAACACGTTAATGCGACGTCGCCAAAAGTCTGATGGCCGTAACCTGCGATTGTAGCCAGTAACCAACTCTACGCTTGTCATACAAGGGCGTAGGCAAACCTTATATTGGCGATTACAAATAAAATTTGTGTGTCACTTTCAAAGTACGGTGACTGCTTCTCAAGACTAATATGGGTGCAGCTAGCAGCACTTGGAAGCTGATTCGAATACAAATGAACTGCACGCAACTACTCGAAGGACGATGCGTCTCCAGTGTGACGCGTCTGCATCTCGCCCATGTTGAGGCATGCTGTGAAGGGGTTAAACGACGACCCTGCTTTTGCTAAACATTCCGTATGCTCCCTTTCTTTATGCCCGTCTCAAATGAACGGAAAGTTGTGCTCTAGCTTTTCATAATTTTTCAGCACATGTACCGCCTAAACTCCGATTGAGTTGCCACCCATGGGCGAGATGCAGACGCATATGCATATATATATATATATATATATATATATATATATATATATATATATATATATATATATATATATATATATATATATATATATATATATATATATATATATATATATATATATATATATATATATATATATATATATGAAGGAAAGAAACCAACAGTCGGCAAGGCCAAGGAAAGCGTTGGGGATGGTACTTTATGTATTTTTTTTATGTTTACTTGGATAATCACAGAAATGGGTAATGTAATCTTGATGGGAAAGGTAAATAAACACAAAGTATAAGAAAAAACAACGTGCCGATGGTGGGAACCGAACGACGACCTCCGAATATCACGTCATATATATATATATATATATATATATATATACGTGTAATACGAATGTCGTATACGTTTTCAACCGTATTGCAATCAAGGCGTCATGCATGAGCGTGGCCCTGGTCAAGATAAGCAACTTATATCCTGGAAAACTACCAGACATGTTTTGACGTCTGGTCAATAAGCACAGGTCGCTGCTTTCGGTGAACTCTGAGCTACCAACTGGTGTAGCTTTTAAATTTGTTATAGCTGGTATAGGTAATAAGCGTGAGTGCGCATTCATTCTGCAATAAGAAGCTACATTACGCTTCGCAGTCTGTCCCTTTTTCATGAGTGCTCAGTCCTATTATGATTCCCTAGGGCCGGCTTCGGCTGTTATATGCCGGTAATGCGGTTAGGACCGTGATGACATGCGTCCCTAAGTTTACGTAGCTCCTGACTAGAGTGCAGCTTCTCAACGGGTTAATTGCTTGCTCGCACAATACGAGACAGCGAACAGAGATAAAGAGAAACCGCACGAGGCCGAAAGCTGTAAACAAAACTGTCGTTTCCAGTGGATTGTAAATCGCATCCAACGAGTACACGAAATAACAAAGTGCCGTCCAATCTGCCACGCGGATATATTCCGATCTATCCCTCACTGATGACCGCAAGACAGTGGTCGTCAAATGTGCCCGTCTTAAATGACGCAAAATATTTTATCCTTTTTCTCGTACTAGTTGGCGGCACCGCGGGCGATTGCTTCGCAATTAGTTAGTTGTATCCCGGCGGAGCCTATGGTAATCGGCGCGCTCAAAGGCCGCGCTTTGTTTGCGCCAGTGGCGGGAATGGCGAGGAGCGGGGTGTGGCTCGCACCTGCCACCTGCAATCGATCATCGAGGGATTCTGGCCGGCCTGCGCGGTCGCCAGCACTGTCTGCGTCGTGAGGCTTCCAGCGGTGGAGCTGCTTGTACCGCTCGTTAGGGCGCAGTTTTGTTAGTGCCGATTTTGACATAAGCCTTCAAGGAGCGTTTAAAGGACGTGCATGCCGGAGGAACAAGAGAGAGGGGGAGGTTGCCATAAATATACCCAGGCTGGAACGAATGGGGGAGCGCTGACGAGACCCGTGCCGATGTGACAGCGGGAGGCTGACCCGCTCGGCGTGAACCCAAAGGAGGCCACGCCACCTCCTTGCCGCGGTGCGCGCCGGCCGCTGCTCTAATGGGCGTCGGAGAACTGGTCTGAGCGACCCTGGGCCGGCCGCCGCCTGCTGCCCCCTGGGGCGCGCGGTTTGAACGCTGATCGAGCAGATTGCGCCGCGCTTTTTTGTGACCTGACATGTGACGGAGATGCCACGCGAAATATTAGAGAGAGGAGGACCGAGGTGACATAGGAAATGAGGCTCCTACCTGCAAATGTTTTCTTTTCTTTTGATTTTTACAACATGGCAGTCAGGGTCCGTGGAGAAATTATCTACTGGCGCTTATTTGTTTGATTGGTTCATTACTCAGTGTTCTGTTCGTAACTTTCTAAACGTGAAATTGAACTGTTAGGTCTTCTTCTTTTTTTCTTCTTTTTTGATCAAAATGTTCCTCCTTTACGGTTTGCAATGTTCGACATTTGTCCTGAGTAGTGTGTCCATACCTGGGAATGTATTAGGCCTCAACTGGATCGACAGCCCTTTCGAGCTGTTGTTCTCGGATGCGTATCCGCGATCGGATAGTGCCGTTGCGAAGGTGTAGGGTTATCTGCACAGGCCCTGATGGGTACCGCAAGTGGTCATATTGAGTGCACAAAGTCGCATAAAACAGAAGGACAATCTGTAATAGAAGCTACGAGAGCTGCGCTGCTGTCGTACACCGGTTACACGGACGTAGCCAAACAAGACAGGCAAGAACACTTAAGCGCATAGATTGTCTGTCTGCGTGAGCGTTGCCCGTGTAAGTCCGAGCAGTGCATTACAACTGCCCAATCCCAAGCACCTCTTAGCGACCGCTAATAGAGCATCTTCAGGTCGTCTAGGCCTAACGTTCCTAATTTTACCCGAAACCCATGTGGCCGACCGGTGCCTTCTAAGAGCTGTATCGCACACAACCTCAAAGAGGAACATTGCCTTTTTTTATTTCTTTGTTTGGTGTAAAGAAAGTGAAATCCACGCGACAGTCGAAGATTACTGATCTATAGCGCTAAGCCAGCGGAACTAAGGTATTAAATACAGCCCGAAATTACCTTCACTCATCTCAACACCCAGGGGAGGAGGAGCGAAGGACGTCCTTTCGATGCTCGAGAGAACCGTATATCGCGCATCATGAGTCGGATGCCAGCGGAGATGACGCGCCATTGTTTTTGGAAAAAGAAGAAAGGAATCAGCGGAGGTCCATCAGGCGCAAACGCTCCGTAGGGATCAAGCGGCAGCCGCCGTACGCGGACCCTGCGGAGATTAGTGTCGAGCTCGGTTTACAGGCGCATTCAAGATAAAGATGGGCCTGCGCTGGCGCCCTCTGGCGCGCTGTCAAGTTCCGGTGCGCCCGCGGACAACCTTGTGGGCGACTCTCGAGGAGCTATTTTAAAAGGCCCAGTCACGTTTTTCAACGAGTTACTTAAGCAGAGCGTCTATTTCTTTCAGAGACAACGGTCGTAAAGTGCGAACAGGTCCTTCGGCCTCAAGTGCGCTGGCTTAATGTCGGATGCTTCGTTCGAGACAGCCGCTGCTATGCGGAGTTGACGAACTCGAGATACCCACAAGGCAGGGGACTGTCGTTATCTGCGTCCTACGTCGAACGCAGCAAGCTCGTGCTCAATTTCCTTCTGGCGCCTGTCATTAAACGTTGTTTATGGACGAACTCTCTTCTTACTTTGATTTCGCGAGGGATTGGAAAGCGGCGTTATCAGCTTTAAAAGCGTTCGACGTTACGTATCATTCAGGCGGCGCAAATATGCAGCAAAGCAAATTTGTGTTATACAAGCGCCCAGATAAGACTAGCACAGTCGTTGTTGGAGGTTTTCGCTATCATCGTGAAATTCTGTTCAAACATCGATATTTATGCTGCAAGCTCGTGCTACATCGTTAACGTTTCTTAACTGCAGTTCTGGTTCGTCTTGGGCTACTTCGCTGTCTTCTTAATGGCTATGCTGTGCCGTCGGATCCAGGCCTACTCCTGCGTTGGAATACCGGTTGTATGAGATCATTCTAAAGCTCTGAGCCTCACTTTTGTGCGTCACATAATGATGCTCATTCTCATGAAGCCATTTGAGGCTGGCACGAAGTGCTAATGTGACAGAAGTCGTGATGGTGAAAAGGTCTGCTGCCCACCATTCGTTAGGCCAAAACAGAAACGCGTTAGCGGATGTTCTCTTTATTGGACTTGTTCACGCGAAAAGAGAAAATAGACAGAAATCCAAGTGGCACCTATTAATTTTTCAGGCAGGATTTCGCTCTTCTCTTTTGTTTTAGACACAATATGCTATAAGAAAATGAGCACTGCATGGTTTATTCTTTCCGTGGGTATATTACGGCAGTTTTTTTTTTATTATTTACATGAACAATTAAAAAGAGGTTGCTGCCGCATAGCGGCTCCGGTTACTCCTTTTCACCAATTACGAGTGTGGGCACTGTGTGTTTTTCACCTCCGTTGCACTTACTTGTCCTTTTCCTAGTTTTCGTGGACGCGTATACCTCATTTTCTGCTACGCAGGAGGTGAGGTCGCCAGAGACCATATTATTTAGTGCCTTTATTGATACACCATTCTGCCATAGTACGAAAGAAAATAGGCTGCGCTTCAATCACGGCAGGTAATCTGAAATGTTTTTTTTTTTTTTTTTTTTTTAATTGTTGAAGTTCCGTATGACCATCAGGACGCTCTTCTCCTTCCTGGTATGTGCGTCAACTCACTGCGGTGGGCTGTCTTGGAATTATTTTTGGTCACAGCGAATTCTGAATCTAAATAAAAGAAAGGCGGACACGTGTGAAGCAAGATCCCATTAGAAAAAGTTATCGTCGAATTGAAATAGTCTCTTTTTTTCTGTTTCTGACAAAACACAGGCAACACTTTTAAACCTACTGGGTCTCAAGCATATAACGCCTAAGCTGGCTTCATATCATGTGAACTATACGTACTGCCAGCAAGTAAAAGCCAGAAAATGGTACGGAGGGGGTCGGTGTAACTAAGGCAGCGCATAATTATTTCCTTTCTTCCTCTTTTTGCTGTAAAATCGCCCATCGACACTCTCGCATGCGACTGACCTGCTTTAGTGCGGAGGTCAAAAGAAACTGTTACCCAGACTCGCTATCTGGCGACAATGTGCCGCTCGAAACGCGGTCAGGTGTTGTATACATATATAAGAGCTCGCATTTGTGCGGCGCCAAAGGAGTCCTAGACTGCGCTGACGTTTCCGATGCACGTCAGCTGGGCGCCTAGCGGCAGTTCATGGGTCGCAATGGGCGGCTTTGGCTGAAAGGTCGGCAAGCGGCGGAAGGGCGCCGCTTATTGCCCGCAGTCCAGTCACATCGAAGCGCTTCCCCTGCAGGCCGTTAACGTAGCGCGCTAATGGCAGCCACCAAATTCCAGTCTTGTGCGTGCTCTCGTTCTAGTCCCTCGCCGGGGCCCCTTCGATCGCGGCGGCAATTGCCCGCCGATCTCATTCTAATATTGGACCGAGCGCAAAGGTTAAGCGCCTCTAGAGGCGCTCGCTGGCGCCCCACCAACTGCGCTCGCTCTTGGAGGAGGCCTGAAGGGGCCAGTCTTTACCGCTTGGCGCGTAATAGTGGCGTCACAGGCCCTCTGTTTATCGCTGTGCGCGCTTAGATCACCGCCCTGTACTGGCGCCGCGGGACTGACGGGCTTCAAACCAAAGCGCGGCTGAATGCGCACTATCTCAAGTTATGCTGCGATTCTTTTCGACGTGATGAGGGCTTCACATGAACACATATCGCACAATCTAGAATGTTGACTTTCAACGGTCGGTGACTCGGGTCCAAGTGCCAGTTCGTCCGTGCAGACGTATTTCGAAGTTTAATTCAATTGAGCACGGTATGTTTCCATTACGCTGACAATGGTGGCAGGCAAAGCGTCCCGTGTAAAGGGTGCCAAGGTCATTTGCGCTTGTTTATAGAATTATGACCTAGACCTGAGGGAGCTTACGTAGGCACAAATTTCACGCGGACCTTTTAAGTGCCGTTATTGAGGCTCTTCCTTACAGACATGTACCGTTCTGGTATCGAGAAGCGCACCAGAGGCCAGTGACAACGAACACTGCGTCTCGGAAGCATTCCAACCTTTATTGCTTTCTTGCCACGTGTAGGTATCAATTTCAACAAAGCTACTGCTATGAGGCGCACTATCAAAGCGCAGGTATTGAATGGTATAGGTGTATTAATGCGCAGCTACACTCGAGTTTTGCCAGACATGTGGTAAGAAGAGTGGGTTCGTGAAGATGCGCGCCTCTTTCTTCAAAAATACGGGGCAGCGGTAGCTGCCTGCATCTTTATTGATGTGCTTGGAATTTGCACCGATTAAAATCCGCATTACTAAAATCGTGCCTTTTAGGCTTCAGCAGCGTAAGTGTTCACGTTGATCATCGCCATCACGTGCCCGTCACCATAATTATGCCGGCCGAAAGGCGACTCCAGTGTTTTCCCATACAGCGTTGGCTTGCTCGCGCAGAAACGCTGCTTGGAAAATTGGGGCGCGACTGAAGACTCGGGGAGGCCACATTGAATTCAGACTTGCTATCCTCCAAGAGAAGTGGCACATCCAGAGCGCAAGGACACAAGGAAAACAAAACCAGCATCAGAACGAAAGAGCGTAAATGTGGACAGCCGTGGTGCTCACAGATTATGGAAAGACATCGAATGGCGACGGGCGGCGAATGTCGCACATCACTGGCTGTGTAGTTCCCGAAGCGCTGAGTGGCGTATGAGAATATAGCGTGCCCGTGGCACGGATTCTGTTTTCGATGTCGGCAGCTGTGACAGCTTGACAATCCGGCTGCTGTGTGGCCAGGGTTCGCCGTCGCTTCAATTTGACGTATGCAGCACAAAACGTAAAAAGAAAACAAAACTAGGACGCCGGCAATTTTGTTCCTGAGCCGAAGAATGGGCAGCTGCGTCGCCTTGTTACGTGCTCGAGTTCCAAATAAGCTTTCCAGTCGTCCGTTCAAGCAACTCGTCAGTCCGTTCGATGTCTTGGACGAGGAAGCTGCAGGAAAAGCAAAAAGGAAATATATCATGAGGCTTACAGGTGTCCCGCCTGATAGAAAGGCTCCGCCTCCAAGCTTGCTGATTATGTTGTGCTTAAGAAATTTGAATTTAGATAGCACCGCGCAACTGTTGCAAATCTTGCGAAAAGTGTCGTTAGCGCCATTTTTAACGAATCGGTGCCTCATGGCTGCCCATGGCGCATCTCAGGTCCCAGCGTCAGGTGCCCTTAGCGAAGCGCTCTCGGACAAAGAGGTGCGCACCCAAGCGCGAACCACAGAGCGCGGCTCAAGTCGCGCACCCACAGAGCGGCGGCGGTGGCGAAAGTCCGGCCGCTCCCATTGGCGGCGGAGGCCGCAACCGGATCCGGTAATCCGCAGCAGGCGAGGCGCGGTGGTAGCGTCCGCTTGGGATCGCGGCCATCCCGAGCTAATGACCCATCTGATCAGCAGGTGTTTCGTGCGCTTTACCGCTGGAGACGGCGAACAAGTTGTAGCGGGCCCGGGGTAGGCAGGCAGCTCGCGTTGCTCAAGAGCCGAGGAGGGCCTGCCGATCAGATTGGCTTTCCGCGAGGAGGACGGCGGAGGAGGGTGACCGGTATGTCACGGTGGGGGGAATTCGCGCGTTCAATGGCCTCTCCATCGGGCCACCGAGGGGAGGCCGCGTTTTATTCTGGAGAGGGTTGCGTTCATCTTTAATGATGAGCCGTAAATGGAACGCACCTCGGCATATCTGGCAAGGGGGCAGGCCAAGGTCAAGTCTGGTCGCAGGGGCTCACTTGCGGCTAATCTCCTGCTCTCAGAGCGATCGACCGGGTTCATCGGGAGCCTCTCCCGCGCCGTTTGTTGCCGCGCCGGCCACAACCGCCTAATTGCGCGACATGCGAGCGCCTTGCCGCCTTTGACATGTCGCTGCCCCTTCACCGGGCGCGCTCTCGTTTGGCCCAACCTGGCCACTAGCGGCGCTAGATGGCGCTGCTGGCTACTGCTGGCCAAAGTCCCTTGACAAAATACTGTTCGCGTCCCTAGCGTGGCGGCCTGTGTTTGCGTGTCCCTCTCCGAAAAACTTTGCGCAGCACATGAAAGAGCAACCAGATACAAGGCGTTTCACAGCAAAGCCACCCAGGGCAACGAGTGCTAACTCTCTCGATAGGTCATTAAGCAGACCATGCTGTTATCGGCCCAGACATTGAATCTTCTTGCAGTTCAAGAACTTTGTTCACTCTCCTTATATCCTAGGCTCTATCGTACAAACACCTCTGTCCGAAACAAATATGCACACGAGTCGGCTCTCAGCAGAACTTCCTAGGCCTCTAAGTTTTTCTTCTGTTCTTCCTAAGCCTATCTGTATCAGTCAGCGACAGTCAGCGACAGTCACACAGGCGTGTCGCACACATGAAACCCAAGTTTCTCGCTAATGCTTATGTATGTGCGCCACTGGCCTGTCTCGTTGCAATTCTATACTGTGGGGTAGACGCTGAGAAAGCTATAGTGGAGAAGAATTTAGCAGCAAAGACTTGGATTGGTTCAGAAAATGTAATGCAAAAAAAAAAAAAAGAAAAGAAAACGACCCAACAGCGCCTGTCCCGTCTATAGTTTTCATGTCGTCCTTGTCTTTTGTACGCTATGTTTTCTAGAAGATGAATTCGGCGTTTTACAAATTGTCTTCCCGTTGTCGTAGCTCTGTATATATTTTTTAACTATCCAAATTAGAGAATTAGCGCGCATCTAAACCTCTTCCTAGAATCAAAGCTAGTACGGCTTATTGTCAGCTTTACATGCAAATTTGCAACTTGCTGCCAGTCGTAAAATGTAGCTGCGCGGCTTTTCAAGAACTACTCGGAGCGTGGCCTACATGCTTCGATGAGTGGCGGAGTCGCTAAATGGCTCGGTTTAGTTCACGGGGTTTAACGTCCCAAAGCGATTTAGGCTATGAGAGACTCCATAGTGGAAGGTTCCGGAAATTTCGGCCACCTTGAGGTTCTCTAATGTGCACTGACATCGCGCAGCACACGGGCGCCTTGCTTTTCTCCTCCATCGAAAAGCGGTCACCGCAACCGGGATTTAAACCCGAGTCACAGGGTTCGACAGAGGAGTGCCCTAACTATTGAGCCACCTTGGCGAAGAATTAGCTCACCGGTTTTCATGTATGGTTCGATTGCAATGTGTATACTTAAACTACACGAGCAGGTGCGCACGTAAACGGGTAAGAAAAAAAAAAAGAAAGAAAGTTCAACAGTGCCTGCAGTGACTGGAGGACGAGTCTTAGTATCTGGGTGTCACCTAGAAAGGCATTTTTTATTTACTTGGAAGTCTTCTGATGGCACTAGACCTATCTGTGCATTAACCTTTTTGTCAGCCAGCCTCCTTCTTTAATGGAATACACTGATAGCAAGCACGGCGTGCGTCTTTCCGTGTCGTACGGTCCCTGAGCCGGCTTCATTCTCTGCTGCTTCCCTTTCTCTCGTGCGGTGTGTGCATTGGGTTCGTAATGGGACCCTTACTGAATACTGCTCTAGGTCCTTCTTGCAGGCATTCTGGTTTTTTGTGTTAAATAGTTTGCCCCGCAGGCGTAAAAACCCAGCCATGGCGGATGTGTACGCAACGTGGGCGTTATTAGTCCTTCCGGCACACACGGGAAACTTTTTTTTTTATTATTTTTGCTCTCGAAAAGATTCATCAGCGCCTGAAATCGTGGGCGCCCTGTTGGATAAAGACGCACATTGGCGCATGACCGCGTATGACTTGGCTGCAATAACCACTACGTTCGTGTACGGTGCGTACCGGGGAAGTGCTACTCAGCAGTGCTGTTGCTGGAACTGACCACACGCTGAAAGAGAAGAAATTACAGGAGTCGCGGCGAGGAACCGCTGGCGCGCCTTTTGTTGCGCGCCGCTCGGCCTCTCGTCGAGCCCCCCCTCGCATGGACGCTCACCTCGATCGTGTTATTTTGTTGTCTACCGCGATGGAAGCTGCATCTGTTGGTTCTTTCTTTTTTTCCCTCCGCTTGGGCCGAAATTACACGTCCAGAGAGCGCATAATGAAAGTGCTCCGTGGCCCAAAAGTCTGCGTCCCTTCCTGAGTGTGCGCGCAAACTGGTTTCCATTGGCTGAGCGTGAACCTAAACACTCCGTATCTATCCATCGCTTCCTCAAAAAAATATACATTGAAGTTACATTTCAAAGAAGGCGGCAAGAAAGCAAGGGAAAAAGGCGCCGCGGCGCCTGCATCATCCTATCTGGTCCGTGGCTCGTGATGTTTTGCTCGCGGCAGCCCGTTTGTTCCGTTCAGCGCGTGAACTTGGTGTCTTGGTGAATTGGAAATCAGGATAGCCGCAATTCAAATTGTCCTCCGGGGCCGGCGCGCAGGGAGTGCGGCTGAGCTCCTCGTCATGACTTTTCTCGTGAGACAGGTCGCAGCCGCCGAAGAAAGAAACGATTGGGTGGATGACCTGCGCGGTGTTTTCATCTCCGCCATAATACGCTTCGGGCCGAGCTTGCCGAACCAAAGCGAATTAGTGGGCGTGTCGTTACGTAGGGGGGATATCAAGCGGCATCGACGTATAGATGTGCGCACCCCGCAGCCTGCGTCTGCAAGGCACGCATAGGCAAGAAGCTCGACTCATGAAGCACCACCGTCGGTGGCGAACAATGGAACGGTGGGGACGCTTCAGAAGCCCATAAGACGCTCCTTAGCGCACTGCGGCTACAAGCGAAGAATGCGGCTGCGTCGTAACGATAATGCAGTTTTAGTCGTGAGTGGCGGTGCGTCCCGAGGGAGCAGAACTAGCAGCCATGCGCGACGTTCAAATCAAGTTGATCATCTGCGAGGAATCTTTCCAGCAGCCCGCGAGCCCCTGCGGGAAAGAATGCAATAGTTACGGCACGCTGGGAAGCAGTCTTGCGTTGAGCCCCTCCACTTGCGACGGCCTAAGGAGAAAGCTAGGCCGTCTTTGAAGAGCACAGCTTCTCCTGTTTTGACCAGCGAGTGCATCTGAGCTGTAAAGTATCTCAAGGGTGCAGTCGATGAGCGTCAGCCCGAAGACAGTCGTCTTTTCGCTTAACTCGTATCGCCGCAAAGGGCGCTATGCATGCTCTTTTACTACGCGGAGTCTGCGGCTAGCCGCAGACGGCAGTCTGTTCAGGGGAGGAGATAGGTTGTTAATAGTTTGAATACGGCCAGCGCAAGGCCTGCGGCTCGACAGCATTAGGAGTCCGGCAGCCAGAGGGAGCAACGGGGTGACCGCGAGAGCGGCACTTCTCCCCGCCGCTGTCCTTTGTGGATGCGTACTTGGGCTCGGGAGCGGCTTTCCCCTGTCCTCGTTGCGCTTATCGGCGGACGTAATTAATAGGTTCCTGGAAGCGGTCAGCTAGCTCCCCACCGGTCACTCCCTTTGTCGCCCGTCTGAGCCCAGCATTGCGCCTGCTCCCGCGAGCTGCTTCGCTTTGCTGCCCGCCAACTCACTGGGAACCACTTGTGTCGGCAAGCGTGATCCACGCCGCGCGTTGAGCCGCTGTCTGCAACCGCTGTACGGTTGTTCCTTTTCTCAACTGCAGCACATGGGCACGCATCTGAGCGCTGCTCGAGCTGGTGCGCGCGGTAAAAGCTATCGCCCTGTACTGACCGCTGTTCTCTCGCTCTTTACGGTGAACATTGTGGCCTGCAGGCAAATGGACTACGGAAGCGGAAGTTTCATTTCTTAGACCCTATACCTATACCTACCGCGGCTGATAACGTTTGCTCCCTCGATGGCTGCTGAGCATAACAAGCAAAGCTTACCGTGTTAACCGTTTTGCAACTTCACAGTTGAGTTGCACTGCAAAGGAACCTTCAGGTCAATTAAGGCTGCCATTTAGGCGAGATGATATTTATTCATAGTGAAAACAGCGTGGGAAAACGAGACGAACGAAGAAAGACGCAACACTGGCGCTTTTTTTTTTTTTTTTTCGAAGAAAACGTTCTTTAAATGCTTTCCTATCCAGGAAAACACCAAAAGTAAAGGGAGACAACCAAAACGACCGATCATACATTACATGGCGCTTGTGTTGTGTCTTTCTTCGTTCGTCTCGTTTTCCAGCACTGTTTTGACTATGAACATTTAGGTCATTTGCGCTGTCCATCTTCTGCCGACTATACATGTATGCACCTTTCTTTCTTTTTTTTTTTTTTTCTTGTGAGGTTACTGTGACTATTGAGGATATATGTGGCCCTAATGATTCTTTCTTTTTGTGTGTGTTGTTTCTTTCAATCATCATTGTTACTAGCAAGCAAAAGCGATGTCCGTTTCCAAGATATCTGTACAACAATAACCAAGGAGCACGTTGGGCAGACATGATTTCGAGTGCAACGGCGAAACGGCACGAGGCCAGAGGACAAGAACATAGCTGTCATGGACAAGATATCTTGCCTCTATCACTTTACTATCCTGAAAGCCGTTTTCGTTGTAGACAGGCGAGCGGAACATTTGAACCCATAATTTTGTGGTCTTAACGCGTCCCTCATAACTTTGCACATATATTATTGCCCCAGCTGTGCAACTGCATTCAGCGATATTGAAGCTTTACTGGAGAGAGTTCCTGGATATACCTGATAACTCTGCGTGGCCAAACTGAGTTACCTGATTGCGTCAGTTGCTGGATATTCTGTGGAAATTATTTCCAACGTTCATCTAACAAGTGCAGCAAGTCTGTTGGATATGTTATTTTCAGGATGTAAAATAGAGTGTCCGAAGTCGTCAGCATAGTTCCCGTCTTCCCGGAGTAAAATTAAAAAGAATGCACCTCCTTCCTGCGTATCATATGTCCTCCAAAGGTATTTGCCTGAACAGGTGACATGACAATGACAATAATTAGGCATGAACGGTTTGGAAACAGCTGCGCTGTGTTAGGCCCCTTCGAGGCGATAGTGCGCGCCTACTTGGAGTACGCTAAAAGCCTCGATAATTGTAACTCTTGAAGTTAACTGTTTGTCGCGTTGTACTCTACGGAATGATTCATAGTAAATTTTTATTTTTACGGGGATAATTTCCGGTTCCTATGGTGACTATCCGACAGATATTCACGAGGCGGAAGAAGTGCACGGTGCCGATTGAGCTTCCCGATGCACGCACCCACAGCGTTCGCAATGCCCGCCCTCTTGGGTTCACCCACGCTGCGTCGCTTTTGAGTTGTGACGTTGTAGCGCCACTTATGATTCGAGACGCGTACGTTCCGACTCTTGCAGTGCCTGGTCCGGAATTTCTTTCTTTATTCCTGCGTTCGTGTTTTTTTTTTTTTTGCCAGCCTAGTTTTATTTCCCCCTGTTGCTCTCGGCGCGACGGATTAATGAAGAGTGCAAAGCACCGACAATTACTCATTGTGTCCGATCCCTGCGGCGGTCGTCACTACGCGCGATCGCGTATTGTGGAAGCGATGTTATCGACCGCATGCTGTATTACCATTGGCGCCGGGTTGCCACCAAGCCGGTACGGAGCGCCGGACGGTGGCGCGTCTATTTCTCTGTTCTTTTTTTTTTTTTTTTTTTTTTTTTGGACCGCCCCTGCCGCCATCATGCGCAACATACACTGCCGGAGATTCCCCGCATGGAGGCCGCGCACACGCCGCGTGTGCCCACTGTGACGGCCGGCGTCGGGCTCATCCCCTGGACCAGGATTCAGTCGCGTGCGCTGGGTTGCAGACAAACACATCCTGCAGAAGTGAACACTAGAAAAAAACAAAAACAAAAAAACATGAAGGATAGAGTATGCACAAAAAGGGTGCTTCTGCAATAACCTCAGCGATAATAGCTATACCGGGTAATAACATGCAGGGAGGGCACATTGAGGGTACTTAGTAGGCGTTGCAAAAAAAAAAAAAAAAAAAAAAACTGTGTACACTGGCTACAACCAAACTGTGGCACGGAGGCTTCATGAAGGGGAACTGGTGGCGTTTTCCTCCTGCTGCATTTGTCCAGATACTGCGTGCAGGGTGGACCTGCACATATTGGAATATCGTGCGACAGGCTGTCAAACTGGGCAGCCAGAGTACTTTTAGTCGACCTCTAACTTGCTTCGCACGGGTCATGCGCCGATATCCAAACCCGCTAGCCCATTTGGTGCAAAAAGCACGTCATCCTCGCAAAATAAGTTCTAGTGATTTCTCCCGACATACATGGCTTCCGTCGCGCATTTTTCCGCAGGTGGGCGCTTCTGTCTTCTCTCGTTCATCCTCGTAGCTAATTAGACGGGGCGGTGCCCTGCCACCCTATCTGTTGTTTTTTGTACACGACCACGGGGCGTGCCTTATCGGCTGAGCTGCGCACAGTGTCTGAGACAGAAATGGAAAGACTCGTTTCTTACCTCCAGAAACTTGTCGTGGGTGCCGCTGCCATGCTCCTCTACCTCTATCTGTTCTTTCGGCGCATTCCCTTTTCCTTCAAAGCGTCTCCAGGTTGCACTTTATATCGGTCGCTCGTGACTAATTGAAATGACGAGTCTCTCGGGTTTTGTAATGGCGGACGAGTGCATACATTATTCCTGCTAACCGATAGCGCCTGTTTGCCTCGCCCGAAGGGTGTCGCTTCCTATCTGCGACGTGTTTCGGCGCTCGCCTCAATACAGGTGTTTTCCGCCGTCTCTTTCATGGGAGTGGCTTTGGGAGCCTCTATGGAAGTCTCAAAGCCCGCATTTTATTCCGACGGGACGTGACAGACGGGCTCTCGCCCTCTCTCGATCGTTGCGACAAGAAGAAAGGGATTCCTGAAGCCTTCAGCAACAGCTGAACGCATTTGTGGCAGCAGCTTCATCTTTGTACGCGTTTAAAATTTTCCGCTCAGGGTTCGAGGATCCCGTGCCGCCGCCGGGCCCCTTCAAAAGACACCGCCGGCAGCCGCTCTTGGACTCCGCGCCGCCTTCCTTTGGCGCGCTGTCGGTCTGCCGCGGGTAATGCGCCGCGTCGCACTGACAGCGCCCCAACAATGCGTAATTTATAAAACTGGCTGAGCCACTTTTCTCCCCTCCGCGCTTGTTTCGTTTGCATTATAGTGGGCCCGCAAAGAGACGGCACCGGGCGTGCGCGGGTCTTCCTCCGCATTCCACACCACTGTCCAGCCATCTGTTAAGGGACCTCGGCTTATCAGATGGAGGAAAATCACCCTTTCGACAAGTGGCGGCTTCTCTGGAGAAGAGTTGGCAGCGCGTATATGCCCTGTTCGACTGGTGACAAACGGACGCGTTCCAAGGCTTAGTGACTAAGTAAGCGGTCCGGAGATGCGAAATGCGCCAAAAAGATGGGCAGACACGACCGACGCTTTGTTCGTGGCACATCGTTTGCTAGAGCCCATGCTCTACGGTCGCCAGCGGTAATTTTCACGTCTCCAGGTTAGCTCGTTTACGATACGGTGCAATTTTATAACCATAGAGAGGTACTGGTATGATCTGAATCGTCGGGAGCGGCGAGCGCTTGGCGCCAGGGGTCTTGTTCGGTGACATTGTTTGCACCATTGGAACAGCGGGGTGGAGAACAGCGACTCTGACAGCGGGCTCCGTATATGCAGAGGTGGGATCAAAGAAAACACAAAGAATGGCACCATTCATATCAATGAACTACGAGGGATGTACGATGCGTAACTATAAGCATTGATGAGTGTGGAATGAGAAATGAGAAGAGGATACGGAGGCTGGATGCAAAGCAAGCACACAGGCACACAGGCACGAAAATCGCAGACACAAAAGTTCAAGAAATACAGAGCGAAGCATAGCACAAAGGACCAGTAATTGTCGGGGAAGTAGCTAAAGTCATTTCGGGGATGGAAATAAAAAGGCGATTACATAACAAGTGCCGAATTGAGAGTACAAGTAAGCATAATAGTGTTTGTTTTCTTTTTGTTTTACTTGAAAGGTCTGGGGCACCATAGCTGGTAAGCAACGCGTGTAGTCAATAGCATAACGAGCAGTACAGCAAAGAATGCTAAGGCCAAGGCAAGTAATGAAAAGGAGACAAAGGCGGCAATAAATAGAACACGGTGGCCGAGGTCGTAATGCACAACGAATGGAAGTCAGTCAGGAGGATATACCAACTTCTCACGGCATATACTGCCTGGCGCATTAATTTGAGTCCTAAACAAAGTGCATTACTACTACTACTACCTGGACGCATAGGTGCAGCTGTATAACCAAACATCAGCCTTCAGCGCACAGTTAGAGTGGGGCAACTATACTTCTTTCTGCCTCATCGCAACGTCGCTGCGGTGAGGTGCAAAAGCATGAGGAGACGGAATTTTTCGTCCGAAAGTGTGCCCGTTTTCTTGTATTCATTGGCTTACACTGCATGGGTTTGTACACTATTCGAGCTCAGGGGAAAAGTCCTTTTCCGGCTAAAAGAGCCGTGTAAAGGTCGGTGGGAAGGAGGAGGCATGCTGCGCGGCTTGTCTGACCACAAACGCCTTCGACCGCGCAACGTGTCTCCTCTCGCGCACGGACCTCCCGTGTCTATAAGAAGAAAATCTGTTGCTTAATCCCCGACTTGTTTTCAACGAATTTACCCTGTTTACAGCGGATGCTCAAAGCTCTCGATCAATCATTTTATTGCGGAAGCTTGTTTCCGACCACTGATAAGTGACTGCGGCGACAGGTTTTCTCGCGGCAAGCAGTTGTTGCGAAAGTGTTTGAAGCCTGCAAACAAACCCGGATTAGACAGACAGAGAGTGACTCGCTCGGAGGCAATGGGCACTGTAATTCTCGGACTGGTGTGTCAGGTGTACGGTTATTATTCCTTTTGGACCGCCATTCAAACTGCAGATATTCACGTCATAGACCATGCGAAAAGTGTATGCTCTAGTTGTTTACGTAAGATACAGGCCCGCCTAGATAATTTCAGTGAGCCAGGGCACAGAATGAAAATATACTGTTTAGGTATCATGCGAAGTACACCTTTCCGATTCTGTACAAACAGGCTCATTTTTCTTTAACAATTACAACATTTTTTTTCTAGCAGTTGTATTTTTATGCGCATGTCGATGTTTGCACACGCCTCCCTATTCAATCGTAGCCGTGCTATTCAAATTCTGAACGCAAGAAGTTGTTGTGCGTGAAAACTAAAATTTGGTTTTGACACTTTTTCTTGAGCATTCGGCTAAAACCTTAAATAGGAATGCAATTTATGAATTGTTCAATTCGTGGTTATGAATTAAAATTGAAGTGAATTGCCTTCACTTTTTCTCCTGGTTCTTACGTGAAATTCACGCTGGATATGCCATCTGCTATCAGCGCCTGATCCCAACGTTTTCGAAAAGAGGTATACAGCTGCTGAAGAAATCCCACCTGTTCCTTGGCTTTGGCTCATAGACTGTAACTATAATATGCAGTCAGAACTTTATATGCGATCAAGTGGATGGACGAGATTAATGAAACTGGATCTTTTTCGCAGTCCCACGCATCCAATGAATCTTCGGGGCGACGATCGTGGCTGCAGACAGTGTTCGGCTTACGTGACATTATCTGCTCGCAGAATTTGTGGAATAAACATTAACCACACGCAGCTCGGTGACAAAAAACATAATGTTGGCATCGCAGTCCATGCGAGTAACAACGTTCATGAATAATGTTTTCCTAATTGCGTTATACCACATGACGATTAGAATGGAAAATACTTGTGAACGAACTAAAAGTGGGAAAAAAAATGATACTTTTGTTTTCATTCTTCTTTGTTTTTTTTTTTTTTTTCAATGTTGATAAAATTATTGGTTGAATTAGCGAGGGCCAATAAATAATTTCGAATTTCCCCAATGCACAGCGCTGAGAGCGGCAGCATCACTCTTCCTCGCCCCGGAACGTCGCTATGCGATGCGGCTAGCGTTCTCCGGGGGCACTCTGTCTGTATACACAAACCGTGGCCGTCGAAACGTGCAGAAAGAGCAAAACTGCTACATCGCGTTCCATTGGAAAATGAAGCAGGCTATGACATTTGCTGTAGGAGATAAGGACAGCCATGAGTTATGCCACTTGTCAAGAGATAGAGGGAAGAAAAATCGAGTTAGCATGGGGCGTATGGCAGCGATCGCCGCGAACAACGTGCGAGAGGAGGCGGCCACTCGCTGCGGGCTGTTCGGCGCGGTTCAGAGGTCTCCAGCTGAACCCCCCGCTTGATCATCCACGCTGTCTGGCGCCTTACGGGAGCCGCGCTGCTATCGCGAAACCTCCTAAGCCCCGCCGTTCATGATCAAGGAAGTGCGCGCTGACCGGCACGAGAACGCGACGACGAGAGGTATTAACTTGCGTGTGCGCGACGCGCATAGAGGAAGTCGCGGCCACTTTACGTCCCGGCTTCATTAGCAGCGGGGGGAGGTCCAGTAAGCACCCGGCGCGAGTTTTGAGGAACCAAAAGAATGGAAACGACCTCGTAATGAACCCGAGAGATCCCCGATGCTGCTCCGCCGGTTCGTTTCTTTCCCTCTTTCATTGATGACGACTGCTTTCGAATGGCCGCTTCAAGTTTACCCGCTCGCGCGTCCAAGCCACCAAAGTTGCTCACTCTCAAGGTGCTTTAAAGGGGAGGGACGGCAGAGAAAAAAGTAGACACGACCGAGGAACGACGAGACGCGTGAAAGGTTCGCGAGCGCTGAAAAAGAAGGTACGCGGGGCAGGTCGGAGATAAAGCGGTGAAGAGTCAGGCCCGCATAAGCGACCCTTCGAACGCGGCAGCTCGCACGGAGCTCTGATTTCTCAGTTAAGAATGCCAAATGGCACATTTGGGAAAGAGCTAAAAGGGGCGACGCGTCGCGAGGACGTCTGACGCGCACGCACGCGATCCCTCGCGAGCGCCGATGCTTCGATAAGCGGGACAACCTCGCGGGGCGCGCGAACGAGCGCCCGCGTGGACATGCCGAGAATATGAAGGCGATACGCTGTAGCCATTTGGCTCGGCCGAAAAAATCTTGGCACGCGGACGCCGCCCTAGGCTGCGTATCGGTCCTTCCCGGCTGGGCACGTCCGCGATGTTTCATATGGTGACATTTTATGATACACTGGCCCGCGCACATCCTGGCACGTCCGTGACTGTCTGGAACCCAGCTTTTCTTCCTGCACGGTCAGCGCTTGCCGCAGTTGGCTCGGGGTACCATATTGAGGAAGCCGCAGTAAATTGCACTATCCGCTTCATGCTTGCCGCATATCCCCCTGACCCTCTTTCGGTTATCTTTTCCTGCGTAACATTGTAGTTAACGTTGTCGGGCGTGCGCTGCTTTCGTTCTTGGCCTCTGCCTTTTGTGCGCGCTGCTTACCTGCGGGACTCCGTATCTCCACAGCAGCTCCCACAGTAGAGACGCGCGTTTCGAGCGAGGCTCCGCCTTTCGCGCACAGCATACGCCGTCTACGTATCTGTCTCGCTTCTTGATCCACGCGCAACTCTTGTCTTCCTGACCGCCACTCTGCCGTGCAGTATGTGCCAGCTTGTAATGCTTTAGAGCGGCGTGAGCTGACGCGATTTCCATTTGCTCCCCGTCGGCCGAAGTGTGTCGCCGGCGAGCGCGACCGCAGGCGTAATCAGTGCCGGCTTCTTCGCAAAGGTCGAGTATGTGCATACGCGCGTACGCGGCGCCACCTCAGCGTCAGCGCGATACCCCCCTCGGCTGGCCTACATTGACCGAGCGGCACGCGCAAGCGGGCCGCCCGAAATTCATTTACGGCACACTTTGCGCGCAAAGCTGATTTAAAAATAGGGTACGCGGTTCCCCCGTCACTCGCAATCTAATCGATCATCGTAAATTTAAGCTCTTGAAGAACCGGGCAGTTCGTCATTACACCCATGTTGACACTGGAAGGTCAGTTTAGGCAGCGGCACTGACTGATCGTTTATTCGCACGGCCGAGACTATGGCCTGCGACGAGTCGACGCGAGGCGGTTGTGCCCTCCGGAGGCGGCGCAACGGGCCGCGGCGCTCACGCAGCAAGCCGGCCCTTCCGAAACCCCTTCGGGGCCCCGCGGTCGTCGCCCGGCGGGGATCAAAGCGCGGGTATGGAGGTTTTCCTTCTGGCGAGTCCAAGGTTGCCCGTCACAACAGTGCCATTCCTGCAGTGGAACCCGGAAACAAAGAGCAAAAGCATCACTAAGGTGCAGGGAAACAGACGGCAAGAGCAGAATTGCGTTATAGGGAAACAAACGTCAAGAATACAAATGGTTTATGAGCAAACGCCAGAAGTGTCTTTGATATCAGGGAAACAATCAAGAAAAACTACCAATGTGTTATCGGGGAACAAATAGCCAAAGTGCCAATGAAGTACAGGAAACAAACGCAAAAGCAGCATTGAAGTACAGAGAAATAAACAGCAAGAGTACAGTTGTGTCATGGGGAAAAAAATAGCAAAAATACCTTTGAGCTACAGAAAAACAAGCAGCAAGAGTAAAATTGTGTTATGGGAAAACAAAAAGCAAGCGTATCATTGCCTTATACTATATAAGGAAGAAACTGCAAGCGTACCACTGAGGTAGAGGAAAACAAACAGCAACCGTACGTAACATTGCAATATAGTGAGCCAATAGAGAGCTTTAGCACACTGGATACATCTTAACGTAGACGTATACCGGTTTACCGGGCGACTCTTATGCAGGCGCAGTGGCCACACCTTGCTACTTCCCTGCCACTCCGTGTGAGCAGCGGGCGTCCGGTAAATCGATATACGTCTGCATTATTACGTTTTCGGTATGCTAAAGCTTTCAAAATTTCATCAGACACTGCTCTGAAATGTTCAGTAGTGATTAGTGGGTATAAATATTGTTCTTATGGATAGAAATTGACATTTTATTTGTGGCAGAAAAATGATGACAATGATCGTAAATATTTATTGCTCAGTGGTAAAACAGGTTAATTAATGTTTGCACAGGTTTCTAAATATGCATTGCAAATGCGCTTCTCTAAATTTTCATTAAGGCCGGTACAGTAATCAGCTTCCGGAAACATCACTCTGATTTATGCAGTTTCGAAAGCGTCGTAACATAAAAAAAATGAATAACTTGATTTCGCCGTTGAGAGCAGATGTACTATAAGCATGCATAAAATGAATTGCATGAAAGGCTTACCAAGCTCAAGGGCGTCTCTTGACTCCTTCGGTACGTGTCTCCTCTGATGGCTAGCTTTAGGTGTCTATCGAGAATGAGGCAGTTTTGTGCCTCTTAATTCGTTTAAGTTCGCCTTCGTGTTGGCGCCGCTTTGAGGTGCCCTGTGTCCACCAGTATGTAGGATAGCTTTTCCGCCACGAAACCACAGACAGTGACGGAAGACACTTGTTGACGCATGCGCTGCTCCTGCGGCACCGCAGCATGTAGGTACCGACGAAATTTCGTTTACATTCGGAGCCGTGTTCCCCCAGTGACGCGCCGACAACGGGTGCGAAAATGATTTCATGCTTAGTAAGATGGTATGGAGGGCCTTAAGGGAAGGCGGGGAGATTGAAGCAATCTTTTTTTTTTTTTAATTTTTCGATTGCTGCGATGAAAATTGGCATGCTTGCGTCAAACAGAATCAAACAGCCAAAGTTTCGCGGTGATACCTTCAGTAGTTTTTGGTTTACGTTTGGTTGTTGTAGACGTTCCTACGTTGCTTGCTCATCGAAAGCCTAGCACAACTAAATGGGCTTTGAATACGTAAATGCTGCTAATTTACTTTTAATTTCATAGTTACTAATTAGTGGTGTCTAAATCAAGACATTCTTTATCCTCCTTATATATTTATTCCCTTTAGAGGCCATTGTCTGCACCTTCTTTTAATGTTTAGAATGTATCGAATGAACCTAGACGGAAAATCTGAGACTGCTTCGATACAGGGAAAATTTTAGCAATTGCAACAAAACAAGCGGTATTCAAATTCGAGCACCCATTGCTGATCTATGCCTTCCACGAGCTAGGTGAGAAGCTCAAATCAAGTTTTCGAGAAAACGAGTCTGAAAGTTCTAAACTACATACATTCTCTACGTGTATTACGCTGCGTATAAATTTATTTGGAGCATTTAATTCTAGATTATTTTTGGTTGAAATGTTTCAATACATCATAGAAAAGTGCTGTAGATTTTCTAAAATATATATTTTTTTCTTATCGTCGCGATCTCATCCCCATTTCCCCCCTTAATGTGTTGGTGTATGGAAGTAAAAAAAGAGAAAAACATTGCAAGTAAAGGGAATACTTTGATGGAGAGAGTGGCACAGAAGGAATATGCAGGAGAAGGATCGAGTTGATATTATACTTTAAACAGGCACCATAATTTTATTGGTGAACTTTTGCGAGGTTTGCACCGCAACGTCCTCTCCGCGTTCCCTGAAGCACATAACCGTAGAATGTTATTCACGCTTTATATCAAGGCCAGCTTTCTGGATATAAACTACAATTGTGAGGAAACTGCGGAATATTGTAAGATATTGTTATAACCATAGTGACAGGAATGATCTATAAACTTGCAATCCTTATTACAATCTCGCTTCTAAAGTTTGTCCTGCGTCCGCATCGCGCAGTTAAGACACCCATAGAAAGGCAAAGAGGCGATTTGTTTTCACAGTTAATAGCTGAAAAGTGCAACTGCAGATCTTAGGATGCATTCATTCTTAAGGTGCATCCTTACGACATGCTGAAAAGCTAGCTCATAAAAAAATTTCTTTTGGAAGAATGCGCTCATCCAGGTTCACTAGGCATTTATTAGAGGGAACGATATCAGCGCTCTCATCTTGGATCGTTATGAAAAATAGTAAAAGGCATTGCGCATCATTTACCTTGTTCAACTTCTCGATTGGATAAAGGCAAATTAAACGTGCCTAAACCTTGTGGAGGACGATTGCGAATAATTCCCTTTTTCCCTGCGGTACGAAGAAGAGCAGTAAGCTATCTTACGTTCTTAGAACTGCTAAGCATCGTTACGTTATACTGAACCTTCCCATTTGTTTTATTTAGGCTGGTCATATGCTGACCTGGCACGGCTAAAGGAAATGAGTTTCTTCACCAGCACAAGGTACATTGATAGAGCGCGTGAATACCACGAAGCCTGTTGCTCAACAAACTCGTGTCTCTTTGCCTTCACTGATTGCCGATGCCGCAATGCCGCGCACTGCAGATAGCAGCCGAAATAGTCACACTAGTTCGGTAACCTCAGCGGACGCTTAAAATCTAGCAGAAACCTGTTGTTAGGGGTCGTTTAGAGGGACCAGGTCGAGCGATGGTGATACATTTAGAATGGAAAGGCCGCGCTATCTCGAAACTCGTCTCGATGCACGCGGTGGTGGTATTAGTTAGGTTTTAAGACGCATGATCGAGGAACACGCACGGCTGAGACAATACGTGCGGTCTTATCCGCGGTCCAAGAGAGGATCCCTTCTTGCACTGCTTTTGCGCGGATTCGCTAGTATTGCGGTCCAAAGCCTGTGCGCAATAAAAAGGAGCCCCCCCTTCTCAGACGCGAGGAGCAAGAAAGCAGTAAAAGGAAGGAAAGACTCGAGGCTGCACGGCACGAGCTCGGTTCGCCCTTTTCTTGGCTTTTTCTCCCCTCCCGCGCGACCTGAAAGGTCGCTACTGGTGAGGTATATCTTGGCGTGTTTCCTTGTAACACGAAGTTCCCGGCGCGCCTAGCCGATGCGGGCGCCCTCCTAATAAGGAACTGCCGCGAGCTGCCCCCGGGCAGCTCGCAGTGCTCGTGGTCACGACCGACCCACCACGCAGTGCAGCCTCCGCGCGTCGTCAGTTGTCGCATTGCTGGGCGGGGAAGCGTGCGCACCGGGGGCTATTTGCGGCCGCCGAAAAAGGGCGCCGATTTATTTCTCCCTTTATCTTCGGATCACCTCACGTGCGCCGGAGATAGCTCCCCGAACGGGTTGCAGGTATCCAGTGGAAGAACCCGAGAAGCCTCAAAAGCTGGGATTCCGCACGCGTTGACTACCTAGAGGCGCCAGGCTATCGGTTGAGTTCGAAGGGGTTGTATTCTCTGCGCGTACTCGCGCATAAGGGCCCCAGGGAAGGCGAGGTCCCCGTTCATCAGCCAGTCGCGTGCGTCAGAGATAAGCCTCGAGTCTTCTGTACCTATGTACCACAGGCAAATCGCCGTTCAGAGATTCCGTTGTCGTTTCACTATGCAAGACGATCTCCATTGCATTCTTCGGGGAGGGGATGCCACGGAGAGAATCGAGACCACATCCGTGTCACACAATGTCAACTTGCTACGGCAATTAACAACAATACGATCTTAGCACATTCAACGCCACAATCCTTGGTTTTGAACATTGACAAAAGTTTCTACCAAATTTTACCCATCGCGTGTTTACAATATGCAGAAGCTGGTCTGCAATTCAAAGGCATCCTCTCCCACGCATCTTATCCCGAGAGGTCGAAGTAACGGCGCGGTCCAAGTAGGAATGCGACGCGACACAAGCGCGACTCGGGATGCGCGGCGATGGAAGGAAGCAGGACCGCTGCATTCAAGTGCATTGGCGCTGCAATCAGGGGCCCTGTCGACGCGCTCCGCACTTGTCGGCCGCGGCGTGTGTTTCGGCGCGGTGTTTCCGTCACCTGTTGACGGGAAATGGATGAGCGCACTTCGGCGCGTCCGGAGACCTCGGCCGCCGCGGCGCATGCAGCCGGCGCACTGTACGAATGGTCCGAGTCTCGCGGCAAGCGGTCAGCAACGCCTACACACACGCTTCGGCGCGGACATGGCGAACAACAATCTGTTTGATTGAAGGGGTGGCCTCAAAGGAGCAAAGTGGCGCCGGAAAAAGAAAGAAACCGCGTTGGGGCCAGCGGGAGGACTGAGCCTTGCTCTCTTTCTTAGGATGAGGAAAGAAACGCACCACTAAAAGCGGTTCATAGATAGTTACACGAAGAAAGGCAAACATCATGTGTGTGAGTGAGTGTGTGTGTGTATATATATATATATATATATATATATATATATATGTATATATATATATATATATATATATATATATATATATATATATATATATATATATATATATATATATATATATATATATATATATCACATACATACACACGCACATATGGCTCCTATAGAAAGGCTCGACCCGGGAAACTCGGTTCCTGCCGCCTCTTTTGTGTACGTGCGCAATTATTTCGATTCAGTCACGAATGCTTTTGGGGGCCGCGCGAATTCGGCCCGTCTGCGGTTGACGTTCCGAATTCCCCGCCGGCCAGTGGCGCTATTGTGTTTTCCTGCGATTACGTCGAATGACGGCGGGTCAGAAAATGCCACGTCGGGCAATTAGGAGGGCGCCACTTCCCTCACTCAACCTGCTGGCTTGGCTCTCTTTAGACAGTGTCCCCCTCTTCCGCTTGCGGCGTCAGCGGTGGCGGCGTTGTGCAAGCGCCGCCCTGGAAAGAAAGGGCGCCGACACCGGACGCCCAGTCGCCGCGAGTGGCGCAGCCGCGGGTCCGCTTTCAAATTACTTAATCGGCAAGTGGCCGGCGCCCGTGGGCACGCTAAAAACCACTCCCATGGCTCCGTCTGGTCGGAGGCGAAACGAAACAAAAAAAAAACAAAAAAACAATGGTGCAGAAATTGTTTATTAGCTGGCGACGGTGAAAGGCCACTCCGTTTAATTGTGGCGCGTTGAATCGGTATACGAGGTTGCGTTTGTTTCTGGCAACGCGTCACCGTACACAGGCGGCGCTGCGATTCCCAATGAGTTCGTGACGGCATTTGCTGAACCCGGTAACTTGAGTTGACTTCTCTTGAGCAACAGTTTCCAACCGGCTGTGGAACCGGAATTTATTTAAGCAACTCTAAACTGTAGGGATGTAGCCGTCGAAGGTTTGCCTTGAGCCACAGCCCACTATCATTTCGCATGATTTCGTGCGTGCAAAGATACAATTAGGACATTGAAAGCTGCTTATGGGAGTATTTCATCGTATACAGCCCAGTACGTAAGTCCTAAGTTTACACTGGCGTGGTAAATGCCCACCATGAAAGGAGTACCGCGTTCGTCTTCTCACGTTTTGTTTTTTGGCGAGGGTGATCGCGGTAGCAGCCATACATTGCCACGTAGATCGGCACCAGAGGGGAAAAAAAAAAGCGAATAAAGTCAGGGGTGAAAAAAGACACGGAACAAGAGTTGGAAAATAGCCAGGGCCTATTGGTCACGCGAGGCAGCAGCTGGCACGTGAGATAGGTTCACTTGGTACGGACCGTTTCGAACAGGGCGCTCCATTGGCGCCTTGGTACTGCCGGCGCTGTACGAAATTTGCACGTAAAGGGTCACCCACCACGGCACTCCGGAAAGTTCGACGCTCTTGCGACCGGCCGGCCGCAAGGAGGCCCCGGCCGCCGGCGCTTACTGCTGCATTGATTCGAAGCGGCTACATTGTTCGAGGCTCCGCCGGTGACGACGACCTCGGTAGCGCCGCCGCCGAAGATTCGAGAGGGCGCCATGGACGAGGGCGCGCCAACTGAATCCTTCACACGAGCAGAAGAGGCTAACGTCTCACGTCAGCTCAGAAACGTCAGGGAGAAATACGCCGACGTGAAGGGCCCGCAGCCGCCGGGTGCAAGAAGGAACGAGTGCGCGTCTCGTCGAAAAATACCGTGTGCGAAGAACGCTAATTGACGCCACTTTCCACGCCGAGTGGCGGTGTTCCGGCGGCGCCAGCTTTCGGGCTTCGCGGGCCAGTGGATGCTGCGTTGCGCTTTAGGTCTGTGTATTTAGGTATGCGAAGATATTGGCCTTTCCTTTATTTTCCTTTTCTTCTGTCGCCGCGGCGCTTGACAAGTGACAGGTTGTTTTCTGTCGTCCAGGAATGGCCATCCGAGCGGAAGAATCGAAACCCATCTCCTCTAGCTCATTTTTCTCAACTCGTTGCCCCGCGCCCGACGCGCTTTCGGGACGTTTCACCCCCCCCCCCCCTTTTTTTTTTTTTTCACAGCGAAGGTCGGCTGTAGGACTGGTGTGCAGCCATATAGCCCTGCATTCTGACGCGCAATCTACAGCGTCAGCCGTAGAACCCTAATTACCCAGTGAATTAATTTAATTGCCACCTGCCACGGTGGGCAGATGGCAAAGTGGAGAGAGGGAATTTCAGGGTAAAGAGTAGAGTGAAAGAGGAAGAGAGAGCGTGGGAGGTTATGGCCGAGAGCGAATAAAAGAGAAACCGGAAGGCGGCTTGCCACGGACAGAACCCAGAGGGTGGTCAAAGTCGGAGGAGGAGGTTGTAACGAGGGCGGGGGAGTACGCAACCTGAGGATACTTCCATGGTAGTATGCGAGGAGGCGTCTAATACAAACAAACAGATTTTGCTGATCCATGAGCTAAGCCGAGAAGCCTACTCCAATATTTTCCCCTCTCTCACATTGCAAGTCTCAGCTGAAAAAAAACAACAACAACAACAACACGCAAATCGAATACACGGCACGAATCATTCCAAATTTAAAGCATATAAACTGCATTTTTCGTCGCCTACCAAAAGTTGAGTTTAGATGTGCCGCGCAGAATACTTGACGTCACGAAAGCCGGTAACCTCATAGACGCTAATTGAAATGGTGTCCTTTCTCAATGTTTGCTTATTTGTTACTTCGCATTTGACGTTTTTTTTTTTTTCTTTTTTTTTTTTTTTTTTTTTTTTATACGAGTCAAGGATTGAGAGTAACGAAAAGTTTTTTACAAGAGTCAACCAAGTTTTCCAGAGTCAAACATAGCTTTGGAGGCCCCAGTCATCTGTTCGTGTTCTGTTTAACCTCGTCTCAGCGTTTAGAATGACAAAAAGAGCCGGGTACTATGGAGAAATATAGAACAAGGGTGCAGCGCAGTTCGAGTGCCGGATAAAGCGCTAGCCTCGACTTAGCTGACCCGATCGTCTCCTTACGCTTAAACTCTACCAAATGTAAAGTATGGTGGCAAGCATTGTGCCCTTTACAGAGATCTCTTGCTGTGCATGCGATACCGTGAAGAATCGTGCTTGGACGGATCCAAAGACGATAGAGAGTAGGAAACATCTCCTCGTCAAGTTTTGCGCGACCCCTAAGGCAACCCAGAAGCTTCTTTACTTTATACAATTTTCGATAAATGGTTCATATTTTACGGCACCGAGCCGCGGGCACAGGCAAGAAGGAACTGGTCGGTTTTTGCATTTCTTCCCTGGATAGCGCATGCGCGGCAGTCCTTAGGAATGCAATACTTTTGAGAGTTCCTTCGTGTCGTTTCCCGCATTGTATCGGCGACAGCTGACACACGGGCGCGGTGATAGCCGCTCCCTGCAACTGCTTTAACTTGGGTCGTGAGCAAGGGCGGCATTAGTATTCGTCAAGCGTGCTGCGAGTTTCTTTCTTTTTTTTTTTTATTCGCAAGCATTTCTACATTCATTTCGTAGTG
Source organism: Amblyomma maculatum (assembly GCF_055883805.1). Lineage (NCBI taxonomy): Eukaryota > Metazoa > Arthropoda > Arachnida > Ixodida > Ixodidae > Amblyomma > Amblyomma maculatum. The sequence goes on along the minus strand of NC_139344.1, from coordinate 197,573,672 downwards.
CCGTTGCACTCTTGGACTCCTCTTTTTCTCCTTTTACGGGTATTTTAGTTTATAGGCAGCACTGAAGATCTCATTCATTACGAATTTTCTTGTTTGGTAAACCGTGAGCGGTACATATATATATATATATATATATATATATATATATATATATATATATATATATATATATATATATATATATATATATATATATATATATATATATATATATATATATATATAGATATAGATATAGATATAGATATAGATATATGCACACCATTTTCATTTTCAGTGGAACAGTACCGATGGTTGTGCGCCCTCTTCCATTTCCGCGCTTTATAAGCAAGGTAATCCGTAAGAAGTTAATATTTCAGTTCAGCTGTATCGCTTTCAGCATTCCTCATTATCTATCGCCATTGGCATGCTTTAATCGACGCAACGGCGTACAAATAATTTCTCGGCCCCGCTGCATATTAGTGCTTAAATCCATGTTCTTCCGATGGGTGAACCTGCCGATAAACTGCTACTGGCCACCAGATTAATCTCGTCGCATAGCTCGGCTCATAGCAGAGTAAATTTAAAAACAAGAAACAATAGACAGGTGCCGTCATAAAGCGTCAGGTCACAGTGTTACCCCCAGGCACATAGTCATGATGCTTTTTTTTTTTAGGAGTTTTTGAAGAAGAGCGCTGACTAGAGAACAGGTGGGAAGGGATTAAGCTGGATTTCATAAAGAGGGGCGGGGGGCTTTTTACGTGTCTGGTTGCTCCATATGTACTTACGTCGCGAAGAATTTTGCCCCTCTACTCTCCTTTTACTGCACACCTCACCTGCTATGGCCTGCAGTTACGTTCTTATTGTATATAGCTTCCTGTGCGATATTATATGGGATGATAAATATGCCAGCAAAATCCGTGAGGATACCTTCGACATTACACCTTCATCAGCGCCCTCGATTTTTTTCTTTAATCATGCACGAACGGGCTCAGTATTTTAGTTTTGTCTTCAAGTATAATCACTTGGCTATGCGGCACAATTACGAATAAATATAGGGTTGGAATTTTTTAAGCGAAAAGCATGAATAGCACATGGAAGTCTAGAAGCGTGCGCACTGTTTGAATTTCTGTGCGCCCCGACGTTCGTGCCGGCAGTGAGTGTGTATTCAATAAAGCTGAATCAGGGCGGCTGTTGTCGGGCGGTCGCGAAATGCTCCTCAGAACGCTCAGGGCGACAGGGGAGTGCGAAGTGACAACAAACATGACCGGCGGGGCTGCGTCCGCGCCGGCCGGCCGGCCATCTTTTATTTATGTTATGCTGTCCCTCTTCCTTAACGACGCGGCAGATGATTTATCGGTAAAATTAGAACTGCGCACTGGCTACCGCGGGTGCGTAGCGAAACGCGGACGTCACTTTCGGTCACGTCGTTAATATTTAACGAGTATTCGAACTGCCCACTAATTACCACTGAATGAGGTAACGACGTAATTGCAGTCGACGATGAAGTAACATGCACAATGCGGGTTGGATGACCTAGCGGCCTGCAATAATTTTATCAGATGTCATGCGCGCTCTTTCACGGCCACGTGCATCTCTTGGAAACGTTTGCACGTTTGCTGGGCGCCGCGGACATACCTTGCAGTAGTTTGGCTTAAATCTGGCAAGCATTACATAAAGCATGTTGTCGCCTAAGAAAATACACGCACGCTGCTAGATGACCACGACCGCTGACCTGTGTGGCAAGTTGCTCGCTATGCTCAACGCAGGTTGATCAGGAAACTTAATCCTTAAGGCATCACTTGACGTTTGGTTTGTGATGTTTAACGTCCCACATTGATTCAGGCTATGACAGACGCTAGTGGAGGGTTTCGGAAATTTCTGCAACATGGGTTTATTTAAGGTGCGCTGACATCGCACTGCACACGAACAGATTAATTCGCCTATAGCGGATTAATCCACCTAAAGAAAAGGGATCAACCATAAGTGAAGCAAACCCCAAGAAAAACCTCGAGATCGTTTTACAAACAATGGTGTAAGGACATGGCGTATTGAAGGGGTTAAACAAGCTGTTGTCATTTTTTTTACAATAAATGCAACGCCAGGATCATAACAATGCCTTCTTACAAAATATACCAGATTCGAACTACGGGTGTACCCCTGATAACGCAGTAAAGAGGCCATCGCCCTTTAATCATTTTATTTCATTGCTCCGCATTTTATCAGTGTACCTGCAACTACTATAACCCGTGCCGCTCGCTTCGCATCTGACTCGAAGCCGCTTACTCACTCATGACATTGGGGAGCGTCAATCGATTACAAATCGAAAACCGAGTCGCAAAGAGCTAGTTTGCGTCGCTTCTGCAGCGAGTCTCGGATTCTTGACGAATGACGGCATTTGCTCTCCATCAACCAGCGCCAGCTCAGAAGTCGGCGGGGTTTACGGGAACGCGGTTAACTCGGCCAATGATTGATGCGGGAGACCCACACTGACATGAATGCCTAGAATTGCAGCGCGTCTCGCTCGCTTCTCCTTCAGACGCGCGACTCAAAGTAGGCGGATGCTTGGTGGCGCTGCTGCGGTCGATGGCTCTCGCCTCCCGTCGGAGAATCTAACTGCACGCGTGCCTGTGGTTCTTGCTACAAGCAGAAACTGTACACAGTGACCTATTTCGGCTTAGGCCGCATGTCGCGTGTCTTTTGCTTATGAAAAAAACTATACTTGACGGTGTTGCAAGCTTCACGGTCGTATCAAACATTGCTACTGCGGGCCACGCAGAAAGGTCTGTAGGAAGCAATAGAGGGTTTACAAAAGTACGTCTGGCAACCGTGAGCGGCACGCTGATCCCGCGCTGGCCGCCATATTTTGTTCGCTCCATCCGTTCACTTCGTGTCCGTCCGTCAGCGCTCGCCGTTCTGTTCGCGCTTTTCACGTTCTAACCTAGTGTGCTGTGCTTGGACCTCTCTTCGGTCCCTGGCGGTTTCTGTTAGCGACGCCTAGAAGCATATTTTGACAGCCGAGACGTGGCGGAGCCCACCGGCCGCGCTGCCGAGCGCAGTTACAAATTGCTCTACAAGTCGGGCATGGGCCCCTCGGCAATTCGCAGCGTCATCCCTATCCAGGTACAGTACCCAGAGTTCTGTAATGTGGATTTTTTTTTGTCTGTGCGCCTTTGCTGTTTGCTTAAACGCCTATGAGAGATCATCGCGAGTTAGTTTGCTTGGTTTGCGCAATCACCGTCGCTCATCCCACTGGAAGATACTTGGTTGGTGAAATGAGCGAGGATGCATTTTATTTTATGATAAAAGGATCGTGCTTAATTTGACATAAGTTGGACTGGCGCTTAGCACTTTCCTTCCCATGCCGTCGACGCAGTAGCTGGCATTAGTCTCAGAAATAATCGGGGGCTGCGTAAAAAAAAAGTGCCATGGTAATTTGTGCTTCCAGTGATTGAATATTGATTGGTGTGCGATATTTGACGACGAGTTAATGAAATCTTTGTAATTAATTGATCAATTGATGAAATAAAGAAACGAAAAAAGTAAAAATTGGAAAGTAAGGGTTTAAAGGTGTCAGAATGAAAAACCAGTGCTTGGTGATGCTAAGGAAGAAAATTTAGAATGTGTAATTGATTAATTGAAATAATTGAAGAATGTGTTCAAAAGCCGATTGTTGCTGACGCATGCGTATTGGTGCATAAAAATATAAAACGCCAAAAAAAATAAAAATAAATAAAGAAATGATAGAAATATAACATAACATACGTAACAGAAATATAACATACATAACAACATATAACATACTACACTTGTGTGTAGTATGTTACTTTCGATGAATTCATATTTCACTGCATTGTATTATTTTCGCCCCTCCTGCTAGGGCCCAGTTAAGGCTTGCAGTAATTGGTTAAATAAATAAATAAATAAATAAATAAATAAATAAATAAATAAATAAATAAATAAATAAATAAATAAATAAATAAATAAATAAATAAATAAATAAAAGAGCTAAAATATAACACGTGAAGAAAGTAAACATCGTGCATGTGTGTGTATGAGAGAGAGACACTATCGCGTTATACATCTAACGGCGGAGCTTAAGTGATCCCCTAATTTTTCTATAACGATATGATATAATATAAATCTGATTTTATGAACACAGCCAGTTGAACAAAGCACAAACACTTCGCAGTAATGTGAGTTGACTTTTCAAATTTCTTTTCGTTTCAGCCGAGTTCCTCCTTCTCCGAGTTCCTCGAAGCTTCCAATGTCAGCGCTTTCATATGAGATTACGCTTCAAATGTTTACTTTCTGACAAAGGGAATAAAAAAGAAATCGACATATTTAAAAATTTCAGTAAATTTCAGGTAGCTCTGAATTAGCGAACCATCGGGTGACTCGAAAAAACACACAAAAGTGAAGCGCACGCTTCGTTATTTTATCAGCCGTGCTGGCAGGTATAAAACCTGAGCTGCGCGCTCTGGACGTGGACCGGTCGAAACGGGCTGCACGTGAGCATATTACAATACACTAGTGGGATGTCGTCTTTTCCTGCTTTTCTAGACGCCGCGGGTTTGGCAGCCGCTTGCTTTTGCAGCGTGAAACACGCACCTCGGGCGCACTAGACAACCGTATTGCTCTCTGCACCAAGCACTACCATTTCGTACGACTGTGAAAAGTAGTTTCGGTGATCATGTCCGTGTCTTAGATCCAATACACAATGGTAAATGCAACCTACGTACAAAATGTTTCAAAGAACGTATTGGCACACTAGCGTTCGTTATACATGCATTGCTCCTTCTCCCGTGTCCTCCATCGCAGCATAAGCATACCCTTCAAGTTCACAAGGCTCCATAGCACGCAAAACAACCTTGCTGTTTTAGGTGATAGCACAATCTGTGAGCTAGCTCCCAGTCAGAGGGACGTGCTGTAATGCTTTACATGATGCAAGTGACCCTTGTAAAGCCGATTAGGACTGCAAACGAACGGTCGCATACACGCGTATACCTTGATTCCGTGCGCGTCTACGACGGTGCGCTTGCTGCAGAAGGGTACGCAGCAACGTGCTGGCATCATTCAGAATAGAGCTGGAGCTAACAGCGACTGCTGTGATGTTAAAAGATGAAACAATCGTTTGTGAGCATTCCAATGCATCTTTCGATGCATGCACGGGTTCTACGAAGGCGCACGTTGACAGCGTACTCGATGGGAGGCGCGGGTGGACTGAGCAAAACATGGCCGCCGCGCACAGTTTCTGTTTCTTTCACTAGATGGCGCTAACTTTTGTAAAGCCTCTATTCGCCTAGGTACAAAGATCACAGGGAAACCTGTTTAGCGGTCTTATTTTGCGCCGAAGTTTGTTCCCCTTGAGACCTCAGGAAGTTAGTTGCGAAAACATAAAAACGCATATTTTTCGGGAGGCTCAACGTGTTACTTTCAGCATAACATTACATGCTTCTGCAGAACAAGTGATAAATTCGGCCAATTAAAGACGTCACTCGAAATGTCTTTAACGGCATGCCATCGCTTGCTTGCCCGAGAGCCCAAAAAATTCAGACTATGAAGGATTTATTGGTCACTCTTGAGAGATTTGGGGAGGGGGGACATCATTTCAGCCATGTATTTCTCGGATCATCGATGGAAAAAGCGGAATAGCATAGCTGTCCTATGAAATATTCAGGCAATTTTGCCCCCCCCCCCCCCCCCCTTCTTTCTGTGTTCCGATAAGCTGCAAAGGGGACGATAAGCAGTGGGGGCCCTGAACGCGAGCGAGGAAAAAGGTGTTTCCGTAAATATTTCTGGTTGCCGCTTCTCTCACATTCCCGATATTTGCCTGCTAAAAACTGAGTGACGGTAGTTTAATATATCTCGAGCGTTTCATATCGTGCCCCTTATGCAGTGCCCGTGGAGTCTTACATGGTATAATAAATTAATAGACGATGAAAAGCGCGGCCGTGCGAGAAAACAGGTGGGAAGTCGCGACGAGGCGTTCCTTCCAAAGGGCCAATTAGCGCCGGCCGAGGGGCCGCTCGCTGCCCCGTGGATCGCCAAGGCCACCACCAGCGGGACGAGCGAGAGTGAAGACACTAGCGGAGCAGTCGTTAAAAGCGAAATTTATGGACTACAGTCGGATATTGCGACACGTTTACGGCGCGCTTGATGGACTCTTATAACAGTTTCTCGGTCGGAATAAAACCCTCAAACGCATCGTGCATTACGGTTCGTAACATTAGCCGCGGCCTATGTGCAGTGGTAAGCCGGAACTCGGGCCGAAGCGAGAGATGCTCATTATTTACTGCCGCCGTTTTACGTTCCCTGAACATGGCGCCGTAAAGACCTGGTCTTCGCCTGAGCTTTGCGGACCGACGCCGCCGCTCTTTGTCTCCGCGGATGTGCCACTCAGATGGCTGACCTTGTTTGACGAGTGCCGCGCTGGATGTGCCGGGGAAGGCTCTTTCACTCGTGCCGCCGTGGGGTGTGCTGCTACCGCAGCGCCCCCAAGGCGCCCTCTGCCTCCTCTTGGTCAACGCCCCAGCGCGATTCCACTAATTCAATCCCGCCGCATGAATCCAACAGCGGGAGGTGGAGAGGGAGGATGCGGTAGCGCAACACTCTACGCCCGGCCAAAACTAGAAAAGTGTCGCGCTGCTGATGCACATAAACACATCTTCAATGTAATGAAGTTAAGACGCTTGTAAGATCGCCCGTTTAGGCTCGCATTTCGCGGTTGCCCAGACACTGTGATCACGTGTACCACAAGTCGTTGCCGGAAACCATACTGTTAGGGCGCTGATTATGGTGCATTGCTTATCGTCTCATCCGCCGAGAGCGTCCTGCGACATCGAGACCGTAGGGGTGAAGGGAAAATTAACGAGGGCGAAGAGAAGGAATAAAGCCGGTGCGACTGTCTTTCTCGTCTCCCATGATATCTGCCTCTTAAAAGACTCCACCACCATGTGTACCCTGATTTTGGGCGAGCCACCCTTGGTCTGTCGCAGCGCGACCGGTAACCTGCAGGGCCAGTCGGTTTTATTTTTCTGCTCACCGCTCTATGCTCCCAGCTTGAAAAGAATGCGTGTGATCACAATCTCGCCTCCCTCGCTGGGAGAGAGACAGATGTGCGCCGTTCGGTGTCGTGCGCGGCGAGGACTCTCCGAAGCCGACCAGGCGCTCGTGCGTGCCAATGATTGCGGATGGAAGGGGGAGGGGTGGGGTAAGAGGGAGGCGTGCTCTACGTGGGCCCAGGCGGCTGCAGCCGCGTATGCGACTAGTTAGACTACGCCACCGCGCGGATCACCACGCACGCCGGCCGGGTCGACGCTGCTCCGTCACCCCGACGACGGCGGTCTACCACCCGGCGCTGCGCGGAGCGCTCGTGCAAGCATTAATATGTCCTCCCCATAAAAATCGCTCGTGCAAAATTAATGCCGCGCTTTCTCTCCATGCTTGCTCTCGCGCGCGCTCTGCTCTTGCCCAGCTGTGAATAAACTAGCACCGCTCTATCAACACTTTGTCGCCGCGTAGCCTGTTCGAAAACTGTGGCTTATATTATACATCTAGCATCTGATTTTTTTTTTGCTGCTTTTTTATGATGTTCAATTTCGATGTTTTCCTTTCCTGGCAGATGTCCATTTGCAGAGCGTGACGTGCAGAACACTCTTCTCCACTCTCCTTTACGGTGCTTAAACAAACAGACCTCTGGTGCCTGTGAGTCTTTTAGCGCAAATGAAGGCAACACTCCCTATCTTCGACGTAAGCGGAATGTTCGCTGTTGTCGTATCCGTCATTCCGCTGCATGAGAGCCATATCACGTGGACGATAAAAATGCTTGCGTTTCTGCAATAATCAGTCTATGCATACACTACGTTCTTGCATGCAGGCGCTGGAAAACGCATGTTTTTCCACCGCACAAGCATGAGCTTGTAGTGTAGACTCGGGGATTGAGTGAGGCTTTAATTAAGAATTGAATCAAAAGTGCTAGTTTCTATGCGTGAACTAAGCTGCTTTCATCTCACTATTCCCAATCGCACGCTGAGCGATACCCTGGGGAGGAAGAAAAACTCGGTGCTTTAAAAACTTGTCTAGCTCTGAGTGCGGCGACATGCGTGCTTCAAGTAAAGCGCAGAGGAGCGCACGAGCGTCAAGACTGCCGAAAAAAGAAAGTATGGCGTTGGTGTAAAAAATAAAAAAGAATACATACGTCCACATACTGGCACTAGACCGCCTCGCGGACGATACGCGCGCTTGAGGGTAAGAGTGGAAGCACTAGTAGCAAGAGACCGTCGCGCACGCAGCCAAAAAGCAGCTGGCGGCAAAAATGGCCCCCGCAGAAATGCTTTTCGCCTCGGTTGCTCTTTGACAACCCTTCGTGCGGGGCCATGAAAGCATGCACCCGGGAGCAAGGGCCTTGTTGCGAGCGGACTAATGTGGCGTAAATTTGCGTCCTTCTCTCCTGAGCTCGTTAACACTTGCCGAGCAGTTGTTATTAAAGCAAGCGCATTTCTTGTTTCTTTTTTTTTTCTTTTTTTTTTTTAACAGCCTCCTACCGACAGTGTCTTCTGCGCGCCGCCCCCAATGGCCTTCCGTCGTGGCCATTGGTGTCTTTTCTCTTTATTGCAGCGCTAGCGCCCGGCTGTAGCTGCGGGTGGATGTCTTGCCGCCGCGCTCTAGAGCGTTTTTCTCGTATACTTCGCTGTTCTGCGCACGACGGTGCCAGTTACGTACAGGCGCGTTGCATGCTGGCAGCTGTTCTTTTTCTTTTTTTTTTGCTCAAGAAGAGAATACTTTGCGCGGGACGTTCATATACCGTTTGAGGGAGGGTTGCCCAACATTGCATATCGTTTTGGCAGTAAAAAATTCCGAGGAGAAATAATCAGAGTCAGCGATGAGTCATAGCGCCTACAGGGTGGGCGCCTGAATCGGCCACCGTAAGATGTGTGCTCAAGAACTCAAAACGCAACATTTATAGTTAGAATGCATGTGTAAGGCTGTATTGGTACACCTTTCTGGCCTTTTTTCTTTCTTTCTTTCATTTTTTTTTCATTCATTCGTGAAAAATATGGTATGATTGAATTTTCCTTCGTTTTTCCTTCTTATTTTCGTCGTTATTTTCTTCCTACAAAGGCAACGCATTTTATAAGCATTCAGTCTTGACGAGAAATGCTCAATCCCGTCGCGTGGTTCATTTCGCACCATTTCGCACACCCGCGCGCATTGCGGAAGGTCCCACGAGTGTGAAAGCAGTATCAGAGTTGTTGCTCACTCTACTACAACAGCTTCGTTCGGATCTGCGGTGTTCGTTATACCTGCAGACGCCATTTGGTTGCGTCCGGAGTTTTCTGTGCGAAAACAGCGATGGCGTCTAGGGCGACGCGGGTTTTCGCGTAGCTGATACTAACCACTCTCGCCCCTCCTTGTCACGTGCATGCGCGTTTCCCCCGCGTTCTCTTCCGTCGCGCTCAGTTGGGGCCAGCCAGAACTTGCCCACCCTCTAATACGAATCACCGCATTCACACGGTGCCCGATATTAGATTCTGGTGAAAATTTACAGCCTGGTCTCGGCTGCTTTTACTACCCCTGCTCTGGCCGGGCTGGCGTAACGCGGAGGAGGGCGACTGCGCGCGGAGAGTGATTCATGCCGGCTGCTAATTCTTTCCACGCGGCGCGCTGCGAAATTGGCCGCACGTCATCCCCACGACGGTGGCGCCTGTGGGGACACTTCTGGCGGCCTATGCGGGAGGAACGCATCTTACTACCCTGCCGGCGTCGACTTCGCGCTGTTGATGGCCGCGGGGCGGCAGCGCGAACACGAGCCGTGTCTCTAGAGCTGTGTGATGCGGATCGGAATGCCTGCGGCAGCTGAGCGCAGTGCGTGAAGAGGCTGGGTTTCGACGACAATTCGCGGCCGAAGGGAAAAGGGTGAGAGGTGATGTTGGGGACGGTGCTTGGAGCGCATAAGGTTCCGTGTCGCATCTCTCTGCGACAGCCGTAGCTGTATACGGCGGTTATGGAAGTGTTCACATACTCTCGCTGAGCAGCGGCATGCACTAAAAAACGAAGAAAGGGACTATATGCGGCTGGTGAGAAGGCTGTGCAGATTTTCTTCAGTAGAAATTTGACCTAATATTCTTCTGCAACCAATTTCATAGCAGAGAGATGGAGGAAGAAAATTAGGGGGGGGGGGGGGGGGGACATATAGTGTACGTATACGGACTCCGGAAAAAAGACAACGCAGTTTACTGCTAAACCTGTAAGCGGGAGGAATACATGCATTTTCCATTCGGTGGAAGGAATGCCAGTAGATTGGGCAAACGAAGCAACTTGGAAATAATTAATTTTCAGCGCACCCGCATCCCATAAACATTTGTCTATGACTTTACATGTTCTACTATGCTGCCGGACAACATTCTGTGGCTCTGCAGCGAATGCTAGGCTGGAAAGGGAAATAGACGGGCTTTTGTCTCCGTACCGTCAGCAGTAGACTCTCTGAGCCGCTGGGCCGCTTAGGGACGTTAAACCCTATAAAGCAAACCAAACGCAACCTTTTTGTGCTTAGAAATCAGAACCGCTTTTTCTAACCAAGAAGTGAGATTGACGTTGCCAAGTTGCTCGGTGCGCCTATTAAGTGGTGCCTGGTATTATCGCATATTTCTTCTCTCCCATGGTGAAATGTTTTATAATGATAATAAAGTAAAATATGGCAGTTATTAATTAGCTTGAAATATATATGTGCTTTTTTTTTTTCAATATAATGGCGGATTCCAGTGGGCGAGCAGGAGCACTGAAGAGCACTCTAAAAGTACTCTCACAAGAGCGGGCGCTTTCCAGTGGGAAAAGAAGAGTGGGAGCAGTTTCATCCAGTGGCTGAACAGTGGTTTCGCTGCGCCGAGAGCAGCCGAGAGCAGTCCGCGCTACTCCGTCTTCAAACGCGAGTGTGAAAGAAGTCACATGACATGACTACGCTTGGTCACATGCCGTGCTGCTCTTCCTCCCTGCTCGATGCCTCTGCTCCTGTCCGACCACTGGAATGCGCCATAAGACTGCAATTCCGTGAGCCTAAGTCCAGGATTTTAGGGGACAGATTGCAGTATCACTCATTTGTTTTCAGCTCGCTCCCTCTTTCTTTTCGTGGCAGTGTTCGACCTCATAATGCAGCACAAAATACTATAAGCTTCACTATTCATGCACTTGCAAACATATTAATTATAATGTGAGCACTTGGCCGGTGTTGTATTCCGCTCACATAAAACTTAGACACCAGGACAAAAGCGTTTTTTCCCCCAACGTTTTCACTGCCTACATGTCCTAAAACTAGCTCATAAAAAAAGTATGTCTGTCTTCCTCATAGTGGCGCGAAATACGGAATGACATACGAACAGTAACGGCAGTGAAACAAATAATCAAAGTTTAAAAAGGAGGCATAAGAAACAACTTTTCATTGATGGCATACTCTAAATCATTGTTTCAGTCAAGTTGTGAGTATAACTTACGTTACTTTTTTTTTTTTTTTTCGTTCTCTGTCTCTTTTCACTGAGCCAAGAGAAGCGGCTCCATTTTTCGGTGCGGCCACAGCCTTCCTAAATTTAGGCGATTGCCAGAGGTGAAATCGGCGGGAAACCTCGGCTGGCTCGCCCCGCAAGCGCGACAGACGTTTCGCTTTTGACGCTCACGCTGGTTTACGGGCGCCCGAGGTGGGCGTACAATGAGAGGAACCTTCGCTCCAGACTCCGCCGCTGCAGTAGGGCCGCAAGCAGAGTTGATTCGGCGGCGTCTAATGGGAGCCCGAAAGGGCTTGGCTTCGTCCCCGTGGCTCCGGTCTCGCCATTGTCGCGATCGGTTTTGTTCTGCTCGCCCGCGTCGGTAGTTCGGGTCGTCACTCGCATGTCATTCACGCTTAGCGGGAACTCCGGCCGTGCCCGGTCCCCGTCCGAGGGGCGGCATTCTTCGGACAAGCTCACGCTGGGTCGCAGCGAGCGCACTTCTTTTTTGAACGTGCCTCTTCCAGCATCCCTCCGACAGCTTAGCGGTGCACGGAGGCATGCATGTGTTTCTCCACTATTCCGAAAGAAAGGAGGCGGGGGAAGAAGGGCCCAGGGGCTCGTTCGAGGGGCCCAGCGCACCTTGGAAAATTCTCAGAATGCTTTCGGTGAACAAAGGTTTTCGAAGGTGGGTGTCGGAGGCGAGAGGTCCCGCCGTGTTTGTGCGTTCGTGGTTCCGACACCCGCTCGGTAATGCTTTTCAGGTCGCCGCAGAAAAACCTCGGCCGGCGGGGAGGACAGGAAGCGAACAAACAGACATCCATAGATGTTGCTACAAAGGCAAGATGGCCGCGGAAGAGGGCCAAGGCGGCGACCGGCGCCCCCAGCCGGGCGAAGGGGACCCTTAATAAGAACAAAAGCTGCGAGATTTACTCGACCGAAGCCCGCTTGGAGCAGAGAAAGAAACAGGAGGTCCCCGACCAAGTCTTTCTGCGCGCACCGCTTTTGAGCAGCGAGCCGCTCAGGGGGGGCCCGGTCCCCGGCTCCGATGGCCCCTTTTTTGTCCCTCCTTTCCCCGGGACTTTTTTGGGAGGTTTCTGCCTTGTTTTGCGCCACGTTGAGAGTTGCAGCGAGGCTACTTTTGTTGGGACTCACGGCCTTTTCCTTCCTGCCCTCCGGAGGCAATCTTTCTTGTTCTTCCCCCCTCAGGTTCTGGTTTCTGCCTCAAAAGAGGGAAGCGAGGCGCTAAGGGGAGCTTACGGACGGAGAAATCTCTCTCATTCACAAGAGAACAAGGACAGTTAGGCTTGCTTTGCATTCGTCGGCGTGTTCCCTTCGGCTGTTCTTGTTTCCCCCATTCCTTCACTGAAATCTCAGAGAACCATTTCTGGGGAAGAAGGAAGGAAAGCGGGAGAACGGGGGGAAGGTTTGCTTCGGCGCAGGTTAGTGGCCCGGCCTTGGAGAGAGGCGTTTTGCGTGGAGGCCAGGGTACACAATGAGTTGTGTATCTCCATAATGATGCTCGCTTGTTGTTGCGGCCAGTAGTGAAAGAAGAGCCATACACGAGGGCAGGTCGACTGAAAAGAAATATCATTTTATTCCCCTGCACGTATGGGCTACCGCTCGATGTATAGAGACGATATCTACCTTGACACAGAAGAGTAGCTTGCTGTACGACGTGCAGTTGAGTCGGAAGTCCCTAGAGGCTTTCTTTTCTTTTCTTGTGGGGACTTTCGTCCTGTAAGTTACTTTGTCGTCTACAAGGCTTTGTTTGTTCTTGGGCAGTATTAAAAAGCGTGCGCGCTTTTTAAACACTTCAGTCCATCACCTATATTGGGTATTTACAGATATGGCCATAAGCGCCTGGGGTCCGGGGACAAGAATGGCGCACAGGGGCATGCTGACAGGCCTGCTTTCTGAAGCACCCTGGGTCATCAAAGTTTTTAAATAAGAATGAATCCAACATATCGGAATTTCTCCAGAGGCCCAGGAAAATTACTGCTGTCGTCCGAGAACTTCGCCATATCAGTCCGCTAGTGGTAGCATAACGAGAGGTGAAGAACAAACAGCATTGGTGGCAGAAAGCCACATAAACGAACGCTCATGTTCTCCCTTGTTTCCATCGACCGGGTTTTTCTGCGCTGTTCAGTTACAATATAAGTTACCAGAAGGCCCCTATTGACGCCCCAGTAATAAATTTAGTCAATACGCCGCTGCCCCTGGTCGTCATGCTTTGAAATCGGCAGCCATCTGGAGCTGACCGCAACATATTCATTCGTTGGAACCGCGGACATTTTTATCCATTACGGCTAGCACACGGCTTTTGACAAGCACGTATAAGTGAGGAGAGTGTAGATTTCCTTCCATTGAAACGTAGTAATGAGGTGCAAGTTACTAAATGCATTTCCAGGTTGCTGCGTACGAAGTCATCGTCACGGTAATGGCCCCTCGTGGCTGCGTGGCGGTTTTGTTATGCGCCGTCGATTCATTACAACCATCCGCATATTCTCTAAATTACTGGCACCGTCATCCCGCCCTGCAAAAGAGTTTAAAAGGAAGAAGCCGGCATGTTGCACATCAAGGAGAACGCTAATCACGTTCGAAGCATGAGGGGCCCGGGATGAAGGAGCCGCTACCAACCTGCATGTTCCCAGCGCCCTCGGCAGGCGAGGAGGCGGAGCGGGAAGCGCGCGGCGCCGGAGCTTGTAGGCCCAAAACAATTAGCCATGATGTGGACACGGCGGCGCTGAAGAGACACGCGGAAAGTGCGGTCACGTCGGCGCGATGTGCGGCCACTCTTGCATAACAGCAAGCAGCCTCGTCTCATACGCCACCGGCGTCTGGCGGGGCGACGCGTGTTGGCACGAGCACTCGCCTGGTAGCAGCCGGGCACGATTTCGTGGCCGCCACGGGCGCACCGCGGGTCAAGTCTAAACGTGACGGAGCCTTGATACGCTCTTGTCAGGCACGTCAGGGAATTTCGGAAAGCTGGGTCGCAGCACCGAGTGGGCGGGCTCTCGCGAGGCGTTCTTCGGAAATTGGACAGAACCGGTTTTGCGCCAGCAGTCCGACTTGATCGGCGGCGCGGTGCGCGTTCGGCCTGCACACTCCGAGCTGCTGCGGCAGCCGCCCCCGTGCTCGGCTTGTCGCGCTCTTGCACGCGGACGGGGGGCGGGGGGAGGTGGCGTGAGCTCGGCTTAGAACGCTCTCGGAAGCCATTGTTGGTACGCATGCAAGTGGCGAGCGGGCTGCATATCGTGGCGTGAGTGCCATTGACGCGAGCCTGAGGCGACAATCATCTGTGCTTCGCAATATACAAATACGGAGGCTCTCGAACTAGAAAACAACTATATGGTCGACATAGAGCAGCAAAAGCTCGTATCTCGCATCAGATGCATTATTAGGATGAAAATTGCGTAGGAAGCCAGGTTTGTCTGTACATGGAACTATAGGAATGAATGCAACCGACTGAAAACAAATTCTTGTCATGTATGATAGTTGATCGAAACGACGCGAGGTGCTTAGTTGCGGCACGTGCTTTGTATACCTGGCTGGACAGACACTTCCATCAGTATACGAAACAATACGACTTTATGACGTGACTGAACTGGTCGAAAAATGATCGTCACCGCTGCAGTGAACATGACACCAAGTGACCATCTTTCGTCCCAGCCTATTAAGAAGATTGTAGAATTGGCGGTCATTTTTTCCTTGAAGATAATTTCAAAACCTCAGTGCCTGCCTAGGCTTCCTCACGGTCGGGTAATGCCGGCAAAAAAAAAAAAAAAAAAAAAAAAAGAAAAAAAGAAAAAAGAAAAGTAGAAGCGAGGTACCGCTTAGCATGGAAACATTAGCGAAGAGCATATATAAAATGCGTACAACCCCACTGTTAATTCCTTCATTGCAAAATGCAAGAAGGCTGTTTTACCAGCCTATACAGAATTTCGTACTCTATGGAGGGAAAAAAGTAGGAAATGAATTTTTGCTCTGATGTGACTGCTGAGAGTTTGGTAGTGGTAAGTGGAGTAAGCAGACGCGCGTGTCATCCACCTGAAGGTCATGTTTCAGCTGACACAAGCTCGCTCCGTTTTCCGGATGTCACACCATACTGGCGACTTCTCAGATAGGATGCCGTTGGCGGGCCGACCGCAGCCTTGCAACGCGGCATCTGCGCTCGCGGAGAGCACTTCCCGGATGGCTGGGATTACAGCTTCCTTGACTAACGGAGCGCGGGCTCCTGAGCTGCCCCACCCTGCGGTGCGCAGCCGGCTGTTTTCAAAAAACGTCGTTAGGATTAACGAAGATTACACGCATTTCCGCTAAGCAAGCCTTCCGCAAACTTTCTCATATATCATAAGATCTTTATCATGTGCTTTTTTTTTTTTTTTTGCAGGGCATATGTCGTAGTATCAAAAGTTAAAAAAAAAAAAAAAAAAACGTGCTAAAATTGTACTGACGCTGGCCTTGTTGGCGTTAATAGTTGCACTGCTCCCAGAAGCAGAGGAAAGGAAGTGTTCCGCCCGTTTCCCCATATTTGCCGTTGGAACAGATAATAAAAGTCACGAGTGGTTTAGCTTGAGGCTAATGACGAATTATCGTGCGTAGCAAGATTAGCCCTTATTTTGAATGTTTCTTTTTTCTTGACTTTCCGTGGTTTTGCTTGATTTGAACTCACTTATCTCGTTTGACATATCATACAATGCATGCTGCCTAAGTTGGCAAGTTACACACACAGAAAGCCTCGCTTTAACGAAGCTGCATGGCTTCAAAGGAGTAGTTGGTCTGACTCGGTGCGCCAAGGTTCCCGGGGGTTTCGATTCGCCTCCCATTCCCAAGAGTGCTAGCCAAGTTGGCAGCTTCTACCAGTTCGGTCATGACACGCGGTCTCGGGACGTCACACGTATTGCCGACCAATCAATGCCATGCAACCTGCCAACCTGCCAGAGGCATGCGAGTCATGAGGAGGACTGGAGAGATAGACAATGAATCGCTCTTCAGCCGAGTGGAAGACCTAGTGCTAGCGCGCTAAAAAGACAACTTTCGGCCCTGACTGCAAAACTCCCTTTTGTTGCACGCATCAGTTACCACCATCTTTCTAGGATCCGCGATGAGCAAAGGTCAGCTCGGACCTTCCCTGATGGTTGTCTCATTCAGCGTAGTTTATACAAATAAGTCTGTTCACGGACTTTTGTTAATTTATGAAGTTGGCAGAACATTTAATTTATGGAATTAGGAGTTGAACTTAATTCATGTAGATCGATGCGTGAAAATTGTAAGTGCAATTAACAAAATGGCATGGGGTCCAGCGATCACGCTGATTTTACCATTGAGTCTCTCGGTGACTAATCACCTGGGCGTTTACATGACAAAATCAGGTCGCCGAGAACTGTCGGGTTTGTCGAAATAAGCGACCGTTGACTGGGCCTGGCCCGTTATTTCAGGAACATGTACAGTACACTCTACAGTGTTAGGCCAACGCCTCCTCACTTGCCTTCTCGCTGGTCGGGCAAGAAACGGGAACTGTTCATCTGGGCATTCGTCCTTTTCTAGCGTCTACACCTAGTTTCCTTGTTCGGCGCTTGGCGTAGCGGCGATCTCGGCCCGACAGAAACGGGTTCATGTGAACGCCGCCGTGTCGGAATCAGTCAATTCGAAATCTGGCGCTCTCTGACTCCACCCTCTAGCGTCGGGATCATAAATACAAGGCTCATGACTGTACGGTGACACTATCTACGTCTACATGAACTCAGCAAAAACGAGTTAGATCTTCTTTAAAAGGGAAAGTGCAAAAACACAGAAGAGAGCAGATTAGTCACGAGTTTCTTTATCAGAAACCCGCTCTGCCTCTCGAATAATCAATTCGACCCGCATTCTGTCCAGTTCATGCATATTGAAGGTGTTGGTTTCGATACGGCAGTAGAGATCTTCGTATCGCGCGTATTAACAATCGTACTGAGCGTGAAAACAATGCCTACTTATTTGCGTGTACTCGTGTACTCGTGCACCCGATGCTTTCTTCGTGGTTCTATCAAAGAAAATGTAATGCGTTGTGACTACGCATGCACAATCACCCGCCTTTGGTGGGAAGAGAGAGAGAGAGAGAGAGAAAAAAAAAAAAAACCTAACTTAAGGAGCCAAGGTGCAAGCACGGCTTCCACGTTTCAGTGAGCAGACTCAGTTACATTTCATGACGCAAACTCGAGAAGCTGTAGGCTTCAGCGTCGGCCTTATGCTGGATAGCAAGACAGGCGCAGCGCCGCCTAGCGGCGTCCACAGACTTCCGCCTGGTGCGGCGCGTGTGCTCGCTCCTTGCCCCAGAAACAGAGCTGGTCGGAATCTCGGAATCTGGCTGTCCGTAATCGATGTGCGTCCAGCGCTTTCGAAGGGCGCGATGAAGTCTTTGTACTTTGAATTGCGCGAACACGATTTGCGGCGGATACGGACACGCTGCTTAGCTCGCCATCGGTCCGTGCGCGCCCGGCGCCGCGCTTCCCCGTGGCGACCATTAGAAGGCGAGCGAGCCGGCCGCCCAGCCCGGAGAATCGCCCGATTTCGCATCATTTCTGGGGAAAATGACAATCACTCGAAAGGAAAACAGCGATCGAGCGATCCGCATGACCTGCCAGCCACGTATGGGGCTGGTTCCCACGGACGCCGTTCGTTCCTCTCGCGAGATGCTTTTAGAGATTTTTTCTTTCCCACCGACAGCGTCATGCGGCTGCTTTCGGAACTGCTGCACTCTTGTTCGAATCGTTTGGATTCGTTTCTCTTGTTCTTTTTATCTCCTGACGACGTCCGCATTGTAGCGCTCTCTCGATTGCGAAGCCTCTCCCGGAACTGCATTTTACACGGTACAAGCTCCCCGACGAGGAAAAAATGGCCACTCCGCCGCCCACCGGAGACCTGGCGCGGCCCCGTATAGCAATTCACGCTACTCACTGCGCGCGGCGCGTGCGCGCGTCTTCTAGCGTCCGCGGCGCTCACGGCCAGAGCATGAAGCGCGCACTTGCTTCATTGAGATTTTGTGCGGACCATTGTTGCAATACATGCAGCGATGAGCGCAGCCTGTTCAATAGGGAAGTGCGCGCCCTCATACCAGTAAATTGTCCAGGCAGGCACGCCGTATACGGGAGGCCCAAGTCTCTCGCGCGATTGAGCGTCGGTGCTTAAGCATTGACCGTTCGCGGCGAAACTCAGCTTTATTAATGTTCTCGATTATTTTCTTAGAGAGAGAGAAACACTTAATGAACACTCGAGTGTAGCCGTGCGACTACATAGCAGAAGGTGAATAACTGAACACCCTGATAGACGACGGCATGGCAGAAGGCTGAGAGTGGCATATACGCGCACTTGGGGAACATCGCACGTGCCTCTGCTGACGCCCGCCGTTCTTCGTCAAGCTAAACCATTTAAATACTCCTGGCAAGTAACGTTATCAAAGCTGCCAAGGTTAATCGCTTTCGAATTAATAGTCGTGCTTCCCTCTGGCTGGAGCCTGGGTACAGCGCGAATACGCCGGGGAGTGTGGTCGACTCGATTTGCCGTGGAAATGTGGAAAGTTCTAAACGACACCTTTCTTGTGCTCGAGATTGTATTTTTTCTGTGTGTTCGAAGCAGTAGCTTCTGTTGCAGTCACAAGAGGAATATAGCAAGAGGTCACAATTTATATGAAAAAACTTGTAACCAAAGTTGCAGCTGAACGGGGACAGAGCACTAATGCGCTGCACCAGTGGTTGAATTCATGAAAATAATGAGTCGGTATTGCTATAGGACGTTGTGCTTCCGTGGATCGATGAGGCAACTTTTTCCCTCTACTTTGTTGCCTGTTTCTTTGTTTCTTTTATAGGCCATTTTCCCCTTCCTAGGGACATCAGGGTAGCACTGATGAACATTATTATGTTTTAAATAAAATAGCGTTCTGCACACTCGTAAATTGTTACAGCAGTGTCTATGGGCAAACGTTTTTTAACGGGGAGGCATGTTTTTCGTTGCTGCGCTTCCGCCATGCTCTAGCTCTCTTTTGGCATATTTTGCGTGCGTCTGCTGCGTGAAATAAATCAGCGCCAAGGCCACTGTCGAGGAGGACAGAATGTGAATGACGTGAAGTTGTTCAATCAGTGTCTCTAATTAAACTCGGGGTCTTTCCTCTTTGTCTTCTCTCTGGACCCCGGCGATGAGTCTGCGCATTCCTCTCTTCATTCTTTTTTATCTGCGTCGGTTCGCCGCTTGCCAGCCTTTTCAATTACGACTACATTCTTCCCCTACACGGCAACTTACAGGTGTGTTCTTTTTCAACTAATTCAATTAGGCCCCACGCTCGTCTCGCTACATACGCATCCGCGCATTTCTTTTTAATTTTTCTTTTTTCTCCGTCTCAGTGCCGGAGTGTCGAAGTGGGATTATGACCCTGAGGCGATTCTCATCCCTCCCGTGCCGCCATTGAAGAGCAAGAAAGTTGGTGGCTCAGCCATGCGCGAAACGCAAACAAAAACGAGCGGGCAGAACAACGCCGCCGATGGGGGCGAGGAGGACGCGGCAACTCCATAATTAAAAGGTCTCATACGACCCCCTCCGCTAAATGTGGGCGCCGCCAACGAGAGTGTGAAAAGTGAGATGGCGTTAACACGTATCAGCCAAGATATCGCCACCGGAGAGGAGAGCAAAGAAGAAAAGACTAATGAGAAGGGGGGATGCGAAGCAGCGGCCGACCGAGGCCTCAAACAGTGCACGCGTTCGGTAATCAGCAACGCAATCTGATATCCAGCTCTTAATTAAACTCGAGACGAGTTGATTAGAAAGCGTGCGCGGGGTGGGTGGGCGCTGAGAGAGGAAAGAAGGAAGATCTCGGCAGCACTGTCTCGGGGCGAGTCGCGGAGAGGAGGTCAAGAATCCTTTATAATTAGAATTGAAAACAAGTAAATTTGTTACTTCGAAGATGGCTCGCGTTGTGTTTTGCCTTTCTGATCGTAGCTTTAATTGTGTGGGAGGGGCGGACCTGTTTTAGCCGCGGCGGACGATGTGATGTGTGTCCGCGTCCCTCCATCGAGGTTCATTTGGAAGACGTCAGAAATTAAGACGACGTAATGAGAAAGCCAGCGACGACGTTTTGCTTTGCGAACGAGCAGGAAAAGAACAAAGACAAGAAAAACGGGAGAACAGGAGGCGAAACCTCAGCGAACAGCCGCCTTGGGTGCTGCTCGTGCGCGATATTTACGAGAAATGAAATTAGAGCAGCACGAAAGCGGAAATTAAAGTCAAAATGACGGTTTCGGAATTAGAAAACCGTGTTTAACGGTGATGGCTCGCCGTGCGCCCTGTGCGCGCGATAACAGATGTGATTAGTTCGCAGTCCGTTTTTGGCTGTCACCGCAAAGACACGCTCTTTGTGAGCTTTTCGCAAAGATCGCCGCTCTTTCAGGTCGCAGCCCTCACTGTCATCCCGGGTCTGAAGGAGTCATTTGCTCTTTGTGCCCCTTTGTGTGCGCTCGTCCTGGCTTAACGCATAATAATGACAATGAAAGAAGAAGCAGTCGAGCAGCCACCAACGTGGCCGTTTAATTTACCTCCATTGCGAACAGCCATCGCAGCAACCGGAATTTATTTAGTAAATGGCGCACCGTAATAAGATTCGCGATAGGATCCGTCTCCGCGCAACATTGTTGATGCACACAATGGCAAGTGAAAAATACGGCGTCGCTGTCTCTTTGCTTCGTTGTGCTTGATTGATTGTTGTGATTCTTAAATTTCGGGGATTGTGCTTTCACCACGACTCACAAGAAAGTTAAGTATGTTTAGTATTGAGTTCAGTACGGTTTAACGTGCACATGCCCTGAACGGCGCCACTGATTCCTACGGCACCAATTACTCCTCCGGCCAAGTTTGTTTGCATTTCTTACCGTTTTGACCTTGAAAAAGAATGGCGCGTGACGCAATTTCCCATATGGCATCATCAGTAAAGCGCCGATGCAACAGAGACACACGTCGACATACCTCCTTCTCCCTCATCGCTTTATTTTCCTCTCGATTATTTCCCCATCGATTGAAAATGCGCCGATTAACCTGCTTTTTTTTTGTTCCCTCTATCACCCCTTCCTCGTAAACACATTCCTTGTTTTTTTTTTCTTTTCTTTTTTTTTTTCTTTCCTTGCCCGTGGCAGAGAAAGCAATTTAGCTCGGCAGGGGGGGGGGGGGGGGGGGGCTCATAGTACAAGCTCATGTGTGCGTCAAATTGTAGATTTCCTTGTGGAAATAACGATGGAGTTCGCCTAAATGATAACACGGGACTGGAACGTAAGCTTCAGGTGGAGAAGCGTACGTACCAGGTGTACGTACCACAACGGAGAAGCGTACGTACCACAACGAAACATGGCAGCTTATAGCCTGAAGTTGCAATAAAGACGCTAAATACTGAGTAATGATCAACAAATAAATAACCTTTTGTGAGTGACGAAGAACACCTGATTAGTTGAAAAAAAAAAAAAATAACATTACGAGGGGTTACAAAATCCACCCTAATCGAACAAGAGATCCATCGCATCGAAACAGACTGAAAGACTTGAATAAGTTGTCGATTTTCCTAAACATGAGGCTTGGTTCCTCAAGCTGGCTCAGAAGTGCATGCAAAACAGGCTGAGCAGAACAATGCAAGGAAGCCTCATTTCATGCGCTTTTATGCACGTCTAAATCTATTCTCTGCAATGCAACTTCTGTAAACTGCGACGCATTCCCTAAGTAGCAACGGGACTGAACAGGGACGGACTCTCAGAGACAGAGAGTGGCTTCGAATTTGTGTCTTATCAAGAAAGAACAAACATGTCCCGCAGCAGTCGTTCAGGCGAATTGTTTTCCAAGCAACAGATCTTCTTCGCCGATCAATATCTTCGTGGTAAGTCGCCCATGGAATCTGTTGCCTGCACTATGGTTAACAGCGCGACGTTCGGCAAAAGTAATTGACAAAGAAAATAAAAAATAAAGGCAGAAGCGACAGCCGCAGATGCATTCGAGTGGAATTCAGGAACACCTCGGGCATTTAGTAATTAGTAATGGTAATTGCATTTGTCTGTCAGCGACGAAGCAAAGACTCGTGACCTGCCCTTCCCCCTCCCCCTCTTTCTATCTCTTTCCCCTTGAAGCGAGACGAAGCGATCGTGTCCTTGGGGCGTGTGGACCATCGCAGTGTCCGACTGCCACTAGGTCGTCGATGGCGCACGTGTAGTACGTTTTCTGAGGATACAGGTTGCATTAATTAACCGGTTCCTCTAATTATCGCCCCCGCCAGGGCTGTGCTCAGAACTGCGCCTTCGTCAAACGGGCCCTGCGGTTCTCCCGGTCACCCTGGGCGCGCCTTTCCGCGGTAATTAATTGGATTAAGCCGAGGAAGAAGACGGCCGTTAATTTGAATATATAGCGTGCGTGCCCCCCCTCCCTTAGCTCTTCTCGCGGCCATCTCTCAGAGTTGCTCAGTGGCACGCGCGAGAGTTTGGGCACGCACTTATGCGTGAACCCATACTTCTTCGGCGCTGCAGAGTAGGCTGGCTGTGCCGCGCATTCTCTGTCTAGCGGGGTCCGCTCACTGACGCACTCACCTCCGAACCCAAGGGCCGGAGCTCTCTTTGGGCTAGATTCCCGACTTAAGTAGCGGCAATCAGAAGCCGTTAATTCATTTGGAGTCTCGGCGATTAGCGAAAGTCTATTAACGAAAAGGGAAGAATTGGTAATGAGCGACCTTACTTAGCGCGAGCGAAGCGCTTTCCGCAGCAGTAGATGGGCTGAGAAATAGTGGCCGGAACTGCCCCGACAAGCTCTCGCTTTCCATTGTTAACAGCGATAGCAGACAGGAAGAAGGCCGGACCCTCCAGATGTCGGCAGAACCCCGTCATAATTTCGTGCTCGGCAATTATCGAAGCGCGCTACTAATTTGTGCTTCAAGACCTTCCATCTTGCACAACTGACTACCGTTACCAGTTATACTTCACGTCCCTTTTCTTACATTATGCGCCTCCCTTTCACGAGCCTAACCCAGGAGAGCACTTCACGTGAAAAGCTGATTTGCGACAGTGCTATCGCAAGGTGTATGACCAAACCAAGCACGGCTATATCAATTTTAGGCCCGATAATTGCTGCAGTAAAATCAGCGCCTAGCCTGTAAAAGTTACTCGCACGACCTAGCTGACATAACACCCACCGTCTACTGTGCTTTGGTTCTGCAGTACAGGTCATTTTGTTTCCTCGCCGCAATATAATAGAAATGAGTGAAAACGCAATAACCGAGAAAAAACATAGCTTGTTTTTCATTTACCTATAATAGAGAAGGAAAACGAGAAGAGTATTTGGTAAGCGTAACATGGAGGCTCTTTATTCTGCGGAGCTCGTATTCAACATAAAGATGTGCACGTACACACACTACGCGCGCACATGCGCACATCTGAGCGGAATATTAGGCAACGCGAATGATTTAAAGCTATGGTCGAGCACAGCGCCGCGAGCGACAAGCGCACGTCACGTTAAAGGACTAAGCGAGCGCTCAATGCAAGCAGCCGGGCAGCAACAGTTGCTAGTAGGGAGGACAAGGAAAGCTCTCCTGCTTCACGCTTCTGAACCCTCCATGACAGTTAGAATCGAATGATATATGCAGCTGGCAGCAGGCGTCGCAAAGTGCGCACGTACGCTTAAGCGCACTGAGAAAGAGAAATAAATAAATAAATAAAACAGAGCATCTCAAAACAGGCGCGGAGCAATTAGCTCCTCATACACTTAAAAGAACCGACAAGCAACGAGCAAGGAAAAGAAACAATGAAAAAAGAAAGGGGAAAGAGGCGTGTTGAAAGAAACGCGCAGCGTAACCAACAAGGGTCTCGCGCCAAGTGTTGGGCGACCGAGAAAGGGAGACGTCGCCAATTAAAGCCGCACGAACAGTTTGTCCGAAGCAGTGTGCTAATTATTTGAACGAGCGTGTATGCGCACCGCGTCGCCGTCTCTCCCCGACTTTTGCCTTTTGTCTCGCGAGCCCCATCGAGCGCGACTGCTCGTCAGTTATTTGGACACAGCGGAACAATGCGCGATGCTGGTAATGAACAACACGCGTCGAGCTAAGCTCCGTTTAAGCCGCCTTGGCGACAAAGGATCTGCTTCCGCTGCTCCGGCTGTTGCTGCTGCCGTTGCTGTCCGACCCGCCGTGTTTCCCGTTCTCTCTTTTTCTTTTTTCTCGCTTTCGGCTCCCGGCTTTGATTGCGGCTCGCCTGGCGTTGATACTGTTTGGGAAGGTGCGGGGCCCGAGAGGGACTACCGATCGCGTGCTGTTTGCGCGCAGTTAATTGCTGGCCGGACCCGCGGCTGGGGAGAGACAAAGGGCCCGAGAATCGATAAGGCCGCGGGAGAAAGGCCGCTCGTGAGCGGGCGTCGAGGGCAGACGGCACGCTTAATTGATCGGATCACGCGGATTATGACCAGGTGGTAGTTTGCGGAGGGCTTGTTTGTCAGGAAGCCCCGGCTGCGCTGCGCACCCGGCTGGCCCGCGAGGTCGAGGGCCACAATTGACCGGGTGGGAACGAGGAAAAATAAAAGGCAACAGTGGTTTTGCGGGGCCTCTTGCCGATGCGCTGTTTAACGTCGCTCCTTTTCTCGTCGCGAAGTTATATAAGGCGATCGCGGTGGGTGAAATTCATTGAGGCACGTGTCAAGGGAAATCGCGTTCTGGGAATTTTAAAAAGTGGTGTGAAAATTGCTAACGGCAGGTTACAAATCTTCATTGCATTTAAACATCTAAGTGTATAGGGTCAGCTCATGACATAGTCGTCCAATATAGCGGTTGTTTCAGCGAATATTTTGAAAAATTCCTAAAAATGCACTGCGCTTTAGTGCAGAAAACTGCGTTTACCTCAGGAAACGCTGTCATCTTCAGTAAAACAAAAGAAAGAGAGAGAGAGAGCGAGCGAGAGAGAGAGAGGGAGAGAGAGAGGGGGAGAGAGAGAGCGAGAGCGAGAGAGCGAGAGAGAGAGAGAGAGAGAGAGAGAGAGAGAGAGAGAGAGAGAGAGAGAGAGAGAGAGAGAGAGAGAGAGAGAGATGATTTGCAGATACCTTTTTTAGTACAAGCGTGTAGATGTGAGGAAAAGCTGTGATGAACTTACTGATTTTATTTTTTATGACATTCTATGTTTGAAGAACATTGGATACCAGTTCCTTTGACGCTAATTACTCTCTATTACTAGCACCGACTTAGACGAGAATAACAACGAAGCGTAAAGACAAGCTCTGTCGCTGATTTCCACTATGCCAATCATGAAAATAATGCGGCGGAAAAACTATGTATGGTGCGCGGTGCGTTGTGCCTCTGCAGTGCGAGACGACGTAATGGAGGCCGAGGGGCCACTGGGTTGGTAGACAGCCCCTTATTTATTGGGGTGCATGGGTTGGGCATCTGACTGCAGCATGTGGCGCTTCTGGTGGGTGGCTGGCTTTTCCACTGCACCTTGGAATTCGATTCCGCCGTCGCTTTTTCGTTCCGCTCTGCGTGGGCTTTTAGTGGGCGAATGCCTTGTTAAGGGTTAACCTAGATGGTTTCGTGGCGCTTCTGGAGGGTAAAGTTGGGTTTGGGCGTTTTGGATGGCGCCTCTGGAAGGTGAAGAGATGGACGGGGGAGGTGGATCGAGATTGGCAATAGGTGAGTGGGTAGAGAGGTGACCGGTGGCAGGTGCATGTGGAGGGTGGCAGCTTCACTTTCTGAGGCTACAGACAGACGCCCGCTTTTTTAATGGGGATGCAATAGGAGTGCCATGAAAATGTCCTCCGTGCGAGTGAAGCCTTTGGGTTGAAGACATCTGTGGGATGTGTGTATGTGTGTGTGTTGGGGGGGGGGGGGTGTATTCCATATCTATACTCAGATATAACAAAACTTGGATGCAATAAAAGGCTTCGATATCAACGAAAGGCTTGAATACAAGGAAGCATTTGGATATAATGTTCTTTACCTAAGGCAAAGACTGAGCACTGTTCAGCTGAATTAAAGATGACTCGGAATGATCCAGGCAAATTTAAGTATGACCAGTTCCTTCGCCAAAACGTATGCTGCCAAGATATTAATGCTATAGGGCGTATGCACCTACGTCACAGCGACCAAGATTTTGTGGTGTATGTAGCTCGGTGAAAGGCTGCGTGCTTATCTAATCGCCCTATTTGCACTTGCACTGCTGAAGCTTTGTTTTATGTCACAAAATGACACGTGTGACGTCACCTGAATACCTCCTATGCAGGCCCAACGAATAGCAAAACTCAATAAATGATAGTAAAGGAGGAGGAGGAGGTATGTCTAGATATGCATGCGCGCGAAACGCAAAGGGAAGCTTTCGGGCTCACCCATCGCAAGATCATACGCTCGCGAGAACGGCGCTGTCCGACCGACCGACGCCGTAGTCACGGGCGATTCACCGGGAAGTCGCGCGCACGAAGGTCGATACGGCAAGAGACGGGAATGGAAGGGGGAGCAACCCATCAAATTAATTTCTAATCGTGTCGATATCGCTGCCTCACAACTCGAAGCTTTGCCTTCGCTGACAACGCCGGTGATTATTTTTAATTAGGCTGAGTAGGCTACGAGGGGGTGTGGCGTTCGTTGCCCGTGCTGGTGCCACAGCGGTGATCTATGGGCGGTCTTCAGACGGCCGCATTCATGATCTCCCAGGTGAGCGGCTGCTATGCCCTTCGGCTTGCAGCTACGCGTGGCTGCTCTCGCCTTTGGGTCGCGTGTCAGGCAGGGACGCGTCGCTGACGTAGGAGGAGACGTGCATGGCCAGGAGCGCAGCCTTCCCCCATACAACAAACGAGGGCACTCAGTCACACACACGCACTCACATAACGGAATCAGTTTCAGTGATCAGCAATACCTGCAACTGTGTGCCGCGGTTATGAGAAACATCTTGGCCGCATTGACGTCGTGCCAACGCTTGCACTGCCTACGTATTAAGTAAGCATCGACCACATTAATTCCTCGTTATTACCTGCCCTTTATCAGTGCAAGGGCTGCCGTTGTCCATGAAACTCATTACCCAAGCGTCACAGTCCCTCACACGCGAGGTGCCACGTACTTTCCTCGGCACTCTGGAAGTGCGATAGTGTATCCGCGGAGCAACGAAGGCGCTCACGCGATATGTCCTGCTCTTCTTATTATTGCTTGCTAGACTTACATATGATCAGGGGCTCGAGAGGCACATGAACGGTGTTAAAACACGCCACGTGACATCCAGCGCTCTTGCTAAACGTACGAAAGCCCCAGGCCACGAGATAAATTAGCGCAACGCACGCACACCTGAAAAAACAAAATTCGAGAAAGCTTCCTTATCATGAATTTCCACCCATTGAATAAACACTCCCGCCGTAATTCAAAAGCTGGAAAACCTGTCTCTATTCTTTTTCGCGCTGGCGACAATTGGTCAGCTCCGCGAAAACAGCGTGGTAGCCAGAAAAGCAGACTTTCCTCTGGCGGTAGACGTCCTGATTTATTTTTTGTAAGCCTCATGTGCGACTCACTCCAGGAAGCTAAATGTGACCACGAGTGTGCCTTCGCTCTAAAGTCAACTGCATACCGCCCAGAGGATGTGAGCAAATGCCATGCGGCCACGAACAAACATCATGCAGGCCGGTCTGTTCTGGTGTGCAGATACACGCAAATAAGCCGTACGTGTCGCTGTCTCTGGGATCGGGCCACAACGCAGAAATTAAGAATGAACAAGGTAATTAAGAGCCCAGAAAAAAATGAATATGGAAAGGAAAGAGAGCCCCTGCCAAGTAATATACTCATCGACGTCTATAACTGTTTCACCCTTAATGAGTGCACGATAATGAAGAATTTTAAATTAGCACGCGATCCTACCCTGCACCTTGCTGTCTTAGCGCTGGCACTGAATGACGCCAGCCATTCATAGCTTTATTACTCTTTGTGATTTTTCATTAGGGAGCGAGTGGGGAATAATGCTATACTTAAGAACGGCCTAATCTTGTCTTCCCTTTCCTTCCTCTTTTTATTAACCGCGTTGAAACGGGCATCTAGTTTGCTTCGCGTTTATTTCAAGTATGCGCTGACTTTTCAGCGCAGCATTTATATATATTTTGCGTTTCAACGAGACAAAGACTGTAAGCACAGAGACATCAAGGGGAATTAGTAAAATACCCGTCCAAGGCAGGAAAAGGCACGAAGAACAGGGAGGAAAAAAAAATCCCTAAAACTATTTGGACTAGCAGCGCCACTGTGCCCCGCCCTCTCCGTTGCTAGATATCGTAATCCTAGCATTCACTGACAGACTTACAACACCATCGGCGTGCACTGATGCGGCGCCGTACAGATGATGAAGACATCCAAGTTCCCAGAAACGGTTGCAACCCAAGCGGAGGGAGAAAAAGCATACTTTATTTAAAAGTACATCTGAAAAACAGATGCTCTGCTGCACAAGCTAAAATAACGAAATGCGCGCGGTAAGTATCTTTCCGAATAATTTCAGCTCAGCACTACGCACATGGATGATAGCTTGAACGCATAAAATAAAAGAATGGAAAATTATACACGCTTATGATATTTATAGCAGGACGCTTGCTCGCTTGCTGCACGCTGCCTCTTTGACATGAGGTGCGGGCGGCAGAAGCCTCTGAGTGGTCTTTTAGATAGCTTCTGCGGTTGCAGCAGACTAGAGAGGGTGCTAGTAGAAATGCTGCTGGCGTCAGAGGCGCGTGCCTTGCACACAGCTGCTGATCCCAGATCCAGACCGAAAGATGAAAGGCGATCTAGCAAGAGTGGCAATTACCATTCTGAGCTCATTGCGCGTCACTCATTTAATGCCTTAGCATATCGCTGATGCATGTATATAGATGTAACAGAACATGTATGCCTTAGCTCACGTGCACAGTAAAGGTTTCTTGCTGCCACCTATCGAAAAAACTGGGTGGCTCGAGTTGCTGAAAAGCCCCAGTATTATGCGTTGATACGTCTACGAAGTCTATTCTGGCTGATTTCAAGAAAGCTTGGCCTTTAGAGGTCAATTTATACTGTCGATGGACGCAAACTCTTTCAATATGGTGGTCAGCCTGTACGATAGCAGTCACAGCTATTTACTTTGTTCTCTGATACTATGTCGGCACTCGAGGTCCTAAATTTTGATGATGGGTTGACAGGGAAATGAGGTGGGGTGAATCTATACGGTTTCAGCTTCTCATACCGCAAATCATATTTAGCCGCTGAGTGATGCGCTAAGATAGACCGTAAACGATGGACTGTTTGCCTTTAACTGTGTGAATGACAAGGCATTCGTTCTGCTTTCACTCTTGAAAGTAACACTAAATGCAACAGACGAGGAGATATAACGACAATATTCCTTGTTCGGTGATGTCTTACGAGTTAATCCATGAAAAGTCACTACAGCTGCACCGCCGCCACGAGGATGAGAATGTCCCCCTGTGATGGGCTCCCTGGTCGTTGTCGCATTGTTCACTGGACTGTTACGTGCGCGTGGCGCTAGCGTGGTGGAAGCGGCAGCGGAACTTGCTTGAAACAGCCCAGAACGGAGCCATTTCGACATCTTCCTTGCTCGACGCAAAGGTCCGACAAATGTCTCATAACAAGACTTCTATTATTCCGTGTCTATAGATTGGACCACAGTTGATCAGTCATCTTGCAACTTCTAACATTGGGAGAGGGGCATTAAGCGCTTTGAGTAGCCAGTTTCTTTCGTCCATTGATGAAAAAGGAACATGTAACATGCCGGACTGGCCTTGCTTGTTAGCATAGGCGGTTCTCTTGTCGTTTTTACTTCCCTCAGTCACCCTGGCTTTCCTTTATTTTAGCATAGTATTCTCGAAATGCTAACAGAAAGGGATAGTTGACCACATATGTAACGACCGGTTCATTAGAACGCACTGAAAAAAAAAAAAAAAAAGAATGTACTTTAATTTTCTGGGCGTACATACCTCAGGATAATGAGTTTTGAGCGTTATTAAACGCGAGTAGTCCTGAAAACATGTGTGGGTTTCCGCGTACTGGGACGAGCAGTGTTCCCCCAAGCTCATGTTCACGCTAATCTCGAGCAAAGCAGCCTGTAGCGTGCAAAGCCACGGCTATGTGTCGTTACGCGAAGTGCTGCCTTATTTACGTTTTTTTTTTGTCTGCTGTATTTATAACCATCATAATAAAAAAAAAAAAGAAAAAGAGGCACCTCTAAGCAGCGAATGCTCTTGCTGATGGAGATTTATAAGCAGCATTTCACTGTGCTCAAGAAATCCACAAAATGGCAATTGCATCCGTCCGCACCCTTCTCTCCAAAATGTGCTCCGTTCTTTGATCAATAACCGGTATACAGCGCCATGCGCCCCAAAATCATGAACACTTTCTGGCAGCGCATGCGCATTTTGGTTCTTTTCAGAGGGAAGAAAACGACATTTAGACAGTTCGGATTCACCTTTAAGTGCACAAACTGTGTCTTTCAACAAGAGGGGTTTGGTACAATGACGGTTACAATGTTCTGCCCCCTTTGTTAGCCAGCCGTCCTCATTTGCACTAAAAGAAAGCAAAACAAAATGAGGGAGCACTCGTGGGGTTAGACTTTTTTCTTTATCCTCTCTTTACTGCGTAGTTAATGCCTGCCTCCATTTCCTCGCCCAGGAGCAATTCCCACCAGTTGTTTTCTTTTTTCGGTTTTTGCTGCTGTCACGCGCAATTACGTTCCCTTTAGGACGCGAAGATGAATCGACGCTTTATTAAGGCAATGTACAGCGTTTTTATTTGTGTGTTCTTTGTTATTTATTTTCAACGCTCAGTTCCTGCGTTTTTCACTTCGGAGAGAGAACTCGGCAAGTCGGCGGCAGATGCGCACCACGTTATGTGGCAGCGCTCGTTGTCAGGGTGACCAAACACCACTTTGCAAAGCGGTGGTGCAACCAAGCCAATGCCCTGGCACCCATGTAGCAACACGTCCACGGTGCTTCTCCGTCACAATCACTGCAGCCTTTTGATGCCCTGCTCGCTGCCTTCACCTCAGCGAGCAGTGGCGGACTGTATGTCGCCTCCGAGATTCGCCGTCCTGCGAGCGCTCACGTGCGCCCTTTGTTTGCGCGTGGGCGGGGCGGGGGCGCCTAATGAGCGCCACGTTAATTCGCCCTCTAACGAAGCCACGGTTAGAGGCCCCGCGTGGCATCGATCGCCCAGGGGCGGCGTCCGTGTCCTCAAGCGTCGCGGAGAACAACAATGACTCGTCCGGCGCCTCCCGCCGCTTTGCCCAGATCCGGGGGCAATTAAACTCGGCTCAAGACCGCCGCCTGAGCTCGGTGGCCGCGCTCGCCGGCTGGGATAATTGTGGCGTCGGCAATCACGGTCGCCTCATTATGCGGCCCGCATCCCCGCAATTAGTCCAGGTGCACCCTTTGTTGATCCCGCCGCCCGCTTCCTTTAGGTGCACGCAGGCGCCCCACGATCGGCCGCTTAGTCCCTTTTAATTGCGGGAAACTCGAGACGCGCTGGCGATGATCTGCGCGGTCCGAATAGCGGCCGTCTGGGAGGAATCACTGTCCGCGTCACGCCCACGGTGGCTGCTCACGCGGC
>NC_139344.1:197511641-197536641 GCF_055883805.1 Amblyomma maculatum | reverse complement strand
GCATCCGCCTACCGACCTTATAGCGGGAACTTGTCAACTGCTTTGGGTAACTAAAATCGGAATACGGACCGGGCTTGGGACAAGTGAGTAAAAATGCTATCAAGTGGAGTACGTCTTCTTTGTAAGCAAGATCGCGTCCCTCTAACGCGAGTGCGGTGGTTCTCTAAGGTTAACAAGGTATTCTTCTGTAACTGTTTTCGTTTCCTTTCAACCGTCCCTGTATCGCGATGGGACCCGTTGTCCGCAGTCTAAGCGGACACCTTCGGTCATGTCACGCACTGTGAGGCTAATCTGGAGACTGAGAATGTGGCGCTACATTCCGGCAGTGGCACACCTGCCCCGGCGAAAGTCGTCGGCTGTCCTGGGGCAGATTTGTGCCCTGGCGCAGGCCCGGCGTCGTTATCTGGGAGCCCGACAGGAGCGACGACGCCGGCGGAGGCGGCCCTTCGATCCGTCTTTTGTTTCTGTGGGGAGGCGAGTCCGAGGCGAGGAACACCGCCGAGGCATCACTCATCCGGCCGGCGGACACGCGCGGCCCTCCGGGGCCGATGGAATGCCGTTTGCGTGTTTGACAAGTAACTAATGGGAGGAGGGCAGGCCAAGTTTGTCCTTTGCCAAGCAAAAAGCGTCAAACGCAGCGGCGAGGAGGGTTCGTCAGCGAGGCGCGCGGTGGTATATTTGTACGCGCTGGAAAACGGGCGAGGGGGTCGCCGAGGGGTGGTCCATAAATCTCGCCGGTCCGAGAGCGCGACAAGAGTTCAGCGATCGAGCGTTGTCTCTCCGAGAGCCGGCTGGGGTCATCCCAGCCGGTCGCAGAGGTCAGGGCCGTATCGCCTGCCACGGGGCGACCTGCCACGCCAATTAACAACCCGCTGAGGTAGCCAGCAGGAATTCTGCCGCTCGACCGAGGTGTGCCGGATGGACTCGCCTGTGCGTGGGCTCGCTTGCCGCCGATGGATTGGCGAAAGTGTAATTGCGGAAAACGCCCGCTGCTGATCGATTCTCAGCTGCCCCCCCCCCCCCCCCCCCCCCCCCCCCAGCATGGGCACCCGCGTCCTCTTAATTCCGCCGCTGCTTGTGCAATACCAGCCGCCTGTCTCGCCCACTGGGCACCAAAGTGTCGCGTGTCTGCTCGGGCGCAGCGAGAGCATGCTAAGCGAAGGATTGCCCTCGCTCTGACCTCACTCGCGCCACAGCGCCCGTCCTCATCTGGCTGTCGAAACGACTGTGAAAGACAAGAGTTTGCGTCGTTCACCGTGGCCTGTTCTAGAAAAGCCTGGGCAACGTCTTGCTTCGTAACAGTGTATAGTTTGCAGCAGCTCTCCGCCGAAAAAAAAAAAAGAAAAAAGAAAACGCTATCTGACATTGACTACGCAACGCCGTACCCGCGTGATGAGATGCTGTGTTTTCCGAACTGGAATGCACGTTGTAACCGCGTACACAAACAGGGAGGCAAGAAAGGACAGACTGCGCTTTGTCCTGTCCTTTATACGTTCCTGTTTCTTTGCGCTTTTAAAATATGCAGTCCTATTCGAGCCAGCAGCTAGCCCACCTGCGTAACTGCTTTCCGCCTCGCTTGAGTTTGGGGACATATGAACCTTGGACGAGCTCGCGTCGTCATGTGCTATATTCTGTTTCTTGAGGTCATCATATAGATGGCAACGTCGCCTCTTTTTTTTTTCATTTTTTCCTTCCACTTTCATCTTACCTTCCGGCAGTGCACGGCAGCGTTTTCTTGCTTCATTTACTCCTCTTTGTTTCGTTAACTAAGGAGTTAATAATTTTATAATAACTGGGAGCTTAATATTCGCTATAAAGGAAGCATAAGAAATCCCCATAGATTAGATTTAAATCGCCACAAAAGAGGGATACAAACGCGACACAAAGCAGGTGTAAGCGAGTTTTGATGTCGATGAGGACGTCAGCCGCAGTACTCCACCTTTGAAGCAGAGCGATACTCAAGTATACCCTAATGGACGAAGACAACTCCTCGCGGAATTGTTGGCTATATAGAACTGATGTCCCCCTCCTGCCCGTTAGTTGGTATTGGTACACATTACAGTAAGAACGAACGCCTGTGTTACGATAGTCCCTCGTCTAGTGTATCTCACTTTGGAGTTTTTCAAAAATGAACCCCACCCAACTTGCGCGGCCTTAGCAAATCCTAGCAAATTCAGTGAGGTGTGCTGCGCATACTATTGTCACTTGACCATGGTCGACCATGACGAGACAGTGGTCACGAACTGGAGCCAGTAGTCGGAGAGGAAAACCACGAGTGGGGCGCCGCCGTCCTGCCCAAGCGGCACGAGCTTCACCTGAGCCGGCTAAAGAGAAGTCGGCGGCCGTGCATGCTCTGAATACTACTTTTCATTTCCTGGAAGACCAGGTGAGGGTGTCGGTGGCTTCAAGTGGGTCGTTGGCCGCATTCAACCACACTTCTTTACCCTCCTTCGCGTGAACTTCTCAAGTGATCTCCGAAGACAAAAGAAGCCCGATAATGGAGCTCGCGCTTCCGTGGTGGTGCGCAGGGAAGGTGGCCTCGATGACGGAAGAGCTGCTGGCTGCGCCTCTTTTTCTCCGCTTCTGGGGTGCTGCTCGGCTTTCACTGGATGGCTCGCTGGCTTTCCTTGAGTTTTTGCTTGATCTGGGCAAATTTATCTCTAAAGCTGCTTAACGATCTCAATTAACAAGTCAATGAAGTTTGGACGTCATTTAGGGAGAGCAAATCTCCCGGTATGGCGATCTAATTTGCAGAAATTAATGATTTTTCTTGTGCATCTCACCCACGCCGCAGGCACGAAAGCGTACGTCGGTTTTTACAGGTATTTTACTTTACTTTTACCACTTTGACGCACGTGCTTCCAAGAGGTTTTAATTGCTTCCATCCGCGCGAAACAATAAAGAAGGGGTTCGGCGTCTTGGGAGCAGGATAATTAGAGTTCCTTTTGATGTCTCTCTTAGTACATTTCTAGAGCCCAGGAGAGGGAAGACAGAAAGAAAATAAGCGATAAAAGTACCATAACAAATGCTTTTTAAAACTATGCAGGACAGTGCAGCATTCAATACGTAGTACGTTCCCACTCAGGCTGACCTTCAAAAAAAAAAAAAAAAACATTTTTTTTTTTTCACTTGATATTTGCTTGGACGATCTTTTCAGGCAACCTTGTAATCTCTTCTTTGAAAAGAAATTTTTTAAACCGTACTGCGCATATGTTCTTCGAATTTTCGAACGTCCTTTAATTTCCCCGGCGATTTAGGGCATCGGCTTTATTTTTTTTTCTAACTTGTGTGGCAGTAGTGGCTGCTACAAATAGCATATCTCAAAACATATGCAAACTTAATCTTAAGTTGCGTTTTTCTGTCTGCATGTTTCCTGTAATATGGTGCCAGCAGAAGCATACTCTGGCATATGTTGTCTTGTGGCTACAGATCCTATTACGAGAAGGTAAAAATACTTGAATGTACGCATAAAAAAGGGACTCGCATGCGCAGTTATCTGGGAACAATATTGCAAGTATAATTTCGCAAACAGGTCTTCGCTTGGAAAACACTTATTGGAC
This sequence comes from Amblyomma maculatum, assembly GCF_055883805.1. Classification (NCBI taxonomy): domain Eukaryota; kingdom Metazoa; phylum Arthropoda; class Arachnida; order Ixodida; family Ixodidae; genus Amblyomma; species Amblyomma maculatum. Next base: position 197,533,081 of record NC_139344.1, on the reverse strand, counting down.
TGGCCACCTGTCTTCTCATCCCCCTTCTACTCTTGTAACTGTTCGTATTAAAGCACCCTCCTACTCCGCCGGGGTGGCGCAGTGGTTACGGCGCTCGACTACTGTTCCCAAGGACGCGGGATCGAATCCCAGCCTCGGCGGCCGCTTTTCATTAGAGGAGAAAAGCAAAGCGCCCCTGTGCTGTGCGATGACAGTGCACGTTAAAGAACCCCAGGTGGTCGAAATTTCCGGAGTCCTCCACTACGGCGTCTCTCATAGCCTGAGTTGCTTTGGGACGTTAAACTCCACAAACCAAACCAAACCAAAGCATACTTCCTCGCGCTCCCCACCTGCTATTTGATAAATATTTGTCGCTCTTCTAAATGTACTGGCCGATGACATTTCCTCCGAGTCTATAAAAATGCCGCACTATCACAGACACACTGAAAACATTGACATGTGTGCTTTCGAGATGATATGTAACCATCACCGTATTCTTGTTTTGTCATTCGCATCATATAATTCAGGCAACTGTTCTTCTCTCCCGCATGACGAGGCCGACATTACTTCGCTTGTCCACTCGTAGAGGTAAAAGTCTCACACAGTATCCCTCCTAAGGTTGAGGGACCCCAGAGACGCTGGCAAGAGGCGGAAAACCGCGGCGGCTCACATTCCAATAGCACCATCAGACGCGGTCGTTCGTTTCACCCGGCCCGTAGGCACCACCGGTGGCGTACGCGCGCTGGCCGCAGCGGCCGGCGACCGCGTCGTCGCCGCTGCGGCAACTGGCAGCTGCCAGGGCGTCAGTGTGCCTGAATTTAGATAACTACTTAGCTTACAGATAATTACAAACTGGGCACAGGCGCGCACAGCAAGAGTGTCGGCTGGCTGCCAAAAACGCAGACGTCTTGCTCCGAGATGCCTTGGCGTGATGGATTATGACGCATCACTGGGCCACTGGAGATGCTCCGGCGAGAGATATCTGGACGCGTATAATGCGGAGCGTGCTTATCGCGGCGCCACCTTTCGCTACGACCTTCGTAGCAGGTGGACACACTTGTTGGGCGTTGAAAGCGACGGGATGCCTCAATTTCACCTCGGACCGGTGCAATTAGCGGCACCGGCTCATTTACATGGTAACGAATTTGGTCTGATCGCGTTCCCATATCCGCTTTCCGCGGCCGCCATCCATTCGACGCTGCTGTCACTGGGTGTCCACGGCGGCGAGCGAGGCGCGCCGCCGCTGCTAAACAGGATGCTTCATTAGTTAACCCTGCGCGGGGGTAATTGATTGGGTCGACTCCTTGGGACCGAAGGTGAGGCCGAAGTGATTAAGCGTCCCACCACTCGCCGCGGACCCAACGCCGCCCAGCGGGCTCGCGCACTATCCAGTACGTGTCTTAGGCTGTTTGTCTTAATTACAGGACCTCGCGCCAAGGGTCGCGTACCGATGGGCCTCGGTGCTTTCGCCGCAGTCGTGTGACGCGTCCTCGGTGGTGCTCGCAGTGCCAGGCGGGGCCAAGCTTCATTTTGGGCGTCGGCTGATTCGAAGACAAAGGCGAGCTAAATCGAGACGCCTCTGTTGCGGGCGACTCGCGGCATGGGGCGACGAAGGAAAAAAAGAAAGCCGCCCGAAATGGAAAGAAGTAAACATAGTCGCTGCGGCGGCGAAATAATCGCGGCCGAGCCAGCAAAAGGCAAAGCAGCCAGCGACATTCCCGACGATCGGCATCGTTAAAGCAAATGCTTCGTTCACGACTTTCCAAGATTGCCACCAACCGTTCCATCATTTCGAGCTCATTACGCTCTCTATACGAAAACGAAGAACGTAGAAGAAAATCCCTTGTCTCCGCCTTTTGTCCGTCCGCAGAGGACCGGTTTCAGACTTCACGGGATCCGCCGCTCTGCCGGACGTCTTCTCCCGCTCGCCCTTTCTTGCCGCGCGCCTTTTGCATGGCTACGCTTTTGGCGTGCCGCCGCCTTCGCGCTTATTTGCTGCACAGCGGGCGCGTTGTTAATGCAGGCCTTTTCCCCTTTCACGTATTCACCCCTCCCCGGCACTGGTGCTCTTGCATCACTGCCCTTTCATCTCTGTCTCTGGTTTGAGTGTCACTAGGTATCGCAGAGCGGACTGCGTGACATTACATGTTGGAACCAAACTCGTTCGCAGGTGTCGCAACTGTTTTAGAATCAATAAAAGCTCGCTCACTCACTCACTCACTCACTCACTCACTCACTCACTCACTCACTCACTCACTCACTCACTCACTCACTCACTCACTCACTCACTCACTCACTCACTCACTCACTCACTCACTCACTCACTCACTCACTCACTCACTCACTCACTCACTCTCATTCATTCATTCATTCAAGTGCGCCTTTGTGAATACTTCCTAAACTAATAAACCGTTGTGAAACTTTACGTTGTTATGAGAACTCCGGTTAGAAGACGGAAATAATGAGCGCTGTAGTCATGAGATTAGTGTGCCTTTTGAAGTGGTAGGCATACTTCTAGAAACGTGACTGCTTACAGCTTACAGGTTCAGATTTACAGAGCTACTCCAGGAGCTCTAACGGAGAACGTGAGAGCAATTTATAGGCAACAGGGGACATAACCACGCCCTAAACACTCGTATGCAGTCACTGAGAGGCAGACGCATCGCACCTATTTGATTTGATGCTAATAACGAAACTTGCTGCTTCTGAGCTTTGCCGTAACTCCCACGCTCCGGTCCGTAAGCGATAAAAGAAAACGCAGCCAACCAACCTTAGGCCGTCGCAAATGGCACAACGTAGCACGATGGCGCCCAATCTTCAAGCTCCATCTGCATAACAAAGCGAACCGAATACTCACCGTCCAAATAACGCGGAGTCGGAAGAGTGCGGCGTGAGACGAGAAACGTGTGGGAGGGAAAGGATCGATCACGGCTAATTTTCATTACCTTCTGGGCCAATATTATCCGGTCCGTGATCGTTCGTTACGAAGGCGGATCGGCGGCCGCGTCGTTGGGGCCTGGCACAATAATAATGACAACGCAACGGGCGCCGTTTTTTCTTGTTCGGTTCTGGTTTTCATCTTAATAGCTTACTCATAAGGCCGTAGGGATCATGTCTAATGGTTCAATGCGTACGTAATTGATTCTTTAACCGCAGCGAGGCTGCACTTAAGGAACGCTTTAATGGACGAAGGTTCCTGCCTTAAGCCATTATCTGTTCGTCAAATTGGCTAGTACGAAGTAAAAGTGGAACGAAAGAGGATACTAGGAGGAGGAGGATATCTAATGTTGATGGGCGATTATTTTCAGGTAGAATTAGGAGAAGGAAAACGAAAATGTCTCTTTCGGGGCATTTTCTGTGTTGAAGGAACTAGCTCCGTCAGCTCGGCATGCATATATAAACACAGTGGTGCAATATCCACGCAGTGCGCAACACACAAGGCATGCTTATATGGGAACGTTTTAGGCATCTATGGTCTTGAAGAAAGGCCTCATTAATCATGATGGCGATAAGTGGAGATATGCCATAGCATCAGCTGAGCATTCGTGTGCAGTGTTAAAGAAAGCTACGTAATTACACGTTACCGTGCATCATTCGACGTTTTAATTTTGTCGCGTTTAAATATTCAATGGTATGGCTTGTTGGTGTTCTCGACCATCAGATATTGAAAATATAACAATTTCAAGAATCACCGAAATCTAGATAAGCTGCGAAGTTCGCGGACACTAACCGAAAGAGCGAGTTTTGCATTAAAGCTGCAGCCAAAAGAAGTTCGACGAAAGCATTTGTTGGGCGAGTTGGTGTTTTCGATGATCTATAACTACAGCGCAAACGACAGGACAGAGAATGGTGTCCCTCCTTCATCTCTCCTATAGCCGGGACATCACACGCTGTAGTTATGGATCATGCAAAAGAAACGATCACCTCATGCAAGAAAAAAAAAAAAAATAAAGACAGAAAGTGGGGGAGAGAAACGAGCTGCAAGTGCGATTGGCTTCAGGCATCACAGTTCTTATCGGAAATAGAAATAACTACCAGATAAAATCTTTTCGATGTGGCGCGTTTCGCCGGACTTACACAGTCGGCCGGAGCTGGCAAAAGCAACACGCATAGTATAATGGCGAATTCCAATCGGCGATTCGGAGCGGTGCTTGGAATCCGTGAAAGCAAGTGGTCTAGGGAGGCTAGAGACCAGCTGTTGCAGTCCGGTCAGATCTCAGGATTTGAATCCAAATCACCCCACCACTGAAACAGCGCTTCCATTTTGGGGAGCGAAAAAATTTGCCCCGGATTGCCGATTGCTATTGGTAAAAAAAAAGAAAACAAAACTCCCGACTGTTTTTGGTGGGGCCATGGCAATAGTGATTTTGCACACCAGTTATTTCGTGCGCTCGCCGCCCAGCGATTGAACCAAGTTTTGATACCTTATCTCCAACGCGAGTTCAGGTATTGTAACTATGGTTTGAACACCAGTAACTGTTCGCACCGCATACATTCAGGCGAAGTAAGAAGTAACAAAGAAATTCAACATTTTCTGGTACTTGGACTCAGTGCGGCAGCGCGCGCTGGTGATAAGTATTGCTGGTAGCTTATTTCCGCCGACATGCCGTCAGCGTTCCTGCCAGTCCGACACCGCTGCGAAAGCGGCGGCCCCTGAGTAAGCCGCAATATGAACAGGCGGAATGCATAAGCTTCCTGTCCTGTCACGCAGACTGGAAGAGGGCGCGAAGTTTCAGCGTTGCCCGATCTGCTTCCATTTTTGTTTCACGAGCTGTTTGGCTACCGGACGGCGGTCCCATGCGAGCGACGGGCAAGAAAAGGAGCAAAAATGAGAGTCGTCCTGCCGGCCGTACGTGGCATTTGTTTGCGCCAAATAAGTGCCGGTCTTCTCGTTTTCTTTAAATCAACGAGCTGCCCGGTGTGCCACCTCGGAATTGCAGAGGGGAGCGAGATTGAAGCTGAGGGAGCGGTGTGCGACAGACGGCACAGCGACAGTCCTCGCAGCGTGTCACCGTGAAAATAAAGGGCAGCAAAAGGAGTCAAAGCGGAGGGAAAGAAATGAGCCAGGCGGCGGTGTGGGGGTTCGCAAGGATGAAACCACCGGCACATTTGTCATGTTCGTGTGACTGTCATATCAGAGAAGGGAGCCTGGTAGACAGGACAGCGGGACGCAAAGCAGCCGGGGCTCTTCGCCTGCTTCGGCGGGGAGTTGGACGCACGACGTTTTGTCGTTCGGCTGGGGCGCATGATCTTCTCGGTCCAGTCCCTCCTCCGAGTAAGCACCCCCCTCCCCTCTCACCTGGGAGGCCCGTGTCAAGTGCTTGACACGTTCAGCCCGACCGACGTTGTTGTGGCCAGACAGTTGCTCCTGAACGCGATCGGTTTCTCCCTTTTACGTTGCGTGCGATCTCACGCCAGCGGTCCTTGACTGCTGAGAGGGTGCGCGGCAGATCTTACCTGGTGTGTCACCGACGCCGGCCGTCACCAGCGTTGCGAGTCGCTAATACATGCTGCTGTTACAGATAGCTCTGCTCCCATGCCTTGCCGCGCAACTATGCCTGACATGTTCGCCTGTGTATCGCAGTCTTCCTCGCACTGGATAGCAGAGGGCCCATAATGTTTCGTATGCATGGACAGCGTCTGATGTGAATCCCCGTCCCCCTCCTTACCCTTTGTTTTATGCAAGAAACATTTGTCACATAGAGCTGTAATGTCCTTGAGCTCTGGAAGCCACAACTGGCTGGCAGGCCACACTTCAAAAATGTTAGTGCATGTCACTTTTGTATTAATTACTAAAAAGGGGTGCGCCCACAAAAGTGCCGATCGAGCGTTCGTGTTTTATGTTCTTATTGCGTGTAAACACCTGATCGAGTTCGCTGACGAAGAAGCTCGAAAAACTCGTGCTTCGGCATTTCCAGAGGCCCGAAAGCGAGCTTCTCCGGCAGCCTTTCACGAAGTGACGCCGCGCTTGTCTCTCATTCGCAGCAGCCAACAGCGCGGCGGCGCCCTTCTACGAGGCGGGCGGCGTGTACGGGGGCACGCCGCTGTCGCTGCTGGCGCTGCCGGCGTCGTGCGTGCCGGACGTAAGCGCCAAGGCAGCCCTGCCGGCGGCCGCCGTGGCGCGCGTCTCCCCGGATCCCGGCCCGGGGTCCCGCGACGAGCTGCGGCGGCTCGTGTCCGAGCCGGACCTGCTGCTCGCCTCCGAGGTGGACGTGGACGTGGGCTTCGTCTGCAAGAAGTGCCAGCTCGTGTTCCCCGCCGAGCCGCTGGTGGTGGCGCACCAGCGCGCTGCATGCTTCGCGGCGGGCAAGCCGCCCAACGTGGGCGCCGACTTCAAGCCTTTCCTCAGACTGGTGCAGCGCGCGTGGGAGTGCCGCCGCTGCCGTGACCGGCTGCACACAGCGCGCGAGTTCAAGTTCCACTGCGACACCGAGCGCCACTGCGGCAAGAGCCCCAGCAAAGAGGCAGGCCACAACAACTAGCAGCGGACGACCGGCTTCACTGGCACGTAGAGGTGTCGCCCCTTCGTCTGTTTCCCAAAGTAACGTCGCACTAGTGTGTTGTCAACTTACTCAACGACGACCCTCGTCCCCTTGTGTTCGTTCGAGGAAGAGGCTGCCATGTAGAACGTATCCCGCAGTTGTACAAAGCGCGTATCCAGAAGAAAGACGACTTGCTTTCCTGGCTGTAAACGGGTAACGTCGTTTTCTTCTTACGTTGTGGAAATTGCTTTCAGGGCGTTCTTGTCTCGGGGCGATGTACGCGAAACACTCTGCTCTGCAGTGTCGTGCGTTGCTCGTCAAAATTAGCCTGTGAAAAAACCAAAGTGCGCACTCGTGCGAGTGAATGTGTCTTTCTTCGTGCATACGCGAGTGACCCTCGAGCGGTGATGTGTCGCAGGAAACGCACTGATCGCGGGCCTACCCACGGCAACTAACGAGAGGCTGCCTTCCCGCGCGTTCTCGTGCGCATGCCAGTGTATGTTGGTCGCGGAGCAACATTTGCCGACTACCTCCAAATATCGTGTGTTCGTGCGTGTATGTCCGTGAGCCTGCCCTTGCTGATAGCGTGTGTGTTGAGTAGCGGCATCTAATTTGTTAGACCGAAGGCCGGAACTATTTGTCCCGTTTCTTTGACTTCTGATGGCAACTTTTCGCCTTTGTTCTTTCCTTGCTGGAGTGTTTTGCCCCCCAGAGGGCTCCCGCGTTTTTAGGTGTGTACAAAGCCACGGTGATATGTTGAATCAAGTGTTGGTTCGAAACTTTTGCAATAACTTTTTCGCGACGAGTAGTTGCTAGAAGCAGCTCGGCCCGCTCTGTTAGCGGGTTCGAGTTCGTTAGCGGTCCTGCCCGCTGGCGGCGCTGCGCTCGGGTCGTAAGCGGCCGGACGCTCGTACATGGTTCCTATCTATTGCGAAATGCACTGTTACGTGTGAGCAGCATTTCGGAAGAAGAAAGCAAAATCACTGGTCAAGAGGCCGGGCTCTCGGAGAGCTTACAAGCATTGCCCTCTTCGTCGTAACCACAGGCGAACATCGGCATTAAAGGACGTCATGTAGCGTTACTTTAAATGTCTCATTTTCCTGAAAGCTCATTCCATCGTGTGTTGCTTATGGACTGCTGCTCTTCCACGAGCTTACAGTTTGCCGATAACTACAGCGCAAGGCATTTTAACTGCGCTTAAAGCAAGATTTATTCGCAGGTTGCTTACTCTGAAGGACATGCTGGTACCGAACTGTAACATGTCCATACGAACACCGTTGCGTTCCAGAAGGCTCCATTACTTCAGCGCTGGGACGCAAATACTGGCTTGCCGGGCTAATGCAGACAGCACACGAAATCTTGTTCACTGTAGCATCAAGCTGCATCGGTATCCACTCGAAGAGGGCATAGCTAGTAAGGCCGAGAACCTCCCTTGAGGTCGGCAGACAAACAAGCAAAAGCAAAATATATAGTATATATAAATATATATAAAGCGCATTCATTGTGCTGACGACAGTTCCTAACTCAAAACAAAAAAAAGCATACTGCGTTTTGTATGTCCACATATTGTGATTATGTTTGAAGCGAGCAGAGGTGTGATTCTCCTGTTGTTGCCGAAAAGGATGGACCTGTTTATACGTGCCGCGTTGCATCCTGGGACAAACTAAAAGGACACACTCGAGGTTTCCCAGTTTTTTGTAGCCGCATAGTAAGAGCAGCGCGAGGAAACCTCTGCACCACGATGACGTCCTAGTGAAGGCCTCGTCTCTGCATCACCCCTTCCCGCGTGTGCGGCAAACCAAAGAAGCCCCGGCGCTCACGTGACGCAGCTACGTCGGCAGCCGAGCCGAAGGTCGAGCGAACTGTTCGTCGCGCAGCGCACTGCGCCCGACCGGCGCTTTCAGTTGCGGTGTTGCGAGAGCGCGCTTTACTCGGGGCGCTCGAGATCTGTTCAGCTTGCTCGGACTGCAGCGCGCGTCGTTGGCGTTTTGTTCCCTGTCCATCGAAGAAACAGTTGCGAGGTATTGTGCTGTTATTTACACACGTAAAAGTTCCTAGGTGGTCGTCGAAACCCCCTCCCTGAGTCTTCGCCGGCGCTTGCCAACGTTTTGTTCTTCCACACACTGAAACACACACGTCAAGAGGCCTGTACATACCATAGTCTTGCCGATCATGTCTGGGTGATGTCTGAATGAGGCAGTCTGTGTGAACGCTAGAGAGCGTGATCGCCAAGTAACTGGAGCATGCTTCTTTCTTTCATCCCCCTCCCTTTTACTGGAAAGGACGCGACGCATGGAAAAGGGTGTTCCGCTCTCTTGGCTCATGACCCTGAAGTTGGGTCCCGTTATCTAGTTTTCCAAGTATTGTTGCATGAATAACACTTGCACGAAGTGGATGACAATTCTACACTTGCTTTTCGAACTAAGTGAACGAATTTCCCTGCTTAACTACCACTTCATTAGCAACATGACTTCCGTTAGCGTTGTGAAAGATGCAAGCGTGTGGCTGCGCTTTGGGTATATTCGTGGCGTTTTCATGTAGGCAGAAATACTTAGTTGGTATTTTGCTTTCTTTGTACCTGCATGAGACAGTTATAGTTAAATAACACGGTGTTATAATGAAAAGCTGGCGGAGTATGCTTTTTGATCGTATTCAGTTATTTTCATACTGGAACCAAACTGCTTTAAAAAAAGTTTTCTTATCTTCCTGTCCATGATTTGAATGTATTTAACGTTAATATTAGTAAATTTGTCAAAAATTTATCAAGTTCGTTCACAGAGCCACCAGCGAAACCGGAAAGTCATTTCTATGGTAAAATGCAGGCGTTCTACCCCCCCCCCCCCTCTTTCCCCCCCTTAGAGATTGAAGTGTTTCGCCTTACAAGAGCACATATAGCCCCAGTCTGACCTACATGCATAGAAAGTTTCCCTCCCTCAAAACAAAAGAAGGTTAGCTTGCATATTCTGCAGCATTAATAATTGCTTGAGAATCAAGTGAATGTGGGCAAACTATAATAAATTAAGGTAGCTCCTGGTGTTATCAAGGTGCATTTATAGTGTACACAAGGGCTTAGTAAAGAGAGTACACAAGTAAGTGACCATATGAATGCTAGCGCGAAGGCCAAAATCGTCGCTAGAACACAATATGATCGTGATCTTTTCGGATAATGGTATGATAAAGGTGTGTGTTAATATTAGTGCGCTCTTCTAGTACACTCGGGGTAAAAAGTATCCGACTCCTCCTCCAAGTTCCAAACCTTGCACTTAGTGTGGGTGCCACGCGGGGGCGCACTCTGGGTGTCGAAATCGGCTCACTGCACCCGCTTTGGCACCAGGAGTGCACCGCCACGTGGTATGTACACACACACTTTGCGGCAAGTTTCGGAACTTGGTGGGGGAGTCAGAGACATTTAACCCCAACTGTAAGCGCACGCTTGAGGTAGAGCCACGCTTACGGCGAAAATCTATCAGAAGCATGTATATTCGTAGCTAGTACTGAAGCACGGATATTATTTAACCGGACGAATGTCACAAGTAACCTTCTACCTTTTCAACATTTCTGTCCGTTGCCGTGTGGATCCTGAGTTCGGACGCCGTATTCGCTTTTGGAGTCTCCCTTGAAAATACTGACGAGTAGTTGATATTTTAAGGGTCCTATTTTCCCCGAACTAACTCTTAAGTGAGATCTACCTGACTAGCACGGTCGCATTTTCCGAAAAAGGTAAAGGGAAAGAAAGATTTAAGGTAATGCGCGAAGGGGGGTTAAAGAACGTAGGCTTGCTCAAGTACCCTGGAAGTTGTCTTCGAAATTCCCACTCGGATATCTTCTCCAAGAGTCTGATTTGGACCACAGGTCATTTTCGGCAAGGAATGCCGTTTCAGCCTTACCCATGCTGGTTTGTGTATTCAAAAGGTGCAGCATTGTCGTGATACGTACAGCGTGGAGTATGTCCTTGTAGTGCATGTTGTTGTTCATGAATGACAGCCTCACGTAAGGGTGTGAAGGTACCAGAAACAACTATACAGTCCAAATACAACGTCTACCTCTTTGGTGTTTTAGTAAGTGAGTCGAAAAGAAAAATTCCTCTGCATGCTGGCAGGCGGAAGCTTTCCCGCGGCGTCTGAAATTCACGAAAAGTGCACATAACCAAATAAACTTATTTTCTTCGCCAATGGAAAGAAGAAAAAAAAAAGGGGGGGGGGGAGTTGTTTTATGTACTAGAATGCTGAGTGCATGGCCAAAAGAATGGCCGAGATTGGGACGCCTTCGCCGTGCTAAGCTGCCCGCAGGAAAGATACTTCAGGGAAACTTGCACTGATTGCTTAGCTGTCGAGTAGCTTGCCACATTATATTTTCTTGATACACTGGCATACACAGCTAGAGAAACACGATCGCGGCCTCGGTGCGCCCTTTTGCGCGCGTGTGACGTACGGGTTCAGCAGGCGGAAGCTGGTGAAAACGAAGATTTTGGACCTCGCGCGTTGGCATAGCGCGCGCTTCATGACCGACGAATACCTCAGACACACGGGTCAGTGGATACGCGCGATGACGTCACACACAGACACCCTCATTCACGCCTACTTCATCCACACACCGCCATTCAAGAGCCACCTAGTATGTCTTTTCGGAGACGTTTCCAGACAGACACTGTAGGTGTTTTTATCCAAATCAACCCGAGAAGAGACCAAGGATGCACGCCAAGGTGTACATACGGCCGACAGGTTTTGCAGGCGACTGAACGTGGAAGCAACAGGTCTGAACCAACTTATATACGTATTAAGCCTGACTTAACGTAGAGTCAAGTCAGGGTTTGCATCCGGTTTCTATCGAACTCCACTTCCCGTGTCCCATCGTGTATCTTCGTTTCTTTCTTGCAGTAGAACTTTGTCGAGCTAGTTGGAACAGGTATGGTGTCTTCGTTTTAGGTTGCAAGTGTCCTTTGTTTGGGCTGCGGATCAAACGGTGCGCGAGGAGCTAAGGGGAAAAAAAAAAAAGCCACCAAACAGCCGCATTGGTTTCATTTCAGAATAGGTACAGTCGGGCCTGCGCCCGAAACCTCCGCCCGTTCTGTGGGTTTGTCAGCCCTGAACGCCAAGCAAGTTTCTACTACCTCAAACCCAAGTAAAGAAATAGTATCTCGAAGTTCCTATGTGCATGTATATGCATCAAAACATGTATGTACATGTGTCGCGTATATATGTATACATACGTATATGTATATACAGAAGCATATAGCATAAGGTGTAGGATGATGTCGACCTCAACATTTTATTTTCTTTTTCCTTGAAGACATGGCCTCAGTCTCTTGAGGACAGGAGACGGAAACGTTGCGTATCGTCAGACTTGCATTGATATCTTAACACCACTCGGGAGTTTTATTTCGTTCGTTTCATAAAAGTGCGCCCAGAACGCATCTTTGACGTTGATTATATTGACAAAACGTCTGATTGAACCGCGGGTGCTTGAATACTGCCCGTTGCCTACATGTTACGTTTTGAGTGGCGTTGTGTCCCACTTTTTTTACACATACATAAATATATATATATATACCTTGATCATCACAGTGTTTGTTGTAAATAGTCCTGAACCTTATTTTCTTTTTTTTTTTTTTGTGGTGAGCTGATTACACTATAGTGTATCCAATATTGGAAGGAGAACCACAGCCACACACCAACTAACTACAGCCAGAAGCTGATACTCGTTCTGCTGTGAGCCCGTGAATCAGGAGAGAAAAAAAAAAAAAAAAAGAAGAAGAAGACAAGGAAGCGTTGTGCGAACGTTTCTTTAGGAGTTCAAGGACTTCACAACTTTAGTCCCGGTCCTGATTGTTGATTTCTGTTGTGTATCCATGTTATTTGTTATGTAATATATGCCCTATCCCTGCTCGAATGTTTCTGAGTTCTCGATCGAATAGTGTTTTACCCTGAAGAGTTCATATGCACCTGAATTGTTTTGGTTGCCATAAGAAACGAGTGGTTCGATCCGTGTCGATTATTGTATCCAGAATTTTGTTCTATGACATACATTTCAGCGTCGTCTTTTTGTAGTGAAAAAAAGGAATTTACAATTTAAAATATTGGTCACACTCTGCTCCTGTTTCATTCTTGAAAAGGTTGCCAATGGTTTTTCTGGGATACGTAACCACTGCAAGTCTATTTTTGGTATGTCACGTAGAGGCCGTAATAACAATGACAATAATGTCAATAATAACTACTGCGATGCTGAGGATGGTGAAAGGGTTCTAGGTTTTTACATCACAGCTCATGTAGTTGGCTTGAAGTTCTGGAATAAACTGTCTTATGTGGGAAAACTTGTATCTGCGTCTTGTGTCTTAAAGAAACAACAACACATTTTTGTAATTGTGCTGTATACCATACAAATGATGAATCCAAGAAAAGGTCGGCCACTTACTTCATTTTGCCGACATGTACTGCACATGAAAATTGAAACGCAGCTGATCGACTGAAGAGTTACCTTAGGAGGACAATCCAAAAGTCATCATTACGTGGAGCCAAATATGCAACAGACAACATGACGAGACAACTTTCAAGACAACGTTCATTCAAATAGGAGATACTGACATGTACACACTTGCTCCCATTTATAATGCCACAACTTGCTCTGGTCCCCGTTGTGGAAGCGGAACTCCTATAAGGACTGCATGACCATACAGTACAGCCTTGGTGAAAAGTCCTCAGGCCGAAGGTTTCCAATTGATCCGCATAATAGAGCCCATCAAAACTCCAATAAAAAAAAACAAAAACAGAAAAAAAACCAGGCCACGAAATGATAAGAGACGGTTTCTTCTCGCCGTAGAGGAAATTGCTGAGGGCTTTCAATGCTCCCCATACACGGCGAATTAAAGAGACATTCAGTCCACTATAAAAGGACGCTGTGGCTTGAACACTTTTGACGGGGGCTGTACGTTCCTTATGCGTTCATTTCACACACTCAAATACCAAAGAAGAAAACATAACAAGAATAAGGGTGCTTGAAGAGGTTACACTGCCTACAGTGAGCAAATTATTTTCAGTGTACAATGTTTATTAGATTCACAAATCAACCTCCAATTTGTTATGATGACTAGCTCAGCTATTTGGTAGCATAAAATGAAAAAAAAAAAAAGAAAGAAGTTGACATATCTGATTTGTTACCTAAATATAGGGCACTAACGAATAAGTTGACTCTCATAGTTTTTGTTTCTTACTCTGTTTCCACCGATTTTACTGCACAAGAAACTAGCGCTTCACTAATGTCAGAATTTAAGCGAGGAAGAAGACGTACCGAATTTCACATACACGTTCTAAACCCTTGCATTCAAATAGTAATGTCATTTACGCTGAAGTTCTTGCTATCATGAGATCGCTTTAGATTGCAGCCCTTTATTCAAAAATACCCTACGCCAGCACTAAGTCATGTTCATGCTTTTTTTTTCTTTTTTTTTTTGTGTTCACTAGTTTGTTCGTCTCTAATAAAAGCTGACTTGCTACACACTTTCCTCTCGTGGTGCGAGCTTACAAGAGGTTAGCCACTTTGAACGCTGCACTCTGTAGTGCACAGCCCATGCAGCTCATCGTCAATGTCTCCTCGTGGTACTCGAAGGATCTGCGAGGCTTGGCATGCCAGTCTGATGAGAGTCGCCCTATACGAAGCACTCAAGAGGAAGACAAGCCAACGGGTACCCGGTCACTGCCTACCCCAAGATTACAATGCTATGTACCATACTAAAAAAAAAATAAAAATAAAAAAAAGGAGAATGAAAATTTTGGATGTTAGTTGTGAGTAAAGACGAAAACAGGCGAGAAGCGTGTACAGATGACAATAAATTATACGCAGATGGTTTCTCAAAACTGCAGTAGAAATGGTTTCGTCATTGAAGGTACAAACATTTACTTTTTTTTTTTTCGAGGGAAATGTATGGGGCATTGAGGCAGGTGGGAGAGGAAGGGGGGGGGGGACGCAAACGATGTGTTGAAAAGGGTTCTGTGTGTGTGCCACTGCTGGGCTGTACAACTCCCTGGCGTCTGCTCTCGAAAGCATCCTACGGTCATACAGCTTTCGGGAGGGTGTGCCGCGGCATGGACTGCAACGAATTCAAGGCGCTGAAAGAAGTTCAGGTTTAGCATTTTGCTTCAATGTGAGAAACCATGCAAGGCTAACAGGGCTAAGTAGGCTAACAACGCACAAAAAATTCGCGTCGATGTTTGAGCGCCCTATAAGCCGCAAAGAAGCGAGTCTCATAAGAAGCAGAGCTTAAAGAAGGCTTCAAATGCGGTTAGGTTCAGTAGCGTGTTTGCGATAAACTAAATCACATTATCCATGGGCAGAAAGTGACCAGATCTTTGTTGACTGCATACTGCTGAAGTTTAATACCGGATGCGCTCGTCTTGGCTGTCTGCATGCCGCCAAACTATCGCAGGCGTGAGTGCTGTTGGGAAATATGCAAACCGCATTCGAACATATTGCAACATCCTAATCACACCGCAAAGCGAGCTCGGGAGCTCACAGCTGTAGAAGTAACGTAGCTTTGAGTAAAAACACGGAAATTCCGACGTGCTGATCTGATATACTGGGTTAATATCATCCACTCTTAACCTGTACATATCGTGTAGTAGGGGGACTTTCCGATCGAACTTTCCTCTTTAGCCCGCACTCAGAGCTCAAGCGTATACAGCCACTTAAATCTGTGCTGACCGAAGTGCTACTGTCGCGGCCAGGGATCGAGTCATCGGTGCGGCGAATTCCATATGCAGTTATTTCGGCGTGGTCAGTTATTGCTGGCCTCTATGTGCTGAAAGATTGTGAGCTGCGTTCTAGTAGAGCCCCTCTCTCCCTCTTTTTTAGCTTGCCGTGGTTCTTTTACTTCGAAGACAGTGCTAAGCTAGCGGCCTCTGCCCTCCACCTTCACCGTCCAAAAGACCCCCCCCCCCCCCCCCCCTTCCTTCAGCCTCCCGAACTAGGGAGCTGTGCGCACACTCATCGCCACCCCTGTGGATTCACTACCTAACCGCACTCCCGCCCTGCTTCAGTCTGCTGAAGCACCATCCATCACCCATCTACCAAAACCTATCCTCTAGAAGAGCCATCGACCCACAACCCCACCCCCAACCACGATGTTTACACCGAACAACGGAAGGAAATTGCGAGAACCGCTTGAATTTAAAGACGCAGTGGTATGGTCAGCTGCCTTCCAGATAGACAAACAACCACCTACCGGCCACCTTGTCACTCCGTCCCACTCCTCTATCAAGGAGGCTGCCCTAGACCGACAACCGCCCACCTTCACCCTCCAGATAAATTCTGTTGCGTGTTAAAGCAAAATCATCAAAGTAATCACCGAAGGCAAACACAAGAGCTGGAATACCCACAGAAAGGGATTGGCCAGGATTATCGCATTAAATATATGATTGCCCCATGATTGTTTTAATGCCGCAACTGCTGAATAGTGTTGCCGGCTGGCAAATTCCTCCCACACGCTCCAATCTAGTCTAAGCAATACCGACAGTTGGGCGAGTTGGTTAAAGTTCATGATGCAGGATAGCGCAAAGGGAGCGCGAAGACAGACAGAAACGACGAGGATTGGAGGTTGTCTTCATCATTCCTATCCTTATTTTCCTTTTCGTTATTCTATGTCATGAGCTGGCTCTTCATCACATATATTTGGGCATGAGGTAGGGCGAAGCAGCCAGCACGGAGCGAACGATGCTTCTCCCAACCGGACTATCGACGTGCCGGTGTCAACGCACACGCTGGTTGGGCCCCTTTTCAGGCGCATTTGAAGGAAAATGGAAAAACAGAACGTTGGGATGGAAACGTCATTGCACACTGCAGCTTATTGTGCAACAGGCGCGATGGCGGCGATGTTTTAAGACAAGACCAGCTCGGCCGGATCGACGCCGTCGATTCATTAGATTTTCAACATCTCACCGGAAGGCACGCACAGCAGACCGTTTTTGAAAGTGTAAAACAGTGTATTTGACACAGTACGACTCTCACTCACAAAGGGAGAAGATGTTTTGAGAATTGAAGCAGTTTACTTTTCGGCATGTTATATAGTAAATTTCAGACCACAGAAAGGCGTGAAAGTAATGAAAAAAAAAGAAGAAAACAGGAGCCCTCAAATGATGCTATTAAATGTGGCCAGCCTGAACACGCCGCTCATGTTCGTAACGTGCACGATGAACGTCACGAGGCACAGTCGGCGCAACAAAAATTAATTCATTCAATGGTGTTTTCCGAGGCTAAAGAAAACAAAAAGAGAGCAGCTTTCCTCACAGAACAGACAAGACAAGAGTAGCGAGGAATTTAGCTGTTCAAGAGTGCTGCAAAAATTAAATGCTGATGAGTCGGGGTTAGAGCCGCTCTATATAAAGCATGTCAGAATAATATGTTTTGAATGTGGTGTGGTAGGCCACGTTAGAAGCGCAGAACCTAACGGAATAGGCATCTATTCGATGGAAGGACGCACTGGGACGCATAATTTGAGACAATGTCTGGCGCTTACGATCATCAAGGACATGGGCGACCAGTTGCGTGGTCGCTTTTCTGAGACAGCAGATAGACTTTGACGCATCAGAGGTAGGAAGAGCGCCCCAAGACAGGACTCGAAAGAAAGCAAGGGTTGAGAGGAAGCCCAAGTTTTCAGCACGACAGAAGGAGTTGTCAAATAACGTTTCGAAACATTGCTAGCGGACGTACTGATGCTCTACCTCAATCTTTGCTCATTTCGGATTTTGTTGACATCACAGGTTTTTATAAGTCCTGTTCACCTGAGCGCTCGGCAACGTCAAGTGTTGCCGATTTTCTTCTTGCAGAAGACACGTTAACAAGAACAAGGAAGTACATTAATAGGGGAATATCTTCATGCGCTCCTTGGTTTCAAAGGCTCTGAAATTTCTTTCCCGAGTAAGCAGTGCGTTACGGAGTACTGAGCGAAAATAAAGAAACACATGGTTTCTGACGAGGACGTGGACATGAGAAACAGAACGGGATATTACTTCCGTTGCGGAAGTATTATCCGGAGATAAGAAAAGAACCGAAAAGGCTGTGATGAAGAAGCGCCTCTGACGAAGCTCCAATTGATGAGAAAGCGTGATTAAGATAATGAGTGCGTTCCCAGACCAAGATATATTATCATGTATAAAGCTTAGAACAATGTTACACAAGAAAAATACCATGATGGCTATAACGTTTAATGACAAAGTTCCAGACTGGGGAAAATTAGTTGTGTCAGACTACGGAGCAGATCATGTGAAGAACCCTTGTGAAAATCGATGTGATTATAATAACCATGACAAGATCGAGCCTCGCGAGGAGCCTCACGAGCAGAAAAATGTTCACAGAAAGCCCGCATTGCGAAAGGAATTACATTGCTACACTGAAATCCTGTAGCATGGTTAAATGCGGGGAAAAGTGAAGCTAGGCTTGCCCTAAATGCGACCCCTTATTAACTCGGCGAGTCGCTGAAAGTGGTGATTACTTCCACAATAACGATTGGAATTGGAAGGCTTTCAAAACCACCGGACTGTCTTTGTAGTTACGGTTTGATCTGTGTAGTGTATTCGGGTGTACGTACACTGACTGCAGCGAGCAGCCTAACAAAGAAAAAAAGAAAAACGGGTTCAACGTTAAAGGGGCACTAAAGGGAACCATGGATGCAAGCGAAGGTATGTCTACGGATAATAATTTTGCGATTACATCACTCCAGTTTTACCGCGAACAAGTATTTGGCAAGCCAGAAAATGATGCACCAGTGAGAAGATCGAAGGGACACCACAGGCAAATTCCGCCACTTGCACCAGGTCGCGTATATACCTTCTTTGTACTTTTCTTAATTGTTTAAATCGGCCTTCCTTGTTCGTGACATCATGTGCCAACCCCCATTCTCATTTCTGCCAGCCTCGTCTGGCTGATATTCCGTAACTGTTTTCTCACAGCGTGGATCCTTCAAAACCTCCTCCTTCAATCGGTCAAATAGTGCAGTGCTTGTGATGGCAATGCAGAACGCCATTTGCACAGTGTTGCTGTGCGGCCAGACATTTACGCTTACATTTAGATTACGGTTCAGATTGCACTTAGCGTAACAAGAAAATGTGTCGCACTATAGAGAATGCAATGTGACCTAGAGGATAAGCACAGCATTAACCACAACGTCAAAAATGTGCTCTCTTCGTTGTAGTTGCGATTACTTTCCTAGTGATAGCGCCGCTTTAACTTAAGGTGCAAATGGAGTTTCAAGAAAAAAAAAAAGTTGAGATTACTTCAACTTAGCGGTCGCGTTGCGGTCTCGTGTATCATCGTAGACGATGAAGCCACATGGTCTTTATCGAGCTGCGCGAAGACGAGACAATACGACTTGGCTTGGGGGGCACAGTCGAATGCATCAACTTAGGAGGCGCGAGCCCCCAGGAGCACGTTAGGTAGGTCTCAAGTAGCTGAAGGGTAAGCTATCGTCTCTAGCTAGGCTTCCATCACCAGGTGCAGAAACAGGTCTCATTTCGTCGAGGTCGTATTCGCGAAGAATGCTGCGCTTTAGGGTCGCACTTTATAATTTGCTTGTGTGTGTGTGTGCGTGCGTGTTTGTTTTCACCGGCTCAGTCGGCTTTTTCCTGCGTCCAAGAACTCCACAGCTGAGGCGAGCGGTTAACACGCCACGAAACGACGTAGGCAGTTTCGCATTGCGCGGTGGGAGTTCACTTCTCAGCCGTGCCAACTTCGGCGAAAAAAAAAGAAGAGAACACACACACACACACACACACACACACACACACACACACACACACACACACACACACACACACACACACACACACACACACACACACACACACACACACACACACACACACACACACACACACACACACACACACACACACACGCACACGCACACGCACACGCACACGCACACACACACACACACGCACACGCACACGCACACACACACACACACAAACAGACAGACAGACACACACACATATATTCAAACAGGATGTCACACAACTTTCACGATTATCTATTTTATTCCAACAGTTTCGGACGGTGGACCGTCCTTCTCCAAGGTAGAATATATATATATATATATATATATATATATGAAGGGAAGAAGCCGACGGTCGGCAAGGCCAAGGAAAGCGTTGGGGATAGTACTTTGAAATTTTTTTTTAATGTTTACTTGGATAATCACAGAAATTAGTAATGTAATCTGTTTAGGGGAAAGATAATTAAACACAAAATAGAAGAAAAAACAACGTGCCGATATATATCTATATATATATATATATATATATATATATGTATATATATATATATATATATATATATATATATATATATATATATATAGAGAGAGAGAGAGAGAGAGAGAAAGAGAGAGAGAGAAAGAAAGGAAGAAAGAAAGAAAGCGCTGGTATAGAGATATATACCATCGGGTAACCTTCAAGTCTCTGCTGAGATATATTACTCTCATACTAGGTCACTTTAAAGGAGAGATATATACTAGAGCAGCGCCGATTAAGGAATACCTGGTTCCATAAAAAGAATACCTGGCTAAATTAAAGTAAGAAAATGGGCCTTCGGAAGTGAGGTGATGCGCAGAATAGACAGCCGTTCGGCAATGGGAATGGTAGCGCGAACACTGCGGTAGACAGTGGTCGAGGGTAGCGAAGAATGAGAGTGAATGAGAAAGTACTCTGTTGTGGTATATCTGACTGGCGTGACAGCTAACCGGAGATTTGCAGCAGGGTGCCTGGTACTGCGGTTCACCTATACCTAGGCTAGTATTAATTGTCTTAACACCCTTGCGCTCAGTGTAGGATTAGTATATAAGCTCTTCTCTGTAATTATCCATACGTAGGCAAATGATGACAATGATTGGTATGTAGTACACTTCACACTTCTAAGCTATTTTCGATTTTAAACCTATACCAACGGTTGAGGAGCGAAGGAAGAAATGGAGGGTGCCCTCTAGGCTCGGTGGTACCTGGCGGTACTATCATAAGACTTAATGCGATCATGACAACTTCGACATTAGCACAGTCCACAAGTTTATACCTACAACCTTAAAATTCGTATCAATATACTGTAAACACTATTGTCTGCTGTCTGTAACTGACTGCACGTTCGCACGATGCAATGACTTGGGACACTCAACACAAACACTGCCTTTCGAGAAAAGCTTCCAGAAGAGCAGCTGCATCTTCCAAACAGTCATCCGGTTTCCTGCGGACGATCAATGCAAAGCTGACCTAACCACAATAAAATACACGGGGTGTTGCTAATGTTCATCTAACCGGCGCACGCTTTGCCGCTCAGTCGGCTGAAAGCAAGCGCGGCGCGCTTCCAGTTGGAAGCTGCGCACTTAAGGAAGCCCCCTCATAAAGGGGTAGGACCGAGTCAGGCAGGCTGTTAGGCATCGGCTGTAACTATCGATAGTTCTGCATTGTGCAACATTTGGAGCCCCCTAATCATTTATTCCGCTCGGACTGCGCTGTTTACACGAAGCAAACGCGACGGAAAACAATAAAAAAAATCCTTGATCGCTACATTCGCCACATTTCACTGTTTGCGCGAGAGCTTTAATTGAATGCGTAATTCCTTCCCCTTGCGAGCGTGTCTGCCGCATGCGAGAAAATAACAGGCGTACCTTGGGCCACCAAGCAAATGACAGCGCCATCACCGGGCAAGGATTATGAGCACGCATCGCCAGAATGCCCATTTTGACCAGGATTTGTGACGTCCGGGAGCAGCCCTCGTGGTGTATTTTCCCCTCAACCCTTCGCGTATTACAAAGCCAATCTCAGCAAGAAGAAAATTATAGCTGCTCATAGCACGACATCATTACGATAAAGCCGGAGAAAATCAAGCCGAAAACCGTCCCGCTACGCGCGCGCATCTTATACACGTACGCACGTACACCCGGTGAGCGCGTGTACACAGGCTCGATTGCCAGTCGGCTGCCGCAACCGTTCATTTCGCAGT
>NC_139344.1:197466641-197506641 GCF_055883805.1 Amblyomma maculatum | reverse complement strand
GTGCCCTGCTCACTAGTAGTGTATAGAATGCAGAGTACTGCACCGTGTACAGCGGGCTCAAGGTGTATGAGTCCGGCGTAAAATGAAACGATAAAACTCTGCTTCCCCTTTTCGGTGTCCAATCCGTGCGTTCGGGCGCGCACAAAGTCTATCAGGGCCTTGCGCTGCGCTTCGTCTCGGGAAGAGCCTTGAAACGCAACCTTGTGATCATTACTAAAAAAGACTAGCGCATTTAACACGGACACAGACATAGAAGAAGACAGGTGTCCGTGTTAAATGCGCTAGTCTTTTTAGTAATGGTGACACACCAACTAGCCCAGCCTTCCGCCTTGACTACAACCTTGTGGCCTGCCTTGCTTTGACAAAAGTCTACAACGCAGTGATGCGTCATATTGAGCTTCAAAACACGTCGATCGCGGAATCGGCGCCAGACGAAGTAATGGCAACAGGTATAAACGCAGGCAGTATGAATGGCAATCTAGTGACAAGTGAGCAGAAGCGCAGAACTTTCCCGGGGGCGCACAATCGACAGAGTGAGCTATTCTGTGCCGTGCACTGCGTTTTCTCTATTGACTCTACATCACAGTTGTTTGATGGTGTCACTGTTTGGCGAGAACTCAGTGTAAATCGTATCCTTTCCGATTCGTATGTATAGTCTATATTCCTTTGAAGCTCTTTCTGAATGTAACACGCATACCTCAACTGCAAGCCCGATAATCTTTAGTGCTATATTATTCATTGAGGAATGGGCTATGGAGAAAGAGAAAGAACACACGAGGTGAGGTGATGCCCACTGCGATGACCTCTGCATGACGGGATTAGAAATGAGAAAAGCACCTTTGACTATCTTATCGCTCGCTGGAGTAGGTGGCTATATATATATATATATATATATATATATATATATATATATATATATATATATATATATATATATATATATATATATATATATATATAGTTGGAAGAGCACCGGACGCGATATTCGGAGGTCGTGGGTTCGGTTCCCACCATCGGCACGTTGTTTTTTCTTCTACTTTGTGTTTAATTATCTTTCCCCTAAACAGATTACATTACTAATTTCCGTGCTTATCCAAGTAAACAATAAAAAAAAAAGACAAAGTACCATCCCCAACGCTTTCCTTGGCCTCGCCGACTGTTGGCTTCTTTCCTTCATATATATATATATATATATATATAGAAAGAGAAAGAACACACGAGGTGAGGTGATGCCCACTGCGATGACCTCTGCATGACGGGATTAGAAACGAGAAAAGCACCCTTGACTATCTTATCGCTCGCTGGAGTAGGTGGCTATATATATATATATATATATATATATATATATATATACATATATATATTTACGCATTGAATATTGCATAAAATTAAAAAAAAAGAAGTCGAAGTGAACACGCAATGAACGCGTTTCATTTAAACAGCTCTTGTGGCAGCTCCTTCATCCTTTCGCCATTGTCAACGTCAAGTTACTCGTCATGGGAAAGACCCATTCTTTGTACTCATGACCATGATACCAAGCATCATTAAGAAATACCAACATATTCTCTTGTAGTTGGACATTCACGCACAAAGCAATAACAAAATTAGGAAAAACAAAAATGAGTTTATGCGATTAAGGCCTGAAGGTTGCGGTCGACAGCTTAGCATAGCTTAACGTGGTTTAGGCGTACTCAAAGGACGCAGGGGCAGCTCGTACTTAATAAGGTGGCAGAAACTCAGTGATAAGAATGACTACGTACATACTTGAGACCAGGGCGGAGACGAAGTGAACAAGCATGCACTAGAGAAAGGTAGAGAGAGAGAGAAAGAGAGCTCATCTGTCAGTAACCCACTGCACAGAAAAAGGAGACGGCGGAAAGCAAAATTTCAGTGATTTCATATTTTGTACAATGATTGCATGAGAACACCTGCAGCGATATGGGCGATGACATTGTCCATGTTAACGTAAATAACATAAGTATACCTATATGTTTACTTTGCCCCGGTGTCCGTCGTTACTGTAGCCTGAATACTTATATAATGTCTTGCTAATTAGCTGCACTTGAAGACTTAGTGCTATTAGCGTAGGATGCACTGCAGTCTATTTTCAGCGGCCGGATGATGGACACCCTATTCTTTAAAGCGAAGGTCGCAATGCACGAAAGATTTAGCGTTTGAAGTTAGCAATTCATTAAACGAAAACGCGAAAAAGTTCGAAACACGACATACTTGAAATCATTCTGCTTTTATTCTCGCCACAGTGCCGTAGATGAACATATGCCTAAGTTATGAATATGGTAGTCTGTGGCAAGATTTTGTACGTTACATTACTTGGAATCAAGTTGAGGTTGTTGCAAGGTGCTAATGCGACTAGTCTTTCACGTTTTGTCGGAAACTGCTCCACCGTAGCGACACATTAATGCCAAATAAAGCACATAGATCAGGCGCATACCTGAGATCTGTCTGGTCTACATCATGATGGTACTTTAAAAGAAGGCGTGGTGGCTCCTTTCTACATGGCTGGTTTCAGCGCGGGTAAACAATGTCCTGAAGTCAACTGTCAAGGGCTCCTGCCATCTTGAGGGAAGCGAACAACACACACCTCCGCGCTGCATACTGAACAGCACATGAAATGATATTCTATACCCCCCCCCCCACCCCTCCCACCACGCACACACACCGCACATGTGAAAAATACCAAGCCTGTCTTATAAGTGCCAAGTCATTCATACAAAAAATGTTATTTCATGCCGTTATTACTGTTCTCAAAAACAGAGAAATCCGGCTAGGGAGACACATCTGGCTCCAAAGACACTTCTAGAAGAGTGGGAAGAGAAAGACACTTCTAGAAGAGTGGGAAGAGATAATACCTAGTTGCTGAAGCAAGTAGTAAATGTATTTAGCACCTTTGTTACGTTACTTACATCATGAGCTACGTCGTAATGAAGTGACCAACCTTCATTATGAAATGTGTAAAGACAGCAAAACGGTTTCCTGAGTCGCGCTGTAATATAGCACCACGGTTAACACGTATAACCTTGGGCACGCACGGTTCCACACGGAAGCGTCAGCGATGGCGTAGCTTTTCATGACCATGTCCGAAGCGATTTTTCCTTTCTTGAAACGCGTCACAGCGGCTTTTGCCTTTTATTTTGCTCCCCTGATGTCCGTCGAGACAACCATCCGAGGTGCACCAGCCGGTACTTTTCGGCCTGGAGCCCTTAACAACAGTTCTTTTCATCTTTTTAGTAATAGCGACGTGACCTAGACCTGCCTGCCAAGGCGTCCAACCTTGGAGTCTTCTATACTGACTCTTGCACGCACTAAATGGAGAAATATTACGATACCTTCTTCTGTTCCTTAGAAGCACAATAACGTTTTTTCCCAAAGAGCTGGTGATTTTAATGTGCAGAAGCCGAAAGAACTCACTTTGATGTGATATTACATATTCTATTTCTTTAGTCGCTCAAAATAGATTCAAAGATTGGCTGTAATATGTAGATGAAACAACAATAAATCCAGTGAGGCTTAAGGTATAAGCAACCTCAGTGAACTGAATTTCGGTGCAGAACAGAAGATAAGTGTTCACCTAAAAACAATATTGAGGAAAAGAGGCTTCAACACACTTATTGATCAGCTGTCTGAAACGAACTGTTGCTGTCTCCCATAGAAAAATGGTCCATGTGTTTCAAAAAGAAGTGTATGGTCAGCTATGTCGATCTATGGGCTTTTACAGTCAGCGACAAAAGGCCTTTGGAACATCTATCGGCAGCTAGAGAAAATTGTACACCACTTTTGCTGTAGGTACTGAACCATAAAAAAAAATATCCTTAGCTAGCTATAGAAAAGTGTATGTTCCTGAAGCTATTGACTAGTAGTAATTAGTTGCCTATAGACATGCAAATGGCTCTAAAGCTACAGGCTGCAAAGAAATAAACAGTTTTATGTAGTTATAGAAAACTGCATGCTCCTGAAGCTATAGCTCAGTACTCATAGAGTTATCTTAAGTTGTCTGAAGAGTTGTGAATGCCTCTAAGCTACAAACTGCAAGTCATCTAAACTGTTTTAGCTGGCTATAGAATATTGTACGTACCAACAGCATTAGACCAGCAGTCACACCTTTCTTTAGCAGCCTGTAGAAAGTCGGGAATGCACACATATGAAGGCACATATATGGCTGGTTCGAATCCCTCTCAAGACTTGGCCTCTCCCCTGACAAATGGCATGGCACCACCCGGAACGCTGTGCGACAAACTCGCTTCGCAATTTTGATGCGAACTTCG
This sequence comes from Amblyomma maculatum, assembly GCF_055883805.1. Classification (NCBI taxonomy): domain Eukaryota; kingdom Metazoa; phylum Arthropoda; class Arachnida; order Ixodida; family Ixodidae; genus Amblyomma; species Amblyomma maculatum. Next base: position 197,502,358 of record NC_139344.1, on the reverse strand, counting down.
AGAAGCCATACATAAATGCATACACATAGACGTACAGTTTAAGGTAACGTATATCGTCGGTTCGAATCCCTCTCGCGATTTGCCTCGAGGTTGACTAGCAGATGTATGCTATGTATGGTACGGTAAATCGTATGGCATCCACCGCAATGCTGTACGATGAGTCTTTTGCGTCAGTTTTGGTACTACAAGTTGGACCACTCTCCCCGCATGGAAGTCTGCCGTCGGTGAGTGCTGCCTTTGAACCACGGTGGTTTTCATCGTAGTGACCACTGGCCGAATTTCAGTTATTTAGAAATGAAACTGAAAATAAACGTCCGAAGAGGTATAGTACGGTTCCTGCATGGGTGTGTAAGTACGTAAGCAAGCTACATAACCGTCCTAAAGAGTTCATAGCTGACCATAGAAAAGGCTAAAGACTGCACAGGACACCAGAAGTCCATAGATTAGGTTAAAGACTTCTATATTGCACGGACTATAGAAAAAGCTAAAGACTGCCACAGGAAACAGCTATAGCAATTTGGGCCAAATGCTTATAACCGGCCATAAAAAGGATTTTCTATAGCTGACGATAAGAAAAAGTTTATACCTACCAGGTTTATAAGGACCAGGGCGAATTTCTCTTTAACTTAGAAGCTTTTGTGAAAGCTGTACAGCTTTCCTTTGTGGCCGTATGGCTGTGCTTGGGTGGATTACTCCATTATTACAAATTACTCCATTATTACAAATTTATTTCACCTTGGGGGATCCCTTTAAATATTTGAACGACCTGACCATAGAAAATGCTAAAGACGGCAGTACATAGGCAATCACAAGTCCATAGAATATGTTAAATATTTCTATAGCACAGACTATAGCAAAACCTGAAGACTGCCATAGGAACGGCTATAGATATTGGGGCCAAATATCTATAGCCGACCATACAAAGAATTTTCTATAGCTTATCTGAGGAAATTCTTGTACGTGCTTAATTTTGTAGACCTGTGTTCTTGTGAAGTTCAAGGTTAAAAAAATCAATCCACATCCCAAATTTGGCGCTTACTGACGTATATGAATAACAATGATTAGCAAAGCAGAATATTAAAGCGAAGCTGGTTACCAGTTTTACCCCTGTACGTACTTAATTACAAACATTTTCATGCACAGTAATAGATATGTTTTCGAACCATGCGCCCATTAAAAGTGGCAGTTTTCTGCTTTTTAATTACATGGAACATATGGAGGCGTGTAGGCTGTAAGATACAGAAATATCCAGCCAGACATCATTGTCTGTAAACCAAACGATGTAAACTGTTTTGTTGAGCACTAGCTCACTTCTTTACGGGCTTTTTGAGAATAATCGGGAAAAAATGCCATCTTGGATTTGCCTACATGTTCGAACAAGCCAGAAAAAATCAAGGAATATGTGACGTGGCAAAGTATACGTATCTTCTGCTAACAGGTTTATTTAAATATGAACGGACGAAAATATTTAGCACACCTGATGGCAGCACGGCCTCGCCCCGTTGATACGTCATTATAGCGCCATGTGTGTCTCAAATGCGAGTTCTTGATGTCACTGAGTTACTGCACACGCAGAAATTCGTCTAAACTGAACACAAGGGCAATGCAAAACAGGAAGGTATAAACGAAATCGGAGAGAGACACCTTTACTTTAAGTACTTCCCGCCTAACTTCATTGTTACCCTTTTCTGCCAGATAGCGCGCGTCCCGTGCTTGTCTTTCCTGCCTGTTCCCTAACTTTAGTTGCGATAAAATGTACTTCAACTAGGAGGAACTGCCGGCTCGATTTTGCAGTTCTCAAGCAGTGCATTCTATTCCGCTTAGTATACATCAGTTCTGTTCACTGCCTGGGCCATTCTTAATATCGCAACCCGTCAATTAGCCGCCAGGTGCAATTAACATGCTCACTCAGATGCTTTGCTATGACCCTGCGTTCGTGGTTGAACAAGCCCGCACTAACTTTTCGTGACAGGGCGCACTGGTCAACTACGGACTGCGTCAGCATCGCAAAGCAGTTGCACAATGTTCGTTAAACTAACCAATAGCAACGAGTTCCATGTGCTGGTTGGTGTCACTGTTATTCGTCCAAGAATTAACGCTAGAGTTAAAGGGGGCCAGAGGGTGTGAATAAACTTCGTTGTTAGAGAGATTTTGCGTACCGTAGATGTATTAACGTAGACGTACAACGGTTTAGCGGACGCCTCGTACGCATGCGCAGTGGTTCAGTGCCCTGAAGCAGTGGCCACACCTTGCCCCTACCCATCCACGGCGCGCGCGAAGCGGGCGTTCGGTAAACCGGTATACGACTAAGTTAATACGTTTCTGGCATGCAAAACTTCTCTATTATATTAACCTTTAATAAATTTATGGTCACATTACTGAGCTGAATATCCCGTAAAAAAAAAAAAAAAATCAACGATAAGGAAGCCAAGTATTACATAAAAAACAAAAAGCTTCATTTTTAAAGAAAAATTCATACTGCAAGAGAAGCACAAGGCTAAGAAGCGCGTACGTTTTTTTGATGGCCATATGTTCAACTAGACAAAAAATGTCGCCATTTTTCCGTTATCAATTTTCAGGACGTTTCAGTGATATTCAGCACCTCACTCAAAAGCAGCATGTTCCAAATTTACTCAAAATTAAACTGTTTTCTTTCATGGAACAAGACGCCAAGAAGTCTAGAAATCAGTCTATAGTACTTGAGGAATTCTGTAGTAAGAACACTTTTTACTTTGCCACAGCAAGCAGTGCGCGAATTGAGTACACTATACATGCCTCATTTGTGATACAGCCGACTACAAGTACTCTAATCGAGAATACCTATCAACTTGTCCAACTTGTTATATTAGTACCGTAAGTTGCTGACCTGACTGTGAGCACTACAAACAACCAAAAAACAGCTGGAAGTAGCGCTTGTCCTTGTCTGTTTCTTCTCTGTCCATGTTGTTTTAGCGCTTTCGCAAAATGTCAAACCATCACCCTATCCGCCACACTTCTGAAAAAAAAAAGAAAAAAAAAAAGAGAGAGATAGAAAAAAAAAAAGAAAACCTGGCAGAATTTGCGTTAAAGCGAGCTTAACCATTTCGCCAATTTAATATCCTTGCGTTAACACTAGACACTCTGCCAAATCTGTATTTGGGGTTGACGATATAAAAATAATATAAATAAAGCATATAATCTGAGTTTCTTCAAGCACTTAAGTTGCTACCACACAGCCCAAACCGAATGAAACAGGACTACAAGCTCAAGAACGGCTGTTGGTATATGTCTGCTTTCTGAAGGAAGAGACATCATCTTTAAATAAAATGTTCCGCACGATAGCAGGCTTTGGCAGGTTGAAAAGGGAATAACATGTTTCCTTCACGAGTAAGTATGCTCTGAATTTTATCAGGGTAACTGGCCCATAATCCTGAAGGATTCTAGCTAAATACTGCGAAATGTAGTTAAAGTGAACGCCGGCACTGGAAGGATTGGGTGCGCACTTAAGATTTCAGTGGACCCTGCTACATTGTTAACTTCTTTGTTTACAGAGAACCAAGCACACCATACGTCAATCTTGGCATCAGTTATGTCCACGAGAAACCGAAGTTCACTTTACATTGATATTAATTAATATTACCGCGTGGTATTCACGATTCAACGCACGGATCGTGAAAACCACGCTTCGTAAGATACGCCACAACTTTGTAGAACTCCACTTACGTTTCTTCTCGAAGTTGCGTGCACTCACTTTCAGAGCCGTTGGAAGCGCTTGAAAAGACGCTTTATTTCTCGTTACATGCATTCACAAGCGTCACTTGGGCATAAAAACGCTACGTTGTTGAAACAAGGAGCACGAAGATACTACTTCCCGAGGTGGCATTGTTTCAAGTCAGCAATACATCGGATGTCGCCGTCGCCAACCGAGCTGCGGTAGGAAGCGGCGGCGCACGGCGCGGCGCGGCGCACGCTCGGAGCGAGCGGGACGTTTGAATCAGCACCAGCGCCGTCGTACAGCGCTTCGCCGCATGGTAGCGCAAGCGCTTTGCGAACACGCAGCGCCATCTATGTACAAGTACTGACACTTTGTCGCGGAATTTGCTTGCAAAACACGCAAAAGAAGCGGGACTTCGGAGAAGGCAAAGCAAGGGCTTTTGCTCACCCTTTCCAATTTCCCATTCAGCCATTTGCGCGTTCGTTTACTTTGCCACATGCGAGCGCCGTCACATCTGGCGACGGTATTTGCCCGTTTGAATTTGTTTGGAGCGCAGCAACATATCTTGTCGCTGTGCGTGAGATCTCGGTAATTTAAAATTATATTGCACAGGGGTGAGTTTCTATTCGAGATAAATCGGAAAAATCTCAAGTAACTATTGTAATCCTGTGTAAGGACTTTAATCTGCGCTTACCTAAGGGGGGGAAGAAAAGGCGAGAACAGACAGGGCGGTTCGCCCGGACAACGTTTCGAGTGCATCTTCGAAATTTGAGAACGCGAGAGGCTGAACAAGAAGCTCTCTGATTGCGCAGAAGCTGTTTTTGATTTCTTTACACTCATAAATTTAGCATCACGTCACATACTTCTCAACATCAGTGCTCTCATTAGGTAATGAAGCCTCAAAGGGATAACGTTTTCCTTACGACCAACAAAGCTCTCAAAAGAAGTGGTGAAGGCAAGGAATTTCCTTCCAATTATCCTAAAGTGGGCAGAAGTATGCGTCTTGGTAGGCTGCGACACTTAGCCTCTCTTTTCAATGTAGTCAGCGACTGAAAGTGCTTGTCCTCGGCACTTCCTACCTGTTCCGAAGCTGCTCACGCCGTGATGGCAACATGGATTTTATATCAGCATCGTTTGCTGCTTGCAATAGAGCACGCTATCGTCATTACCGGGCGCGAAAGAACATGCTTCAATATGCCACGCTGGTTTTCAGCTTGATATCAGTTCAGTTCTGTTCAGTTCAGTCGTTCAGTCGTGTCCGACTCTTCGTGACCGTATGGACCATATCACGCCACGCTTTCCGGTCTCTCACTATCTTTCTAGCATCACATAACTTCATCTGCAGCGCCTCGAGGATGCCATCTAACTACCGTGTTCGCTGCCTACCCCTTCTCCGATGACCCTCAACCTTTCCCAACATCAAATCTTTCTCCAGTGACTCCTCTCTTCTCATCAGATGACCAAAGTAGCTGAGCTTTAACTTTAGAATTTGACCCTCCAATGAGCAGTCAGGGTTTATGGTCCACAATATCGACTGATTTGATCTTCTGGCAGTCCAAGGAACTCTCAAGAATCTCCGCCAGCACCACAATTCAAACGCATCAATTCTTCGGCGGCCAGCCTTCTTCACAGTCCAACTCTCGCATCCATACATCACAACTGGAAAGACCATAGCACGAGTTATACGGATCTTGGTTGGCAGTGTAATGTCTCTGCTCTTTACTAGGCGGTCAAGGCTAGCCATGGCTCTCTTTCCCAGAAGCAGGCGTCTCCTAATTTCATGGCTGCAGTCTCCTTCTGGGGTAATCATGGAGCTTAATATATTCGAGCTTAAATCGTAAGGTCCTGAATTATTACTTTTTGCTTTGTACCTGCAAGCGGATGTAGGCGCGTGTAAATGTGTTTTCTTAGCTGCCGCAGTTTTAAAGCAAATGTAGTGATTTCGGCACCGTCAGGCAGTTCTAGCTATACGAACCTGAAATGCACCTGATCCTTGCTGTACCGCGCAATTTTGAAGGGATGTGATAGACCCTGGGGGAGAAATGTCTCCAGGACGAGCGGAATGTTTTTTAGACAGATAAGGGAAAATTTGCGTGCGATCACATTAGTTGACTACTTCGCACTAGAATGCGAGATGAGCCTCATATCCTTAAGTTTAGACTAAAGCAACCGTCTAATAACAGAGCTATTGGCTTCAGATGCTCTTGAAGCAATCTGGAGACTTTTGTGCCATATAGCACGTACTTGAACCAAAGCGCATTTTCAGTAAATAAACTGTCCTTGTTTCAAGCCGGATTTTAAGGCTCCATTAAAGGCAGAATCGTGTTAGACGCCGTACTAGGTCATGAACGTAATCTGTTCAGCGATCGCTTTAACTGCAAAATTTAGCACGGAAAATTTTGCAGTTAATGAAACGGTTAAAGCAGTTCCCTTCAAGACCAAGTGTAGCGTATAACACCGTATCACTGCATCGTGCAGATCTACGGAGAAGAATGAAGTCATCCAAATATATGTATTTTTTTTTTCTAGGTACAAGAATGCGCAACTTTCTGAGAAAGAATCCAGCAAAGTTTTGGAGGCGTTGGGCCGCTAGAAAAGAGAGCATAAATAAATAATGTTAGATAATGATGGGGTTAAAGACACTTATAGAATAGCGACCGCTTTTAATAGCTATTTTTCTAGGGTGTGTCTGCGTGGCAGTAACAAAGTCTTAGAGCCTCAGCAACACTCGCTAGTTGTAATCCTGGGTATTCGAACTGATGAACAAGGAATCGTCTCTCTTCTGCTTAACTTAGACAAAATAAAAATAAATATCAACTGGACCAGATGATATTCTAAACGTGTTTCTATGCAGATGTATCGAATCTTGCGCCATATATTTGCTTTTAATACTTCGCGAAAGCCTGTGCACTGGGGAAGTTCTGATTGACTGGGAAATACAAGCAAGAACACCCTGATCTACAAATCTGGGGATAAGCGCTGCGAAGCAACTACCGGACTATCTGTTTGGTGTGTACGTCGGGCAAGGTCTTGAAATACTTCATATTCAATCACATTAGTTTGTTTCTATAGAATAACATTTTCGTTTTTTGGGCATTCAGCAGGGTTTCCGACGAGGATTGTCCACTTCCAGGCAGTTGATCCACACTACAATGGAATTTCGTGCTCTTTTTGATAAAAATGGACCAATAGACCCAGTTTTCCTGGACTTTAATAATCGGTTGATTCTATCTCGCACTATAAGTCACAAACAAAGCTAGAAACCTGTTAAAGAACAAAAACATGAAGCATTAATATCTTTCAGAGCGTTAGCAATGTGTCAAGCTGGGCTAGTCGACATCTGAATTAGCAGTGACCCTATCAGGGGTTCCACACAGACCAGTGCTGGGCCCGCTACTTTTCCTTATTGATCTCAATGGCCTTTCATTTGAATTCTCTGTACGTTGTCGCTTTTTGCAGATGATTTTTCTATTTATTACAGTATCAGAACAGCCGACGATCAACGTGTGCTTAATGATTATCACTCACTAGCCTTCAGGTACAAGAATAATAATAACGATATTACATCTGTCAGTCAATACAATTACTTTGGACTCACGCTAAAGTCCAACCTAAGCTGAAGCGCTCACATCAAGGATGTAGTTGCAGCCGCTACTCAGACTCTGTTCACTAAATCAACACTGCACCTCCAAAACAAAGCTAACGGTTTACATATCCCTCGTGCTTCAATTCTCGGATATGCCGATGTCTTCTGGGACTCGCGTTCTAAAATGGAGATGAGCCATGCTGAGGGACTACAACGAAAAACTCTCCAATTAATTTATCAATCACAGTGCCAACGACAGACACATTTCAATGAGCAGTCTTTGCACTCTATCGGGCCTTTCACAGCTTGAGAAATGTCGTGGGACACATCGACTAAAATGCTGTTTAATATTATTAATAAAAATACCCGTCTGAAGTTCTATGCTTAACGCGCGATCCACCCGAGGAAAGCAGAACAGAACGCTTATAATGCCCAATACAGAACAAACGCATGTGAACATTTTTTTTTTTTTTTGAAGGAGCATTTTCGAATGATACGAGCTGCCTTTCGAGGTGGGCGACTCAACACCTGCTGAAATATATTTGCCTCCTTTGCTCCTCTGTTTGTGACTGCAATGAGCATGATCTTCATTTTTGCTGCGCGCATCAAAACGGCCATCCCCTATCTTCCATGGCAAACGAACGTGTTTGTAGAACGCTGCGTATGCATGCTTTGCCGCTGATGTAATCACTTGTGTCTGTTTATTTCACACTATACCCTTATCCGCCCCGACGCGGTGGTTCAGTTGTTAAGGTGCTGGACCGCTGGTCCCTCGTCAGACCCCGGCCGCGGTGGCCGCTTTGCGATGGAGGCGAAAAACAAGGCGCCCGTGTAATCTGCGATGTCAATGCATGGTAAAGAGCCTCAGGTGGTCAAGATTTTCGAAGCCCTCCATTATGGCGTATCTCATAGTCTGAGTCGCTTTGGAACGTCAAACCTTATAAACCATACCAAAGTAAACCGTATGCCCTTATCTTCTTTGTAGAAATCACAAGTGGTTATGAACATTGCACATGCCTTGCTGCCGATGCATCCTTTTGTATCCGCTTATTTTTCATCACGCGGGCACCTGTTTGCAAGCGCACATTGTAATTTGTCCACTCCTGCTTTGGCCGCTAAAAAGAGGCTGGTAGTATTGTAAAATAAATAATTAATTATACCAAAGATGAACCCATCTGATAACATTTTAAAAGCGTGAAACGCGAGTGAAAACAGTTTCTGACCTTGGCGTTGCTAAATGATTTTAAAGTGGATTGTAATTCGACCTCTGCTGATCAGCCGATCGCCTACATTATGTCTACATTCTGTAGGGGCTCATCGAGAAGAATTATTGTCTATTACGTTCGGCGGTTCCGGCTGCATAAAAATGGAGGCGTAGTACAAAAACGCCCGAGTGTTGTGCGATGTCAGTGGATGTTAAACATAGGTGGAAATTAATCCGGAGCTCTTCACTACGGCTTCTGTCACAGCTCAAGTGCAGCTTTAAGAGCATAAAACTCACATATACCATACCATATATATGGTGAATATATGGTACCTCTGGTACCTTTGCACTGGCTGACATCCTTGGCAAGAAATTTTCTGGAATGTTTATTTCGACTTCAACGGCAGAAAAAAGGGCAGAAGGGGAGTGAGGTGCTTCTCCAACCCTCCTGCGACGATTCATCGTGTTTGAACTCCCCCCCCCCCCCTCCCAAAGAAAAGTCCTACCGACGCCCATAGTACCACACCACACCATACCATGGCAATGCTATGGCATACTTAAGTTTTTATACCTGCTAATTCATTATGGGCTTAAAATAAATCCTGGTACTTAGGTCAACTTCACTCGTTCTAGAGCAACACACAAGCATGACTATACGCTCGAAGAGTACTCTTGCACGAACAATGTATATTAAGGCGAAAGACTTTATTGCCTCATCGCTGTCGTCAGCAAAAGTGTCATGCTTTTGCGGCGGCTCTAATTGGTCGAGGCGGGATGACGTCATGGAGGTCTCGACCAATCACAGAGCACCACCACAGTATGCGCGAATGCGTGCCTTATATGGCCGTATGCCAATCAAGGATCAATTACTAATTAATAAATGTTTTATAACAAATTACAAATGACTATTAATGGCCAATTAATCAAGTACTAATTAGTAATCCGTACCTAATTAAATTAAGGACAGCTAATAATGACAGTTGTGTAATTAATTAATCAATTACTAGTTAGTGCCGCGCACCCGGTAAAATCAACCTCACAACAGCAAACCTAGAACAACTGCGAAGATACAAGGAGCGCTATCTCGTGGCTGCCAAGCAGAATTCACTGAATAAATGCACTCGCAGAATGTGAAAGCGTAGTCGCTCGCTTTACTCGTAGCAGCATTCATCGCTACATGCGCAACAGTTGCGTAGCAGAATGCAGCACTCAGGCTTTCGCCTTTCATCACTTTATTCGCCGAAGTGTCCTCGAATTTTTACTGCTCTTTTTTCCCTCGGGACGTGCATGAATGGAACGCACTGGACAACTTTGCAACATCGCAGGATACGCTGGAAAGTTTTGTTACGGTCGCTAGGGAGTCGCTGCTGCCAATAGGCCAAAGTTGATGCCTTCTTGTAGATCTTACTCATGGTTTTGTGTTTCCTTTTCTTGATTACATGCAAATTTGTTTTAATTGTATACTGGCTGTACACTTGATTCTTATATGGTGTGACTAAAAACTCAGTTCTAGAACGACTGCCTCAATATGCACTTAACAGCGCCAGCTTGAACGAATAAAAAGTGGTAAATTATGTAAAGTATGATGGCACCAAATGCAATTCATCTGTTCATAAGAATACTGGATGGCCCTTACACAAAAACGCACTTTGACGGTCATTGTGTAAATATTTTTCATTTTTACTTGATGTACACGTCAGTAACAAATATTTTTGCAACTGTTTTCATAGTATACCTGATTGTACAGTTCTTGCTTGACCCGATGATATACTGGTTCAACTGGTTTGAATGTACACTTGTATACTTCTTGTATATGAACCCACCCCCGTAACAGTCCCCAGTGGGGATGGACAGTATATGCTAAATCAAAAAATAAAAAAAAAATCGTTCGTGCGGTATTTGATAGACCCTGGGCTTATCCCACAGAAGAGCTCGTCAACGCTGCTGATAAAATAAACATTTTTACTTGTATGACTTACGCCTCGCTCAGTGCTACTAACGAGCAATCAAGACTATTATTGTCTTTATAACTAAATTCGCGCAACTCATAACAGTCGTGCCAGCCTGCTCACTGCGTCGGACTACACTGTTGTCGATACCCACCCCACGAACAAACTACGAGGTTCAGATTCTGTTTTATTTGGTTCCAACAATTTTAAATAGATGACAGCGACCTTGAAATAGGATAAACTTCTAAAGCAGGTTTAAGTAGCTTCTTTCAATTATTTAGATTTCTCTTTTGCTTGTTACACATTTAAAGTGCCTTGTATACATGACTTTTTTTTTTTTTTGCTTTGTGTGATGTATGATTGACATGCATTATGTACACCCTTGCGCAAAAGTGGAGAGACCACGTGTTTGGACAAAGCTGTACGCCAGCTTTTTATGACGGTGAAGCAGTTATTTCTAAGATATGCATAGGGTAGCCTCACTAATACGCTTGTCATCTTGTCCAAGCAAGTTATTCAGGTGCATCTTTATATACATAAAAATAATAATTACAGCGGTTCGCGTGGTCTCTCCACTCTTGCGCAGGGTTGTATATCTGTTTTCGGTTATTATTGTATACCTGCGCGGCTCATTTTCTTTGCTCTATATCTCAGTTCTCTTTTTTCATAAGATTGTGTGACTGCATAACGTAGTGCCATTTTGGTATTACAGCTAGTTGGTAGTGCTTCTTTACACAGTTATTTTTCCTTCTCTACCCGGAAATAATTTTGGCCTTGTCCTCATTTGAGCCGCTGCTATTGTCGTTGTATATGTAGTGCCCAGAAGCTCGTCAAGCTCGTTGGAGCTTTTTCTTCTGGCGTCCTTTGCCTTCTTTTCCGGAGTAAATAAAGGCTGATTTATAGATTGATGGAAAAACGCCCAAGTGTTGTGAGATCTCAGGGCATTCAAAAATTGGTCTAAAATCCGGAATCCTCCACTACGGCACCTTTGACAGCCCATGTGCAGCTTTAGGAGCAGAAAACTCACATACCATACCATACCATACCATACCATACCATACCATACCATACCATACCATACCATACCATACCATACCATACCATACCATACCATACCATACCATACAATACCATACCATACCATACCATGCCACACCATCCCATACCATACCATACCATACCATACCATACCATACCATACCATACCATACCATACCATACCATACCATACCACACCATACCATACCATACCTTACCATACCATACCATACCATACCATACCATACCATACCATACCACGTACCATACTATACCATACACTACCATACCATACCATACCATACCATATCATACCGTACCATACCGTACCGTACCGTACCGTACCATACCATACCATACCATACCATGCCACACCATACCATACCATACCATACCATACCATACCATACCATACCATACCATACCATACCATACCATACCATACCATACCACATACCATACTATACCATACACTACCATACCATACCATACCATACCATACCATACCATACCATACCATACCATACCATACCATACCATACCATACACTACCTTTACCGTACCAATACTATAACCATGCCAAACAGCCACTGGCACCAAGGAAATCATAGGGGAGTTTTTCGTGGCGTTGACCAACGTGAAATAATAATGTAAACATGTCAACAACTGATTTGAAAATCGAAGACGACCAATCGTGGGAAGCCACTGAGGTGAATTATTGTCGGAGACGTTTGGTTGCGACGGCTGCATACAGATGGAGGCGGGATGCAAAAGCGCCCAAGTGTTGTGCGATGTCAGTGCATGTTAATAATTGTTCGAAAAAAATCTGGAACAATGCAATAAAGAAGGCTTCTCTCACAGCCCATGTGAAGTTTTAGGAGCATAAAACTCACATACCATGCCATACCTTACCATACCACATATGACCATACCATACCATACCATACCATACCATACCATACCATACCATACCATACCATACCATACCATACCATACCATACCATACCATACCATACCTTACCATACCACACCATACCATACCATGCCATGCCATGCCATGCCATGCCATGCCATGCCATGCCATGCCATGCCATGCCATACCAATACCATGGCATGCGATGCCATACAATGCTATAAGGGAGCGAACGGACACTGGTACCAAGGAAAGCACAGGGGAATTTTACTGTGGCGTTAATCAGTATGAAACAATAATGTAAACATGATGATAATTGATTTGAAAGTCGAAAAAAAAAAACAGCGATGTCAATTGCGGAATCCTACGGGTGTTTAACATTATATTTTCTTAGGTATTGTTGTTGCGTGTAATATATCCTCGAGAGTGTTCATCAGCGCCACCTTCGCTGTAGCAGCAAATCTATTGCGTCCTTTATTAGCGTGAGTGCCAACTGGAATGTGATCTAATAGAGAGGGTGAGAGCTGCTCGGTAACCATTTCAGCTACTTACGCCCTATAGCATCAAGACTCTTAGAATACAGACTTTCGTCAAGCGTATCAGCAAACAAATATAGTAAAATGAAGGGCTCGCTAAGAAATGCATATCAAGAAAGTCACTCCAGTCCATACCATATCATTTCAGTTTAGTTTAGTTTGTAGAGTTTAACGTCCCAAAGCGACGTTAAACAGATAGCCGTAGTTAAACATAAACGTTAAACATAGCCGTAGTGGAGGACACCGGAAATTTAGACCACCTGAGGATCTTTAACGTGCACTGACATCGCACAGTACACGGGCGCCTTGCTTTTCGCCTCCATCGAAAAGCGACCGCAGAGGTCGGGATTCAATGCCGCATCCTCGGAAACAATAGTCGAGCACCGTAACTACTGCGCCATCCCGACGGGGTCATACCATTTCATACACAAAATGTATTTCTTATAATCTATGCCAATGATACCACAGTTTTCGATCTTTAGTACCTCTTCTATCCAAGAACTTGTCCAGATTGGTAAAACCTCCTTGGTCACACATCGCTCTCCAAAATCTCTATGAATGAAATCAAGGCAACTGTTTATTAGAGCGCTGCTCTTAGGCTCCCGATCTTGGCTTGAACGGCATCACCGTTGGCGTCGTCGTCACCGAAACTGGTGGGCAACTATACGATGGCCCAGGGGAAGGAACTGGGAGGGGGAGAGGTGCGGGGCAATTAAAGCTGGCCCGCCGACCATAGCCATCCGGAGCACAGACATCTATAGACAGCGTTCCATGGGACACTGAAGGACCTGTTAACGCTATTGGGGTAGAGTGCTCAGGTTGAAACTTTTGCTCTGAATTTGAATAAGTAAGAGCTGATTGATTTCAATGCGAAAGCATTTCTTGGCTCGTGAGTGGCGTTACGAAAGTACGGCGGTAGAGGGCGTCGGCAGAGTGTCAGCAGAGTGTGGGGACAGAGCCTGTCATCAGAGCGTGTCCATGCGAACTGTCAATAATCCATTGCATATTTAATTATCTATACAATAATGCATTAAATATGTAATTGATACAATAGTGCCAAATTTGGTATCCAATCTGACTAGAGTATGGCCAACTAGATGCTGACCTCCATACCTGAATGGGCCAACCCCAAAGTTTGGCCCCCTGCGCCCTCAATATGTGACCTGGTCAGAATTTGACCAAAAGCGATGGTTAAACTAATTCGAGTATGGCCAATTCAGTGGTGACCTCCAAATCGAGATGGGACACACCAAAATTTTAACTTCGCCAAAATTGACCAAAATTGATGTCGAACTTAATTCGAGTACGGATAATTCAGTGGTGACCTCTAAATTGGGTTGTCCACCCTCAAAGTTTGGCTAACTGAATCCTCAAAATTCGACCTCGCCAGGATTGGACCAAGATCAATGTCTAACCTAATTTGAGTATGATCAGTTCAGTGGTGGCCTCCAAACTTACGTGGACCACCCCATAAATTTTGCTTTCTCTGAATTTGACCAAAATAGGTGTTTATAACCTCACTGTAGTATGGCCAACGCAATGGTTACTTGCAAATTTTGGGTGGGCAATCACCAAAACTTGGTCCTTTGACTTCCAAAATTTGGCTTCGTCGGAATTTGACCAATATGGTACTGAGCAACAAAACGCAGATCTCATAACGGAACCAGGCACGGAAATCGCAATGCTTTCGTATTTCTGCACGTAAGCGCATGCAGTAAGCGACTTCATGAGTCATGACACTAATTTTGGATTATAAACTGTTTATTGCCTCTTATTTCTGATGTGCCAAGCAATTAAACCCCAAAGTTTCAGCTCCATCGGAGAGGCAGATATTTTTAGAACTGGTATTTGTATTTCTTCAGTGCAGCCGCTGACGACATAAACCGACGATGCGTCGTCTGCTGTATGCTTTTGTGCACGAGCAGCGTCAACCGCGGTTTCACGAATCCGTATTAAGCCGATGTGGTGGACTGAACAGCGGTCATGCCGCTAACCGCGTTTAATTACCGCAAATTGAGCGTTTCAATTTCTGTTAGCGCTTTTAAAGCCTAAGCAATAGCGGTGCCCGCGCACAGATTTAGGTGCACGTCAGCGCACACTAGCTGGCCCGCTCCAACAACGTATACGTGTTTTACACTTAAACACGTCTCAAAAGCAAAGCATAAATAGGGAGTGTATAAAGAGAGCCGTCTGACGTCGCCTTTGGGCTATCTTCGAGTACCACCCGATGGCGCAGCAGCAGCGTGAGTGTATATAAGGTGCGTGCATGTGTTACATCGAGGCACTGAATACACCGCCCCATTTTAGTAGCATGGCTTGCGCTACTTGCTGTCAGGCCCAGGTCTAAATTCTCTCTGCCCCCCCCCCCCCCCCCGCATTATGAAACCGCATCATGAAAGTATAGATGATAAGCTCATGAGGCTGTAAACCTGAAAATGCGCAAACTTGCCGCAGTGGCGCCGCCCGCGAGCGCGACAGACGACGGTGCTAGGCCTTGCCAGTCGCTAGGCCTATAGATTGTTTTGCATCGAAGCCGTAGTAGACGACGGCACTTTGTAATTGATCAGCGACACGCTATAGAAAATCGGCTACTCCATCACGAAACGTCCATACTCTCAATCCCACTGTTTGAAAGAAAGACATGATTATTTCCGGCGACGTCTTAGCAGCGTAGGTATAGAGTGCAAGTAACACCTGATGGGCGCCGCACAGGCAGCAGCTGCTAGCGAGCAGAAACTCCGAACGCATGGGTCAGCATTTCTCAAGAAGCATTCATTTTTGTTTGGAAAAAAAACAGCGCACCCTTAAGACATGGACAGTGAAAGGTAGGACGACACAGCACTGACTGGTTATGTTATTGGAGAGCGACACATTATATTCAGGAAAAGTGGGCGGGAAAACAGGGGGAACAGCTGCTTTGTTTGCACGCGCCAGAAAGATAAATGTGAAAAAGGCACGAGATAACAATGCTGTACCTGGGGCCGAATAAAAATCGAAAGGCGAATAAAAGGATGACGCCAATAGGCAGTAAAAGAGTAAACAGATAACAATATGCGATGACAGCATGAAAACAAAAATCTATACAAAGCAAAAAAAAAAAAAGGCCGTTAAAAGCAGAAGGACGCGAACAAAACGTGCCAAGAAGAGCTAAGGATGAAATCAGGAATACTAAACGTTACTCTGATTGCACCTGGCTCAAATAGTCGAATTCCCGTTTTGTTAAAGCTATCGAGGGTGTGCTCACACAACTTTCTTCTAGCTTTAGAATCTCCTACCTTCCACTCTCCTACGTACCTTCCACGTTTTAAGGTTGGTTTGTGGGGTTTAACGTCCCAAAGCAACTCAGGCTATGAGAGACGCCGTAGTGGAGGACTCCGGAAAATTCGACCACCTGGGGTTGTTTAACGTGCACTGACATCGCACAGCACACGGGCGTCTTGCCTTTCACCTCCATTGAAAAACTGCCGCCGAGGCCGGGATTCGATTCCGCAACCTTGGGAACAGTAGTCGAGCGCCGTAAACACTGCCCCACCCCGGCGGTGTTCTATGTTATAAGGGTGCTCTGTTTTTTTTTTTAAACATGAATTACTAACTAGCCCTTTCTATAACCCTTGCAAATTCCTTTTAGAAATCTCTATTCCCAGGTCCTGGGTAGAACGAGAGAAAGATGGCTACACAGTGCGAAATAGCATTGAACACGGGCTGAGGGGAAGCCTCAGTTCGCATTCGACGAGGGTATGTAGCGCTGTTAATATTGCGAGAAAAACAAATTTTAGCATGTTTTTCTGACACTGACGCAAGTAGCCTTCTACATCGCTGGCGCGGACAGCTTATGGAAGGAAATGTGCAGCCGGTGCGGTGGTGTTTACGGCAGTGGAGGCAGTGCTGCCATCGAACGATGCATGACGGCGGTTGCGCCGAAGGTGGATGTGTTAGTGAGCACTACATCGCGCTTCACTACAGTCTGCGTCCTGTATTTAGAAACATGCTGTTTACAGCCTTTGAGAGTTATGCTAGCCGGCACAGCAGCAAACGATGCGGTGGCCTGTGTCTGCTTGTGACATCACTAAGCATGCCAAAATGGCGATTACTGTCGGTGGGAGCAGCTTCGCGGCCTCAACTTCAGTCACATATCTCGAAATAAAGAATTCGTCTTGTGAGCTCAAACTTGGGAAATAAAATAGTAAGGTCAGATTGCAAGACTGTAATTACAAATTTGGGTGCCCATGGCATGACCCCTTTATTCATCTCTATCATCTTTGTGTTAGCCACTCAGCAAACAAAAATGTGTTTAAGAATGCCGTACTTCAGTTGGTCAAAAGTTAACGCCGGCATGATATTTTTCCTCACCCCTGGGGTCGTTATGGAGGACCATGGATCGGGCGGTCTCAAAAGCATATCACTTCTCGCAAGTAGGTAGCAGTGGTTAAATACTGTGGCAGCGTTATTTTTGAATTCGCACAAAGTATATAGAACGATGTAGCTTATCACACAGAATGTTTGGCGTGAGAAAAAAATATATCTACCTTAAACATGGCTTTTCGTCCCGTCGCGGTGGCTCGGTAGTTAGGCGCTCGGCTGCTGATCCTAAGTACGCAGATCCGATTCTGCAGCTGCGGCGGCCGCGTTTCAATGGAGGCGGGAAGCAAGGCACTCCTGTGATATGTCAGTTCATGTTAAATCACCCTTGTTAACAACAGGTTAACAGGGCATGCAAACTCTCTTGATGCTAAGCACCTGCCAGCGAACAATTAAGACTTGACACTTTTTCTTATTTGGCCAATATGCAGTGGCTTTCGGTTGTAGAGCGCCGTTGGGAGACAAGACATGAATCCATCATACGTGGATTGAAAATCAATGTCTTGTTTTTTTTTTTTTTTTTTTTTTTTTTTTTTTTTTTGAGCCCACCCGGGGCCCGAGCGCTCACGGCACGCAGCTCCTGTCCACCGCTCTCATGATCTAGAGAGCGCGCTGCTAGGTAAAAAGAAGGGCCAACTGAAAATGGAAAATTTCAGGCTGCCCTCATTCTTCGTTTAGGTGCAAATGCTAAGCTACGCCGTGGCCGCTCAGTGGTCACGGTGCTCGACTGCTGATTCCGAAGACGCGGGATCGAATCCCGGCCGCGGAGGCAGCGTTTCGATAAAAGCGAAACGCAAGGCGCCTGCTGTGCAATGCTCACGCTGCAAAAGAAGAAAAAAAATTATAACGATTCAACGCTGCTGAACCAAATATTGAGCGAAAGCATTAGCTGCGGGTGACCGAGCGTGTTCTTCTCTTTTTCTTCTTACTCAGCCCACGTATGAACGTGCCTTAGTTGCCTATAGAGGTAACGTGGTCGCTTAGGGTAACAAACTGGATTCCAAGGGAAGGAAAGCGTAGCAGGGGGCGGCAGAAAATTAGGTAGGCGGATGAGGTTAAGAAGTTCGCAGGGGTCAAGTGGATGCAGCTAGCACAGAACCGGGTTAATTGGAGAAATATGGGAGACGCCTTGGCCCTGCAGGGGGTATAGTCAGGCTGATGATGATGATGCGGGGTAACGTGAATGCCAGGTTCCTAGCAGGCTTCTTCTGACAAAACCGTCCCATGTGAAACGAGAGACCCAAGTTGGCCGCTCCTGCCAGCCCATCTCTCGCTTTTGTGTCACGTGGGGTATGACGTCACGCGCTGCGCCTGGCTGCGACTTCGCTACGCCGACCGCTTGAGTTGGTAACCCAGCTCTCAGCCTAATGTCAGGTGGGGTGTGACGTGACAGCGGCACGTGGGTGCGGCCGCTCCAAGCTGAAGGCTCGAAACCTAGAGTAGTATTGCTTTCGCAATAAAAAACAAGGTGATCGAAATTTCCGGAGACCTCTACTACGGCGCCCCTCACAGCCGTTGCCGTTTTGAAACACAGTATACAATATAAAAAATTTAGTTTTCACACATGTTATATGACATGACCAAGCACTTCCGACTTTCCTCGATTTCGATGGAAGAGGTGACGAACGATTGTACTTGTACCGTTGCATGTTTCTAAAAAAAATATTTTTATAACTACGGACAAATCAACAAGAAAAGAGAAGAATTTTATGTTTTATGACTACTGAGGCATTTTAAATGCCATGATTGCGGTGTGCTTGCTCCCGCAGTCAAGAAGAAGATCAAGACCGTAAGACAGATTGCAGAAGCACGCCCACGTTCATAACATTGCAGTCAAGGTAACCTGTCTAGGTGATTGACTTAATAAGTTTGCCGGAAAAAAATTAGGAAGACGTTTTGTCTTCGCCTGAAGAGTAGACACGAAAGCGCCTTTAAAGCAACCTTTTCATTGAACGAATTTTCGCCATTGAGCGACTGGCATATGGTTTGACATAGTGTTAGACGTCTTTAGTTGGATTTGTTTTTGGGAAAAGGCAGCACCTGTTCCACTTCTCAGTGGACACCTACACTTGCAATGAACGGCACATAATTTGAGGTACATGTACATATCTCCGCGGCAAAGTGGCATCTTGAGTAGCAGATGGATGCTGAACGGGAAGCAGAATGGTATGACACAACCCTGGATGCTACACAAAGAACGGTTGCGCCACAATTTTGGCATGAAATCGCGTGCGCATTTTATCCCACACGTTTTTCTAAATTCTGGGCTACGGCGAAGGCGACGCCTTTTCGACCGAGTGAGCGATACACGCCATCGCGTAAATCTGCTGAGCCTTTCTTTTTTTCATTACTTCAAAATGCAGCGTCACAGGCGTGGACATGGGAAAGACTACAAAGGTTTTTCAGTCGCCAAAATACAACATTATTTTCCAAAATGTGGTTAGCCAATTTTGAGAGAGAGAGAGAGAGTGAAAAAAAAAATGAAGCGTCAGTAAGGAACAAACAGTGGAAATCCGGGTGCATCGCCTTCTTTCACGTGTTTTACCTGTTACTGCAACATCAGCCACTTGCTTTTGCATTTCCACCTAACTAGCCTGTGACACGCGCAGCTTTGATAGCTGGTAGCCAACAGTGCTCGTCCGTACAGATATTCTCTGCGTCGGGTAGAGCACGGTGTGGCTGCTCGGAACACACTATCTTGGCTCAAGATGCGCCGGCCAACGCGCATTCACCGTGGTCGACAGCCGCGTCTTGTATCTTTCACCCAGGACGCGTAGTTTGCACAGCCTGCTGCGAGCGCGCCTCTGTTTGCGTGTCGTTGGCGGGGCAAGCTTAAATGCCGCGCGCCCGTAGATTAGCCGCGGCTACGCGCACCGGACTGGCTCCTATCTCTTTGAGTAGGTGCTCTACTTGCAGCTTGTTTCTTTCCGAGACACATCCCAGAGTTGATGGGCGAAGCGGGAGCACTGCGGGAGATTAACGCAATCTCGGCCGGCACGGCCTCGGAATAAATTTGAATTTCCGGGCAATCAAAGTGCAGCAGCGCCACCAGCGGACGACCGGGGCACACTGCGAGAATGAAAGAAAGAAAAGTAGCAACACACTGTGGACGGGCAGCTGGTCTCCTTACGACTGCAGATCGTGTCCTCCTTCGGGCAGGGAGTGGAAATGAGCGGACGAGAAGTCGCCGGCCGCCGCCACGTACGCCCGCCATACACCTTTGCGCGGCGGCGGTTGCCTGGGCTGGTCCCCGGATGGTGTTCCCCTGTTTACCTTTTCGCGAGTATATTCCACCTCTTGCCAAGAATGGCGCGTGCGTGCGAGCTTGGAGGAGCCCGCCCTGCGCCCGCGCTATGCGAGCGCGCGTCATTCCCATGGCTGGCGTTCCTTGGTCCAAGCACGCCTCCCCTACTCACCGCACAGCCAGCATAGCGGTAAAAAAAGAAAAAGAAGACGGAATAGGGCGAAAGAAACTTTGATGTCCCACTCACTGGAGGGACTCTGGGAAACAAAAGGGAAGAGGCCGTAAAGCGCCGCCAGTGTAGTTTTTGTGATAGCAGAGACGACATTGCCGCCCTGCTCGGTGCACGCGTCCGAGTGATAAGGATCCCGTGCTTCTTATTTTACAACCCCCGCTGCAGTGTGTGCGCTCCGTCCGGGCGTAAGAGGGCGCGTGTGGAAGCAATATCCACACAAGTGCGCGCACATGTATCCAAACGCCAGCTCCGCCGGGGAGTTAAGAAAGCAGCCAGGGGAAGCAAAACTGAACCGCCGGTGAGTCTTATTGCGCAGAACTGATTGGAAGTCGCGCCACCGTGGTGGAGGAGAAAGGGGCAAGGCTTGTTTCTTCTGCGACGTGGCTTTGTCGGTGGCGCTGTTTGGCGCGGGGACGGACCTTTGTGTGTCGCTATTTATTTTCGCTTGAGCGATGGCGTTCGACGGCGGCCCGAGTTTCATGAGGCGGGCGCTGTTTGTTCTCCGGCACCCACTTAAGCTTCACCTCCTCGGCCGGCCGTCCTTCCCTGAGGAAAATTCGTGTTTCCTCCGAGGTTGGCCGCGATTCCTGCGCAAAGAGAAAGCGAATCCAATCTGATTTCACTCGGGATGACAGATTAGGCGCACTTTTGTTCAGCTGACTTTAGCTCTGTACAACGTAAAAATATCCAAGCCGTGCTTTATTATTTCTGGCGCCCCACTGATCGGAACGGAGGAAGCATATCATTTAACTTTCATACTTTTTATTCCCACGTCCGGTTTTTGTTCCCAACCGAATGTGTTTTATCCACGTTACATCCTCGATGACATTCTGCCTTTACAAACTTAAGCTTGGAGCTCATGGTCTTAAAAGAATTCTGACTGCAGAACCTAGTGTTCAAATGATAACATGGGGAGAGGCAGCACCCGTGAACAAATAGACGACGAAACAACGGTCAACAAATTACTGTTGATCGTAGGTAATACTGAAAATATTTTCAAGCCGGAGATCGGAGGTGGTTGACGGGTAGCTGTTATTAAAACTACTACAGTCTCTTCTTTGTGCTACCTTGACGTGGCAGTCACGCGCGCAATTTAAGATGATAAACATTTAAATGCGGTTCGTTTACAGCAGCAAGTTTCAAACTTGCCAGCTTGTTCGCGGCTTTGGGCTGGCCACCACGTGGTCATGTTCTGCCATGACTGAACGACATCTGCAAGTGACGATAGGGCTCTTTTACTTTCCGAAGCCCAATCAATGATAGCCACCTTTTGCTGCCGTTTGCAGTTTTCAAAGAAGCCACTTGCCGATGTATCTACAAGTCATACACGCTTTTAACTCGTGACACTTGTGACGCGACGTTGTCTTAGGCTAGGAGAAAGAAGAAAAAAAAAACGTAAAAATTTTAAGTGCAAAATTAAAGTCAAACTTACAGCAAAAGTTTATTTATTTATTTATTTATTTATTTTTTGAGTCAAAACGCACGTTTTGTTTGCTGAAACCTTCGTCATCTGTCGGCGCTTGGGCGTGAAACTCCAGCGATTGACAATGCAGTGCGAGAGCCTCAAATGGTACTGCAGTTAGAACTGTGAAGTGAGATCGGACCATTCACTTCAAGAATTCTTTTTGGCTTGCCGCCGTCTGTGCGAAAAGCCCACAGCCTCCACCTACAGAGCTAGCCAGGAAAAATTAGCATTTCATTTTAGGGACATGATTAGTGTACAGTAGTAACAATAATTTAGCCGGCGTGGTCAGGTTCCAACCAGTCCCGAAAATGATGCACATTTTCGACTCACATCCTACTGAGTTCTTGCGGTGTCTATAAAAATGCAATAAAGACAAGCGGTCGTTAAGTTTGTCTTAGTTTGGTTTGCGGGGTTTAACGCCCCAGAGCGACTCGGGCTATGAAAGACGCCGTATTGGAGGGCTGTGGAAAAATTTTACTACCCGAGGTCCTCACGGTGCACTGACATTGCATAGC
The DNA here is from genome assembly GCF_055883805.1 of Amblyomma maculatum. Lineage (NCBI taxonomy): Eukaryota > Metazoa > Arthropoda > Arachnida > Ixodida > Ixodidae > Amblyomma > Amblyomma maculatum. The sequence continues at coordinate 197,479,622 of NC_139344.1, read as the reverse complement.
ACACGGGCGCCTTTCTTTTCGCCTCCATCGAAAAGCTGCCATCCATAGCCAGGATTCGATCCCGCAACCTTGGGATCAGCAGTTGAGCGCGGTGACCACTGAACCACAACGGCGGGGATTTCGTTAACTTCGATTGTTCGAATGTCGAGTTTTCTAATGTTGTTTATCAATCGGAAGCTGATTGTCTACAATTACATTGAATCTCAGTTGAATTTTGCACAAGAATAATTCGATTGCAGCTTGTTCATCCTTTCAAGAAAAAAAAAAACGATTATTAGTGTGGAAGGTATAATTTTCAAGCAATATTTACGGGAAAGTTGCATTGTCTGCAAGGCCTATATTGTTCTTTTTTGTTTGTCCCTCTAATAGAAATAAACTTCAGTTTAGAAAAAAATTAAGAATTTCAATAGTTTTTTTCGCTCTAACAGCAGACTGTGCACATGACACCGAATTTGCGTTAAACATATTCACGTATATCGAAAACTCACTGCAGAGACTCATAAGGTGCACGCTTCGAAGCCAGTACATGAGCGTGAGCGCAGGGTATAAGGCAGACTAGTGTGTCGACGTAGCCCGTATTTACGCTGTTTTCCCATTATTGCTATCTTTTTTTTTATGAAAGGGTAGCCGAGGCAAAAGACTGAAAAACCTGGCGAGGCTTTGGCACTCTAATGCAGTATGATATAGCAGTCAAACGTTACGACTGCAATGAAAGCATACACATTGTAGCATAATTTTACACATATTTTACTAATGGGTTGCTACGCTCGATATATCTACGAGAACACAACTATACAGCTAAAATTATACCAACAAAATAATTATAATCGTATATACGAAACCAATGTGCATGCATTAAGAAACTGCTAACATGGACGATTGGTGTTCAACCACCACTTCCAAAGAAATTGAACCAACTGGTAAAGTGAAAAATTCAATAAGAAATTTCAGGTGTTATAGTGCAGAAAATTCAGGAATTCTCGCAATTAGCATTATTTTGATGTTATTTTTAAATTTAATACTGCTGATGGAGCAGTAAACATTCAGACACGAGCCTACTAAAAACAGAGTGAACTTGACTGAGTGTGTTTACCATATTTTGTTCGAAATTTAGGGGCCGGATCCCCGGGTAATTCGAAGTTCGTACTTCGCTGCGTTGTTGTCAGGTCTCGCTACATGTAATCTGTGCCGACGGTTGTTCTAGAACAAACGGAAATAATAACAATGGTTGGCTTTTAGCACGCTGTGTTTGAAGAATGGTGGTGCATTATGTAAATGTTGTCGTCGTCCGTAACACGCCTCAATCACTCTTAGGACCCTTTTTTTCTTTTTGAACTACAAGGGTTCTATGAAGATTTATGGGTCGTCGTATCTCAAATGAGAATGCAATACGTGAGTCGCGAATAAAACATCGAATGAACGCTGACGCAGAGATACTGAACAAGTGATCCTATACAGCAAACGGCTAATTCACTAAGGTAATCCACTAGGCTCACCATATAAGTGTTCTATGAAAAATTTTCATTAAATCAAACAGAGAAATCTGTGGTTATTAACTTGATTTAGTTCTATATTTCCACCTCTGATCTTTAAAATGCTATTTTCGATGCTATTAATTGGTTGGAATACAACGGAGTTTGTTGTTGAAATATTTAAGCTGATTCTATTATACCGCAGGCAAACATAACGTTTTCAAAGGTAAGAATGTACCACATCGTTTAGAACAGGCAGGCTGTAAAGATAGCCTTAGTTTCGTCTGCATACATGACTTCGGGGAGTGGATCATCTATACCAGATACATAGTTAGTGTATGATACAACCTGTCCGTCGCGTTTGCTATTTTGAGGCCAGATTAATTACCCCTGGCAGTTGAAACTTCATTTCTTAGACTTATTATTATTACTTTAGTTTTGCAGTAGAAGATTCATCTCTCGCCATAGCGTTTTTCCGTTGCTACATACTTCGGAAATGTTCCTCAGTTTTTGCATGCATGAGCTTAGTATTCCGGCTATTTCTAAATGCCTTAAGTTCGTTAAATAGCAGTGAATCTGGTGTCCGAAAAAAAAAAAATTGTAGGTACATCTTACTTTTGCGTTGAATATTTTAAATAAATCTTACTTATTCAAGGTTTTTTGTACTTTTTGCGGTTATAAGGCGACACTCGATCGGAAAACGCTTGGCTGTAGCACTGCAAGAATTTGCTGATGAATGAAGAGCATGCCACTCCCGCGTCGTCTATTCACACATAATATCGTAGCTAATACCCTTAATCAAATAGTTATATGTACTGAGGGATTCTTCATAAATGCCCCAGAATTCATATTTAGTAGCACTGTAGGCTTTTTTTCTGCGCCCAATAGGAATAAAGCAGTAGAATAGGTATAGATGGTCACTGAGATCTGCTGAGAGTACACAAAATAGGTAAGTGGTACTGATTCTGCAGAGTGCACACCAGATATAGTGCCACCATATATTTCATGTAACACTAACATCTAATTGCGTTGACGTAGTAGTTGTTATCCTAGTGGGAACAGTTGCATTATGAAAACAAGCATGGGAAGAAGCTATACTTCAGAATTCGCGAGAGCGTATACCTTCTGACACTAGGTCTATATTTTCCTTAGACATCACAGCAAAACGTAATTGGTGGAACTGATATCTAAAAAAAATAAAAGAACAAATTAACGCTCAAGGAAATTTATGAAATGCAACTGATTGCGTGCAGGCGATCTATACCTATATGCCTGCATTGATGACATGCGGTAGGGTGACAGCCAAGCATTCGGCGCTCGGGGCTAAAGTAGCAAATTAATCAATAACAGAATGGGAATAAAAATCCTTGACATACACATGCAGACCGCCTCTCCTGCGAACTGGTCTATGAAGGCCATTACGCTAATAACAGGCCAAGAGAAAAGCATATTCATGCGATATTTTCCAAGTTTAAGTCAGAATAGCTACATCAAAACCTATATTTCAAGATGAAAGAAAATGCTAAGCACATGTCAATGAGCAGTATATAATCGTTCGTCCACTGCGGTGAAACCTGATTATCTATGTTGATGACTAGAGCATTTGAAAAGAGCCAAGTAACTTATGGAACCCTGCTAACCTGTAATCTTCGGCAGGTTTGAGTTATCTCTATGCAAATGCCCTATCCAGGACCTCGTTTTTGCTCCTTCTGAACTTTTATGTTTGCTCACAATTTATGGTTTTGATGGCGGAGTATTACTGTTACAACGCTTCAGTGAAATTTGCACAGACGTCGTTGATTTCTCAGTTCTGAATGAAACCATTACTTTGGCATATAGGCACTTGCATCTTCCAGGCGCCACCGCCATCGGTTGTCGTGGAGCGCCACCTTGAAGCGCCACCACAGGGGGATAGCCTAGCAGACGACGTGCAGCACGCAATAGGCAGCAGAATGTAGAATCGGCGGGCCCGCTCCAGTTTCAAGGGGCTTTCTGAAGCTCCAAAACTGTGTTTTTCTCTCAAAAAAGACGACGGCCGCTACTTGAAGCGGGTTACTGCCGGAAAATGCATTCAGTACGAAGAAATGTCAAGACACCATCAATGGGGGTCATTGCTTTTAAAAGAAAAGTTAGTTGCGTACGGGCGACAGCGCTACTTAAGGAACCATACTTTTTTTACAAGTGTACTCTTCGATGTGCAAGTGATATTTCTTATCAAGATATAGCCATTTTAGGTCCACGACAGCCGATGAATCAGGGATGTCACAGCTTGCAGTGCCTCGTGGCTGAAAAGTTCGGTTGTTGCCCTGTGCGTTCAAGACAACAGGCGTAATTGCCATGCACATGCGAAAAAAAATGTGAATAAAGCAGCGCTTTTGTGCTACGCGGTTTCAATTTTTCAGTCGTTCTTGTACCTGGGCGCACGGTAGTAACCGGCACAAGAGCGATGACGAAACATTTGAAAACAAAGCTTGTAAGCTTCGCGCTGCTTGGATTTAATTTTTTCGCAATAGTAACACTCGGGAGCGTGGAGCCTCGGCACTGAGGTGAATTCAAGACTGTCACAGGTTCACGTGCCAAAGGATAAAATGCATTACTCATTCACGCTGTATGAAGAGACCGCGGCCCCATCAGCTCAGGCTGAGGCTGATAAAACTTTGTTGTGAATAAGGGCGGATATTAAGGGAAGTTAGCCAGCGTGCCATCGACCATGGATACCTTTGACGACGATGCCCCATTCGACGGCCTTGAACTTAATGTCCGAGTCATTGCTGGACCTTGGCTTATCGCGAGCTTCTTTAGAGGGATCAGGCAAGAGTTCTGAGGGAGGCTCATGGGCTTTGCACGCCCGGTTCATATAGTCGAAGTTGTATTTCTCGCCACAAAAGAGGTAAAATGGATTCATATCCTTATTTATGAACTTTGATATGCAGTTTGGGTGGGGGAGGGTAGTTGTCTGTAGTTGTCTCCATATGACTTGCTGGTGTCTGGTCAGTGCTTTATGGCGTGATGGGAGTGTTCTTCTTATTGCTTTAATGAGCAGTGATTTCGTGGTATGGCATGGGGGTGGCTCACCGAAGGTTTCCGGTTCCCGATTTTGCGCCACCGCTCGACGGCTAATTGTCGAGCGTGTTGGGGGGCAGCCTCATTTCGCGGATTCTCCGCACGAGCTAGAGTCCATATTAGTTCGATATCTCTCAAGAGAGGATATTCTTTTATTTCTGCGAGTATTTGTGAGGCGGGATTGGAAAACCTACCTCTGGCGAAGTTGCTGATTGCTAACTTGGAGTCACTTACTATAGCAGTAGCATTACTTAAAAGCGATGGCCGCGGCGATTTCGGCTTCCTCCGCGACTAGCTGTCTGGATGTGGAAACCGTCTCCGCCATAACCAGTCTGGCTGGGTTGATGCTGGGGTGTGTAACTCTGCATATAGAATACTTATTAGGGTACCCCGCGTCTTCTGCGGCGTCGACGTAGAGGGCATCCTGCAGCCGGCTCAGGGTCTTATGCAAGCTCTTAGCGCGTGCTTCTCTTCGGCCTTGATGTGCGTGAGGGTTCATGTTCTGAGGGAGAGGTTAGATGGTGATTATCTTTCGGATGTTGCTTGGAATAGCTTGAGGGAAATCTTTTAGGGGCTCGCCCTCAATACCTAGTCTGTCAAGTATTCTCCTACCGGCGGGCGTGCTAGAGAGGAGCCTTATTTGGGCAGTTCGTTGTGATTATTTGAGTTCCTCGTAGGTATTGTGAACCCCGAGTTCGAGTAGCTCTTCGTTGGGAGTCGAGCGAACCAGGCCCATGGCTGTTTTGTAAGACATTCTAATGATGACACCGACCGTCTCCACCTTATCTTTCTGAGTTTTAAAAGAACGGCAGGGAGTACATAATTCTGCTTGTGAGGAAGGCGTCTATAGGTCTGAAGAGGTCATGTTCTTTTATGCCTCGTTTTTTATTAGTGATTCTTTTTATTAGTCTGGCTGTCTCTGGACCGCCTATTTGAGTTTGTTGATCGTTGGCGCGCTTCCAAAATTTGTTTGCAGCCTGAGCCCCAGGATCCTAACCTCATAGACCTCTGTTACTTCCACGCCCTGTGTAATGACTGTCGTCAAGGACGCATTTAATTTGTCTTTAAAAGAATAAAAGCTCCGATTTTTTTACGGGATCGTTCGAGGCCTGCTTTCCTGGCCTCTTCATCGATGACGTCTGCAGCCACTTGAAGAGCGGCCTCGATTTCACCATGAGAGCCCTTCGTTGCCTACACCGTAATATCTTCCGCGTATGGGCTGTGCTGTAGTCCTGGGATATTAACCGGTCTACCCGAGATCTTGATTACTGCCATACTAAAGAGGAACGAAAACAAGACAGCCCCCTGAGGGGTGCCCCTGTTTCTCAGCTTTATCGAGTCGGATTTTAGAGTGCCCACGATCAGTTCCGCCGTGCGTTCACTGACAAAGATCCTGATGCATTTGTGAACCTTTCGCCCAGGGTTAATTTTGTTTATGCGCTTTATAGTATAGTATAATGGAAGACATTTTCAAATGCTTTCTTTAGGTCGATATCCGGGATGGCCGGAGTATTTACCTTGTTAGATCTCTTAATAATGCTATGTGACTGTGAAGCATGACATCCAGTGTAGAAAATAAATCCCCTTCTGAAGTCCACCATGGTGTGTGGTACAAGCGAGTATATTCTTCGGCATAGTCGACCTGGAAGAAGAAGACGATGATTAGCTGATCGTCTGACTGAGACCGGTCTCTAATTATCGGCGTTTTTTCGGAGTTTTAAAGTATTCCGTGTTTCTGTGGTTTGCGTATTCCACGTGCGACGATCTGGGGGTCCCTGGCCACCGGCGAAAGCACGCCAAGCAACCTCTTAGCGCTATGCGCCTTATGTACTCCGACACGAAACACCACCATCAGCCGCACTCCATGCTGCACTGATGGCAGCAGAGCCATCGGCTAGTCAAAGCGGCCCCTGTAGTGGCGGCAACAGATCAGGGCCCTACGAACAAGAGACCACGCGAAGAACAAGCCAGCGATGCACCTTTGGGTGACCACGCAGAGGACATGGACCAGGCATCCTTCAACGGTTGTGTCTTGTAAGAAAAAGAGAGCTGCTGGTGTTCCGGTTGTCTTCAGGCCCACCGAAATAGGATGCAATCTATGGAAAGCCTACCTTAATATCGTGGCTTCGGAAGTTGTAGCGTCGGCTCAAGAAAAAGTTCTCAGCCATCGTCTTAACAAGGATGGGAGCTTAATGGTTACAGTATCGTCATTGCCTGCTGCCAACCGTTTGCTCACAGTAACTAAGCTGGCTGGAGTGACAGTAGAGGCCCGGCAACCGTATTCTTACACAGCCAGCTACGGGAAAATTCAACACGTACTTTACCTACTCAAATGAAGATCTGCAGGAGTATCTACGTGACCAAGGCGTTCTCTCAGCAAGGAGGCAAACAACATACATTCCTATGGACGTTGGCAAGTTCAAAGAGGTTTAACAGGAGCTGTTGGCGGGCTAGTTGGTGAATGTCTACTGTAGTCATGGTGACCATGACTACAGTAGAAGTTCAAAGAGGTACGCCGTCGTTCCGTTATACTAGAATTCTCAAAAGATGCACCACTGCCTAAAAGAGTCACGCTTGGGTTCTGTAGTTACCCTGTAACTGAGTACGTCGGAGCAGCGACACAATGCTACAAATGCCAGAGGCATGGCCACATATCGAGACATTGTACCGGCCCCGTGCGATGCAAAGTGTGTGCTGGCCTCATTCGCACAAAGAGTGCACATCGAAAGCGCAACCTAAATGCGCCAACTGCGATGGCCCACACCCTGCTTCATACGGAGGGTGTGTTAAAAAGAAAGCTGCTACACTTTCACGCTCAGTGGAGCAAGCACAAGAGAAACCGCCCAAGCGTCATGATTCACCACCTAACCCTGACGTGGTTTTTACAAATACGTTAGATCTATCACAAAATCAGTCACCACAACGTGAAAGATCACATGATGGAAAAACGCGTGATGACAAATACGCGGCTGCAGCCAAAAAGAAGCGTGGGAAGTCCACTTTTCTCCTCCATCAAAGCAGCAGTAACATTCCGCACAAGACCCGATAAACAACCTCTCTAACTCTCAGCCTAAGGCAACGCAATGTAACAAGAACATCAGCGAAAGGCAGCAAGGCGGAAGCACCGAACAAGAAATGATATGCCTACTGATTCGGATGCTGTTTGCCGCCATCAAGGCACTTGTCCGCGCTAACCCTTCGTCACGAGGACTCCCAGAAGTAGAAGCTGTTCTAGCAATGGAACCGTCGCTTTGGTCTCTTACGCTCCACAGGGGCATAATATCACACATCTGTAATCATGGCTTCGACAGGAAGCGCTCCACCACAGCTGACCATCCACAACGTATTTCGCACATGCACCATTTTCCAGTGGAACGCTCGTGGTTTACGCTCGAAACTCTGATTTTCGGCAGCTTGTGCGAGCGTACCATTTCCCTTTCATAGTCATCTCTGAATCGCGCGTGGAGGAAACTTTCAGACTACGCGGATCCTATTGTCATCATTCACAAAGACCAGATGACGTCAGCAGATTGCTGATAGGCTTTCGCAAGGATACTCGGCCTCCTTGGTTAAGTTCCGCCTCACAATGACAACGAATATGTGTGCGCCGTGACAGTAATTGGGAGACAAGAGTACACTATTATTGGAGTATATTTTGAGCTAGGCCATTCGATGCTTCGAGGCTTGAAAATTTGATAATAAGGACGCCCACTCCACATATTAGTTGCGGAGACTGCAACGCTCATAATGAAATTTGAGCAAGCTCACACACATGTGCCCGAGGTGCTAAGCTTGCAGACCTTCTAGCAAAACATTCAATTGACCCGCTAAATGACGGCAGCATAACCTATCTCCGAGACCTGACGACTGCCAGCAGTATTGACCTGACCTTTCTGACAAGTTCAGCTGCCCACAACTTTGGCTGGCACACCAATCTGGAAACACGTGGAAGTGACCATTACCCAATCCTCATATCAGCTGTCAGTGTGCAGATGGCGCCAAAGAAATTTCTTATAAAATATACAGACTGATATGTACAAAGACGCTGCAAGCAGAGGAATTACTGCCGCAACCCGAAATGAGGAACTAATATCGACAATGGCTTATTGCCCTGAGAGAAAGCACGCGAATCACAGCTAAAAGCGATAGCTTACCCTCACACGCTAAAACATTTCAAAGGCTGTGCGCTATTCGCAGGCGAGCTGAAAGGAAAGCTTTGTGTACAAAAAACATTTAAGACCTTCGTGCCTGCCGACGCACACAACGTCACATTCGACGCTACCTGGATAAGCTCAGCCCGCAAAGATGGCGTGACTTTTGTTCTACGCTGGATGTGCGCCAATCAGTAGCCAAAATTTGGCGAATAGTTCGCGGTATGCGCACGCCTCTCCAACAGCTTCACCCTTTCACAGCACTGTCTCTGCATGAACAAAAATCCATTAAAGTAGTCTCAGAAGAATACTGCAGACTACTGTCCGCGGGTTTAAGGACTTCCGCACACTCCACAGATGGTCTGTCAGGCATACCCCAGGCGGCAGTGTCAGCGATGAACCTACCTTTCACTATTGAAGAATTATCCACAGCTATCGCGGAATTAAACAGACGGACGTCTCCGGGTCATGATGAGGCGACTTACGACGCAATTGCAAAGCTGCCTCACAATTCCCGCCTTCGACTCCTGGAATACTACAATTCTTCCTGGATGTCTGGTGAGGTCCCCACCGAATGGAAGTTGGCGAAATTTATGCCCGTTTTGACGCCTTCTAAACAGCCAACAAGTTATGTAACCTTCCGACCCATCTCCCTAATGAGCTACATAGGTAAACTTACGGAGCGAATGATCTCCAAACGCGTCACCTGGTTCCTCGAGAGCCGAAATGAATATCCTCAAGAAATGAACGGGTTTCGCCAGAATACGTCTGCGACTCATAATGTTATTACCCTTGTCTCATTACTTCAAGTGTACTTTCATGCTGGGTACATCTCGACAGCCGTTTTTCTTGACATCCAAGGCTGCTTTTGACTTTGTATTTCATCATGCAATTCTCGCAGCCTTGGCCAGCCTTGGCCTCCGAGGAAAGCTCTACAACTGGATTGGACACTATTTACAAGAGCGGCAAATGTTTATGAGCGCTCCACATGGTCTAACTCTCTTTCACGCAGTAAAGAGGGGTGTACCTCAGGGAGCTGTGCTCAGCCCTTTCCTGTTCAATATTGCCGTTATACATATAACAAGAACCTTCCACGAAGAGTACGCATAACAATGTTTGCAGATATCTGCATCAGGAGTGCATCACGTTCGTGTTATACAACGCAGCAACGAATTCAGAGAGCGTTACTGCACATCTCAATGTACCTGGCTCCCCGGTGTCTTCGCCTCTCACCAGAAAAGAGTGCTGATATGGCTTTTACAAGGAAAAGAATGAATTGATACCCGCTCCTTCTGGGTGGATGGTCACTATCCTATGTACGATCACACCGATTCTTAGGTGTTATAATTGATAGTAACCTCTCCTGGGCACCTCAGATTAAAGAACTCCGCGACGGTATCAGTGCAGCACCGCAGGTTTTGAGATTCATGGCGGGAACACGATGGGGCAGCAACTGCCGGTCGACGGTTCAGCTTGAAAAGGCCTACGTTGAAGGAGCGTTACGCTATTATTTACCGGTGCTTCAAAGATTATCGCCAACAAGCAAGAAGATTCTTGAAGCCGCACAGAACTGCCTGCGGATATGTCTTGGACTCCCAAAGGGATCCTCTGCATCAGGAACACTTGCAGAAGCAGGATGTCTCCCGCTATATTGCCGCCCAAGAAATTATGCGCACCCGTGTCCTATATGTCCTCCAAGGGAAGAAGCATTTCTTGCACCGTGTCCACCAAACTCACCGCAACTCTGGCTTTGGTCAAGGTGTACAGTTTCTGCCCCTCCCGAGTCCCTACTATTATTCTCCTCGTAAAATGCTTCCACTCACCTTTCCTCCATGGACACTATCGTCTCTAAAGGTAAATATGTCTGTTCCTGGCGTGGATGCGAAGAGCCGCATGCTACAGGCAGCACTTCTGCAAGCCGCTCTCGCCTACTTATAGTCAAGGAATATACGCAGTACATCCAAATATTCACCGACAGTTCAACTGGTCAAGACATTTCATCCTGTGGCCTTTATGTATCCTCAACAAACAATGTTCTGTCTTTACGGCTGCAACGGAAGACGCCATCTACGACAGCTGAGCTCCATGGCATTAAAAAAGCTGTTTCGTGTATCCTGCGCCAAACTCCCGGATGATGGGTTATCTTCACTGATTCCAAAGCATCTCTGCAAATCCTGAATAACATGCTGAAGAAAACCAATCATCATCCTGTTTCCCTTGACATCGGGTATCTACATCATTTGGCTATTGCCGTAGGCTACTGTATAATATTTCAGTGGATACCAGCTCACTCTGGCCAATGAAAAAGCAGATGAAGCGGCTTGTAAAGGCCACCAACTTTAAAGATACATTCGGACCCTCTTCACAAAAGCTGATGCATCCCAACTTGCTAAAAAATTTGCTTCCGAAACAAAGTATCGACTTTGGAGCTTGCCGACACATCACTACCAATTTCTTTACTCAATTGACTCACATCTAAGATCAAGACTCTCTCCGAAATCTCCTCGCCAACTAGAAACTCTTTTTCACCGACTTCGCGTGAACTGTGCATAAACAAATGGCTTGTGCTACTGTTTCGGTGCAATGAACAGTCCGTATTGTGACAACTGCGACCCAATTGAAACTGTGGAACGCATTCTACTTGAGTGCCATGTGTACTCTGACGAGCGTGCGTACTATCAACATAACATGGAGAAGCTCTCCCCAGTGCCTTGAAGGCCACTGCCTTCGCCCCGGAAAGGGGGAGGGTCCACGAGGCGCAATCCATACGACGAACAACCACAAATCAAATTGGGTGAACCGCTTTTACTTTGGGCAATCACAAAAAGAACAACCAAGTAACTGCTTTAGCGACAAACAAAAACAAGGAAGACCAAACAGAAAAGTTGAAAGGAACAACACCATAACCAGGCACTCACGTCGAACTTCCAGAAACAGCGTCCACACGCAGCAACGACGAAAAAACACTCTGTCCACGTACGCTTCGCCAAACGGCCTTCTTATCGGGAAACCACTATCCCGGCTTCCAACGCGCGGATTTCCTCTCACGTGCATGTGCTGCCGCGACTGATGTTGGCGCGCGATTTAAGTGATCGCGTTGCCGCGGCCGGGGGCCGAAGGCCCGACAGCCTTTAACAATGACCAGTGTTTTATGTCCCTTAGCCTGCCCTAGGTAACCGAGACTTGCAATGAACTTCTTATTTACGTATCTGAAAGACATTGGACTCGTTGACAAACTCTAAATTCCCCTTGCGTGTTTCCCTCATGCATTTTTCAAGCTGTGAACTCTATAAGCACATTTGTCGGATCATGCATTTCATCATTACATTTTATACCATTACTCCACGAAGCACCTTAACACGTATTTAATGGCCGCATTTTATCTCCCCATTAAATTCTGTTATTTTCCGCACCATTATTTTTCGATTTTTCCCTCCTGAATTCCCCTTTCTACACAAAGTAGCATGCCACCGAAATCTAAACGCCGGCAAAATTCTGTTTTTCATTAAAGGGTCTTTCTCTCTCTCTCTCTCTCGGCATAGTCTTGCAGTCTGTTAAGCACAACATGCATCATTAGCTTACCTAAGCAGGAGGTAAGTGAGATCGACCTTAGGTTATAGAGGTTGGTTAATCTTCTTGTTCGGTTTTGAGATAAAAATAACCTTGGCGTCCTTCCAGGATTGGGGGTGTTGCCAGTCTCCCAGCACTCATTCAAGTAATGCGTGAGCGCAGTGATCGATATGAAGTCTAGGTTCCGCTGCATCTTATTATTGATCTTATGTGGTCTAGGCGGAGATTTTGTCTTCAGTTGAGGCAGTGTGGTCTAGATCTCTGCGTCCGTTTAAGGCTCGTCAAGAGTTAAGTTGTCGCATTCCGTGTGGTTAGGATACAAATCGCCATCGTTACGAGAGTTAACGTATTTGTCTTGTAGCGACGATATCAGTTGTTCCCCGATTCCGTGATATGCGTGGATGAGCTGGTTCATGGCGTTTCTGTTGACTGTCTTGGACTAAGCTGGGTCAAGGTGGTGGCGGTCCTTGTTTCCAAGCTGCCCGTTAAGCTCGTCGCGTACTTGATACCATGTTCTGGCGCGTAAGTTTAATGGCGTGATCTTCAATTTACTTTTCAAGCCGTACAATGCGCAGTTTGAGCTTCCGATAAATTATCTGCTTTTCCACATGTGGCCTCCCATATGTGGGCTAGCCTGGAATCTATGATGGTTTGCTCTCCGTCAGTTTCTAAGCTACTGGTGCGCTGAAGGGTGTCCTGGCATATATCCTAAACTCATCTCCAAG